>NW_006159555.1:4519901-4579443 GCF_000334495.1 Tupaia belangeri chinensis | reverse complement strand
TTGATTTCTCGCTTTCTGTCTCTAATGTCTCTCTCTGTCTGTCTGGCGAGCACACGCGCCCTACAGTGAAAATCTCTCAAAAAAAAAAATAAATAAAAAAAGATAAAGGGCTAGGAGGGACCAACAGGCCCAGAAAGATGCCTCACCTTAAAAAAATTCTAAAAAGCAAAAATTTAAAAAAAGAGAGAGGAGACAGAGACAGAGTTAGAGAGAGAGAAAGACAGATACAGAGAGAGGAGGCCTGAAAGGGGTCTTCCTACCATGCGAGTTTTGTATGCTGGAGGCCGAATTATCAGTGGGACCTCTTCATTTCTCCGTTTCCCCCAAAATGGCTAGATCGTGGGAGCCATGGAGCTGTCTCTTGAAGAAGCTTGTTTTCTTAAAATATTATGCAATTCTTATATGGAACTCAGGGGAGAAATGCTGTGATTAATTAGTGATGTCTGCCCAGGTGCAAGAATGAATGCATGTCATATTTATGTGTTTTTATTGCTAGTGTCAGAGACCAACTCACACTTGCCTTGCTGAACAGATGATGTCATATCTAGCTTTCATTTTATATAGTTACTGTGATAATGATGTGTAATGTTTATTGAGTGTTTACTATGGATTAGGTGCTTCATATCACTCACTCACTTTCTAGAACAACCTCTTTAAAAAGGTGATCTTTGCCTGTCTTTCAAATGAGGAAACTGAGGCTCAGAGAGATTACCAGAATTGCACAGGTCACACAGCTTATATAGGTCAATAGCAGGTCTTTCTGGCATCACTATGTTTTTTCCCTATACCAGGGACATCTGTAATATGAGCATTCTAGGCATGGACATGCATGCCTATGCATAAAATAGAAACAAATATATTCAGAGATGTCATGAGAAGGGAGGAAAATGAAAGGATAATTTGAAGTAGAAAAAGATTTAACTTCTCTATGACACCAAAGCATGAGGTCCTTGCAGAAGAAATCCTTCTTGGATGAAATCAGAGATTTCACATCATGGCTTTGCTACTTTCTCATTGTGCCTTGAACAGGTGGATTTTGACTCATAGTCTGCTGAAACCAGGAAGCCTTATGCCAACATTACAAATCTCTAATTAATAAGACAAATGGTTTATAATTTTTGTGTTGTGTAGTAAATGTGTGTGTGTCTCTCTGTCTGTTTGTTATGCTGAATAGGAACAAAAGGAGGGAAAAAAACAAACAAAAGAATATGAGGGTATGCCAGTTAGCTACACATTGTGCTCTGGTTTCATGGTTAACAAATGAGTAGGGGCCAGCTGGTTAAGGCAGCTGGACACATGGCCAGACCTGGTGACTTGAAAAATACACTGGGCTGGGACCAGCAGTTAGCGTAATGGCTATGTCGCTGAACTCCCACATAGTCGACCGCGGTTCGAGTCCCGGACCTGGTGGCTTAAACTCACGCCGGGCGTGTGTGCGTGCATGCCCAAGATCCTGAGAGGAGAATGGAGGAGAAGGGATTGCGGCATGGCCATCCCCCCTGGGGGGTGATTTCCTGCTTTCTGTCTCTATGTCTCTCTCTGTCTGTCTGGCGAGCGCACGTGCCCTATAGCAAAAACCTCTCAAAAAAAAAAAAAATACACTGGGCACATGTGCGTGTGTGCCCACTATCCCAAGAGGAGAGTGAAGGAGAAGGATTGTAGTGTAACCATCTCCCATGAGGGGTGCTTTCTCACTTTTTCTTTCTTTCGCTCATGAGTGCACATGCATTCTAGAAAAATTTTTTAAAAAATAAAATGAGTGGACAAATATAATTCAGTGTGTGCAACTTTAACTTTCAACCCAGTATGTAAAGACTGCCTCTGTCTGCATTTCCTTTTTAGTCCTCATTTTGTAAACCACACTTCCTCCCCTGTAACACTAGTAGCCCTAGTATTTAAGGTTGCTGTAAAATCTTAATAAGATGATGCATGGGGCTTTGCATGTCAAAAATGTTCAGTAAATATCAGCTAATCTTACTACTAATAATATTGGCACTGTTATATATATATTTCTTAAAAGTAGTTGCTGTGTTCTCCCATGTTAGAAGCCGCACCTACAAATAAATCACTGAGGCTCCCAGGAATAAATACCCCAGAAGCCCTACGTCCCTCTCAATAGACAGGGTCAGTAGTGGGTTTCTGGAAGCTGGTGCTGAGGGGGCTTTTTGGCTATGGTTTCTGAGTCACTTCTTACACAGTTGACACTTTGGGGCCCATGAAGTTTTATTAGCCCTAAACCATGTTGACTCTTTAAATAGCTGTGGAATCTAGCTGCCCTTATCAGTCTACAATGACTCAAGGGACTGGTTGGACTTGGTGTTATTTCAGGTGTTGCAGGTGTACATTTCATCTCCTGCAGCTCCTTGTCCTCCCTGTGGTCCTACCCAGCAGCTGGCCATTGATGAAGATCACTGGGACACACTGTTGGCCCTGGAGAAATAGGACCAAAACTAGGGCTTAGGTTTTCTAGACAAAATATTGTAGCCTTTTCAAGAACACTTTTACAGGAAGACATTTTCAACATGAATATTTAAAATTACCGTGACCAGCAGTTAGTGTAATGGCTATGTTGCTGGACTCCCATGTAGCCGTCCATGGTTTGAGTCCCAGACCCGGTGGCTTAAACTCACGCCGGATGCGTGTGCGTGCGTGCCCAAGATCCCGAGAGGAGAATGGAGGAGAAAGGATTGCGGCATGGCCATCCCCCCTGGGGGGGTGATTTCTCACTTTCTGTCTCTCTCTGTCTTTCTGGCAAGCACACACACTCTACAGCAAAAAACTTCTCAAAAAAAAAGAAAAATTACCCAATAAGGTCCATTTAAGATTTGCCAAATTTTGCTTTGCAAAGAAAGTCTGCCCAAATTTGCCATATTGGAGTCACACTGCTAGTGTTCAGACTATTGACAGGGTCCTTCCTCCTAAATGCCAGCCCCTCCCATGCTAACCAGAGGCTAGCATCAGTTCTTTGCCAGTCCCTGTCCTCTCGCCCCAGTAATCCACCTATCCCCTAGGCTCCCTCCAGACCTCCGACTGAAATTGCCTCAAGTCCTAGCCTCATCCTCTTGGACCTGTCAGGGGTCCTGAAACCCATTCTGTTGACCCATTGCCTCTAATTCAGCAGCACAACCCTAGGTACGGCCTAGGCTTTCTACAAGGAGCAGGTGAGGTCCCCAGCTCAGGCAGGAACAGGGCTCTGAATCAAGTTTCCTTCTAGTAGCTCATGCCCTAATTTACTCATGCCTTTTCTAAGGTTAGTGTTCTGCTCCTTTGCCCGAGATGAAGTGTTGTTTAAGGTAGGGTAACTGGGATCAGCAGATGGCATAGTGGTTATGTAGCTAGACTCCCATATGGCTGACTGGGGTTCGAGTCCTGGACTCGAAGACTTGAAAATCGCACCAGGTGTGTGTGTGTGTGTGTGTGTGTGTGTGTGTGTGCCCAAAATCCCAAGAGAAAGGTTTGCAGCATGGCCATCCTCAGGGGGTGGATTTCTTATTTTCTGTCTCTCTGTCTCGAGCACACAAGCCTTATAGCAAAAAAAAAGGGGAGGGGTGACTAAGAAAAAGAATTCCCCAAAGGAGGGAAGAATGAACTCCTAAAGTCAAGGCTAATGATCAAAATACTTGAAAACTTAGTAATAAAACATTTCTTCTGTTAAAAAAAAGCATTCTCCATCTCCTTGGCTATTACTGGTACTGCTGCCTGTGAAACTGGCTTCTAAAAGGTAAATCAGTTTGTATCACAGCATATCCTTGTATTTTTCTGTCTTCCCTTTAGTTGTAGCACCAATATTACACAGAGGGGCTCATCAAGAGACCCCTATTCATCTAGTCCAGCAGTCCTTCTCTTTAATTTGAGAAATAGCAATGTGGTTTCTCTGCTTCCATAGCTTCTGTATTTATTTTTGTTTTCATTCTTGATTTTTTTCATTGCCAGAGGGCATGAATGTCACCAGAGAAATAGAGAAAGCATCCCTCAGTGAGGCGTGGTCGCATTACAATCCTTTTCTCCCCATTTCTCCATTCTGTCGGGATTTTGAGCACACTCAAACATGCACCCAGTGTGGATTTCAAGCCACTAGGGCTGGGATTCAAGCCACAGTCAGCTATGTGGAATCCTGCTTTCTATGCACAGTGCTTAACTGCTGTGCTACAGGGCCAACACTGTTTTTTTTTTTTCCAATAGGATTTAGTAAGGTCATTACCTCATGCTTTAAGAAGAATGTTCCAGACTAAAAACATCTCAGTACATTTTTAAAGTAACATGATAAAAAACTGAAACCCTCTTCTTTCCTTGGAGATAAGCCATTTCACATATAAGACAGACAGATGTGTCCCTAAGGATGACTCTCACGTCTACTGTATAGCTCACTGCTCATAAATAATGAGTTTGACATATGTAAGATGCCTCAGTGAGCTTCAAAAGGCAGGGCTCTGGTGACAGTGTTAGACACTTTATAGCAGTTGAAGGGAGATGTTTATCAGAAAACCTGCAAGGTTTGCAGGTTTTTTTGTTTGTCTGTTTTTTTTTTTTTTTTTTTTTTTTTTTTTTTTTTTTTTTTTTTTTTTTTTTTTTAATTTGCTGTAGGGCACATGTGCTCCAGAGAAACAGAGAGAAAGCAAGAACATACCCTACCCCCTGGGGGGATGACCAAACTGCAGTTCCCCCTCTTTCACTTTCCTCCCAGGATCCTAGATGCACACACCTATGTGCCTGGCATACCCCTCTCCCCAGGCTACCAGGTCCAGGACTTGAATCATGCATCTAGCCATGTGGGATCCAGCTGCCTCAACCTCCATGCCAGATGGACAGCTCTTTGGGGTTTTTGAATATTATCAAATAGATCACATTCATCAGTGATCAGTAAATAGATAATTATCAAATAAATTTGAAACAAAGCTGTGGGCCCATAATTAGCTAATGTCCAGTAAAAGTTATTCCTTACTATCATTAAGGCCTTGAAAATGACCAAAAAGGGCTAACATCAATGAATACCTTTATAATTATATAATAGCCCCAAATGAACTCAGATTTTGAACATCAGACCTGTTTTACTTTTTCCTACAGTTGTTGCTGATATTCTAGAAGGTCATAATGTCAAGAAGAACACAACTCTGTAGCCCATTTTCCACATAGCAAATAATTATTTTCTTAAAAAATATAAATGGGATCATGATGGTCTTCTGTTTAAAAATTCACATTGTCTTCCCATTATAACCAGAATAAAATCCTAAATCTTTCCCCAGGGGTCTTGACATTTAAGTTCTATTTCTACTCCTTCATGATGCTGGGCTACATTTCCTGCTCTCATTTCCGTCCATCCAGTTGCTTATATTATATTCATTTTTGTTGGCCCAAGGTGGTTTTCTCTTTTCAATAAAAAGAGCTTTAGTTTAGCCAAGAACTCTGACCCACAGAGAAAAAACCACTTGACCTCTGCAAGCTTGGTAAAGGTCAGCCTTGGCGGTGATTCAGTATCTTAGCGAGTTTACTGCTATCTTGCCTACAACCCATAAGTTGTAAATTAAGAATCCCATGCACCTTCAACATGTCACGGACAAGCTTTATTCTCACCTATAAATCATGGGAATTCTAAAAGCCTTGACAATTCACAGCGTAACCTCCTTTACTTATTCTACTTCCAGGAATTTTTTTCAGATCTGATAAACTGGAAGCGTGGAATGGGGCTTTGTAGGCTCATTTAGTATCCTTAGTTCTATGAAGATAAAGAACTAATTCTCTTTGAGGTGGAAGGCATAAGATTAGTTTACCTCAGAGACTTTTGCATCCCTTATTTCTGTGGCAGTAGATAGAGTTTGCGTCCCTATGTCCCCTCAATATCTGATGATAATTTTACCTCTCTGTGTCTGCTTTTCAGTTTAAAACCATCTTGTTTCTTAAGGTGACTGAAGGTGATAGTTATAGCATGGGACAGACATAGGTGGAAAATGTGTTTGGAGCTACAAAAGAAGGACTATGGGGACTGGAATAATTTCTGATTTAAAACTTTGGGGTCACCTGGCTGAAAATCAACAAATCTGAGTTGCAAAAAAGTTCCTGAAAGGAGGATGCTGATTTTCTCGAAGGAAAGATGATAGTCTCAAAAAAAGAATGTCCCTGAATCCAACTCTGGCAACATTCTCCAATGCCCAGAAGAATCAAGAATTCTGTGTAATTGGGGAACGTTTGTGTTTTTAGTAAAGGTTGGAAGACAAGCTCCCTTTCTGCCCATCCTTTTTTCCTCATCCTTGGAGCCTAACTTTGATACTCCCTTTTCCTGTACAAGAGAGTATGGAATCAGGAGGGCAGAGGAAGAATATCCTACGGGAACACTGGTTAATATGTAGCTTAGAATTGAATCCCACTGTTATTTCAAAGTTGGAAACTCTGCCTTTTCCCCATTACTGTTTCTGGATAGCAAGAGATGAGACCGAAGACTTCAACATCTTCTCAAGTGGTAATCTTTCATTAAGGAAGAGTATTGTCAATGACAGTACGTGTTCTAAGAGAAGACAAGCAAGAGATGGGATGTGCCACCCTGACCAAGATTCGATTCAGTTCAGAAGAGACTTATAGAATGCCTGCCATGTGCTGAGCATGAACTAAGGCAGCAGTTCCCAGCCTTTTTGGCACCAGGAACTGGTTTCATGGAAGACAGTTTTTCCATGGACTGGGGAGAGGTAGAATGGGTAGCAGGGTGGTTTGGGGGTGATTCTTACATTTATTGTGTACTTTATTTCTAATTATTATTGTTACTATTGGGTCACCCAAAAAGTCATATTTTTCTATGTTTTTCTGTGCAAAAATGTGTCATGACTTTTCTGATGACTCAATACATTGTAATAAATAGTGAAAAGATTATACAACTCACCATAATGCAGAATCAATGGGAGCCCTGAGCTTGTTTTCCTGCAACTAGATGGTCCTATCTGGCAGCTCCTCTGAGAATCTAAGGCCACTGCTGACCTGGCAGGAGGCAGAGCTCAGATGGTAATGCAAGCTATGGGGAGTGGCTGTAAATACAGATGAAGCTTTCCTTGTTTGCTTGCTAGCATGCCACTCACTGCCCACAGTGCAGTTCTGTTCCAAGCAGGCCACAGACTGGTTCCAGGTCTGGTTCATGGCCTGGGGATTGGGGACCCCTGGGCTAAGGGATTGCAGAGCTTAGAAAGAACAGCAAAGAGTGCTCCCTGTTCTTGAGTTTTTCATCTCAAAGTGAAAAGAGATGAGCAAAATAAAAGCTTTACCAGCATGTCAATCCTACATAGAATTCAGTTTATCATAGAGTAATAATCCCGTGATAGAGTTGTTAGTGTTTCTACTACACAGGGGAAGAAATTCAGTTCATAGGGGAGAAAAAAGAAATTTTATAGAACTGCAAAACAAGAGCTCCTGTCTGGTTGGGTGATCAGAATAGCTTTTAGAAAAATGACTAGAAGTGTAACCTTGAATCCACAACTCCTTTCTCTGTCCATTTTAATGATAGGATGCTTCCTCCTACCTTATTTCTCTCTTAACTGTGCTAGTTTCTGCTTTATTTTCCTGAAAATGGAAGTAGATTGCCTTATGTCTTTTGTTTATTTTGAAACACACTGCCTAATGGATATTTGACTCTTTCTAATGTTACCTTTTTTCCAGGCTAATGCTTGAGAAAAGTGTATTTATCTTGGCTTTAACCTGCTCTGCACTGTGATGCCCACAAACTCAGCTCATCTTCTCTGTGTGTGATACATCAGCCTGATATGGCAGAGATTGGAGTTTTTAGCATGCGTTGGGTCACTTGATACGTGGAGTTGTGTTTATCCCTCATGTTGATTGGTTGTGTACAGTTCTCCATGGGAAAAGCACGACATTACTGACCTTTTCTGGACAAATAAATTTATTTAATTCTGCTTGGTGTCATTTGGAAAAGAATGTTCTTTCTCTTCGTCCTCTGGGGCTGCCTCCAAGGTTTTGCCTTACAGAATCTCCACATTCTCAGCTTCACAACTCCCTAATCACTATTCCCCACAACGTTAAAAGCAGACTAGAAAGGAACCTGAAAAAAGATGGAGGAGGAAAGTGGAGATGCGAGAGTTCTGTGGCTGTCAATCATCTTGTTGGACGTTTGTTTTTCAAGGAAGATTTATGTTGATGGTCTTGTGTTCTCTCCACAGTAGTTAGCTCCTGTTGCTGCTTGAGGTCAAGCTCTTTTTCTCAAGGGAGGCCTCGTCTATCTAGGAAGTGCTTAGGGCTCTCCTCTTCATGGGGTTGGAATCCCTCTGAATCTCATGAAGACCAGGGAAGGAACATCTAAGAAGTTTCATCTGTTTTCTTCCTTATCTCTGTCTTCTTTCTTGGCTCTCCTTTAAAATATGGTAATTAAGTCACTTGATCTGTTTGGAAGGAAGTTAGGAGTTAGATTTAACAACTAAAATAAAACCACATGTTCATCTCTAGTTAAATGAAGAAAGTAATGTTTAACTTTTGATTTGTTGGATGCAATGCATGAAGTTGTTTATTAATTTTTTTTTTTTTTTTTTTTTTTTTTTTACTTGTAGGGCCATCTAACTTCTTTGAGAATATAGAGAATGTCCATTCAAGGGTGGCAAATAATTTTTTAAAAAATAAATTTTTTTTTCTTTAATAAGAAAGTGGAATTTTTCTCATTGACAGAAGTCAGCTTTTCTAGCTGTATAAAATGTACAGAATTCCAATGATTTACTGGTGGAAGAACCTGCTTGCAGAATGGCTCAATTAGCAGTTGCCAAATTCTTGGTGCTTAAGAGTTTCAAGTGAAATCTGACTCTTGACTGGGATTGTGTGTGTGTGTGTGTGTGTGTGTGTGTGTGTGTGTGGCAGGCAGAATAACAGTTTAACAAACTGAAGAGAATCCCTTGTGTAGTGGCCTGAAAGGACAGTTCATAAGGTTAACTTTATGGTGGCAATTAGAACTAGAAGTTGTGGTTACTTTCAAAAAATACTTTAACACAACCTCCACAAAAATGCTCACAATAGGCAAGATAAATGGCCCAATGAGCTTTTGTGTTTCATAATGAAGTGTTTGAGGAATTTTCCATCTCCTTTGAATTCTACCTGGACATATTATGCTTACACTTTGGCTTCAACTCTCCAGTTGTTTTAACTGTAAAAAAAATACAGTGTGATGTTATGGAGATAGACAGGTTTCAAGCCTTTTTTATATAATCTAAACAAAAGCAAAAAAGACACAGGACCTCAAGTAAAATAGCCAAAATTGTATCCACATTGTCTGCAGCAGTGGGTGAAAGCCTCAGTCCCACCCAACGTATTTCTACTCCTCTAAGGAAAGATTTTCCTCACTGTGGAAGCAGAACCCTAAAGCTTTAAGGAACACTGAAAACCATAGCAATTGCCAATTAGGGACAATTTAGGGATCTGCTCTCCTTCTGGTTGTTGGGAATCAAGGAAGATTTCGAGAGGCTGCTTGAGACCATTACCCCTGTAGCAGATAGGAGGAGGCTAGGCTCAAGTGTTAACTCCTCATAATCTCTGCAATTCCTCTAAGCATTCCCCTGTATCCTGAGAAGATGGGCCTGGCACAGGATGTAGACGAAAATATTCGGTCGTCGGGAAAGTCATGACACAATTTTTGCATAGAAAAACAGAAAATATGACATGGCTTTCCAGACGACCAATACCTGATCAAGGAATAGTGCTATCTCCTTAAATCCAGAGAGGCTGGTCAGTCAGGGTAGAACAAGCAACAGCTCTGAAAAACTCTTAGGTGGCAACTAAACCCTTAGAAGGGAAACCATTGAAACAAAGGGGTCTAAAGAGTTTTGCTGCGTTCTTTCCTGAGCAGGAACTACTAGTTTTGCTGCCTTAGACCCTATCTTAGATCTTCCAACCTCAACACATCCTTGCTCCTCCCTGAGAGCTGGTTTCACAGTCACTGTTAGAGATGTCACCAGTGCTTTTAACTGGCAATAGTGCTTGTTCCTTGAGTGGTAACTTTGAGACTCAGTGTGATAAAACTTCAAGGTAATGACCTTGAATGTAAACCTTGAAACTGGGTACCCTTCCACCAGTGCCATTGGTGCGCTGGCTTGAGCATCCCACCCGTGCAACAGCCTCAGCTCTGTCTAGTGCTCCTTTTCCCAGATTCCTAACTCTCTTGTGCCCAGTCCAGTGTCCTCTTGTCACTAACAAACTGCCACAGCAAACTAAGAAAATGAATCATGTTCCAGTTCCCAAGAATATTTCCTCTGTTTATGTTAATGGTTTTAGGATCTTATTTTTCTTTGTGCTGTTTCTTGTCCTGAGTTGCACTGTGATTAGATCATTTTAGGTCAGTTTTGTCCTCTTCTTTTCCTTTCCTGTGACTTCAGAGATCAGATTTCAATGAATATCTATGTGGGGTACTATTGGTCATTCTGTGTTTACCATCTCCCCGCACAGATGTATGTAAAAAGGTCACACTTTTCCACGTGGGGTTATGCAGTGGCCAGTTTGTTGGCTGCCACATTTAATGAGCTTTCATAGCAATTGCCAATTAGGGACAATTTAGGGATCTGCTCTCCTTCTGGTTGTTGGGAATCAAGGAAGATTTCGAGAGGCTGCTTGAGACCATTACCCCTGTAGCAGATAGGAGGAGGCTAGGCTCAAGTGTTAACTCCTCATAATCTCTGCAATTCCTCTAAGCATTCCCCTGTATCCTGAGAAGATGGGCCTGGCACAGGATGTAGACGAAAATATTCGGTCGTCGGGAAAGTCATGACACAATTTTTGCATAGAAAAACAGAAAATATGACATGGCTTTCCAGACGACCAATACCTGATCAAGGAATAGTGCTATCTCCTTAAATCCAGAGAGGCTGGTCAGTCAGGGTAGAACAAGCAACAGCTCTGAAAAACTCTTAGGTGGCAACTAAACCCTTAGAAGGGAAACCATTGAAACAAAGGGGTCTAAAGAGTTTTGCTGCGTTCTTTCCTGAGCAGGAACTACTAGTTTTGCTGCCTTAGACCCTATCTTAGATCTTCCAACCTCAACACATCCTTGCTCCTCCCTGAGAGCTGGTTTCACAGTCACTGTTAGAGATGTCACCAGTGCTTTTAACTGGCAATAGTGCTTGTTCCTTGAGTGGTAACTTTGAGACTCAGTGTGATAAAACTTCAAGGTAATGACCTTGAATGTAAACCTTGAAACTGGGTACCCTTCCACCAGTGCCATTGGTGCGCTGGCTTGAGCATCCCACCCGTGCAACAGCCTCAGCTCTGTCTAGTGCTCCTTTTCCCAGATTCCTAACTCTCTTGTGCCCAGTCCAGTGTCCTCTTGTCACTAACAAACTGCCACAGCAAACTAAGAAAATGAATCATGTTCCAGTTCCCAAGAATATTTCCTCTGTTTATGTTAATGGTTTTAGGATCTTATTTTTCTTTGTGCTGTTTCTTGTCCTGAGTTGCACTGTGATTAGATCATTTTAGGTCAGTTTTGTCCTCTTCTTTTCCTTTCCTGTGACTTCAGAGATCAGATTTCAATGAATATCTATGTGGGGTACTATTGGTCATTCTGTGTTTACCATCTCCCCGCACAGATGTATGTAAAAAGGTCACACTTTTCCACGTGGGGTTATGCAGTGGCCAGTTTGTTGGCTGCCACATTTAATGAGCTTTCCAAGTGGTTCATCTTGGACCATTATTTTGAAGTTATGAACCCAACCAAGACCTGTCTATTGAATTGAGTGTAGCACTGGAAGTTTTTCTCTGGGCCCTTTCTCTGTGTGGTGTCATCTGCAGCATGGACCTATAACCAGAGTGTCTCATAAAGACTTACAGGAGTCACATACAGCTTCAAGCATTTTGTACTCCTGCAGTTTATGAGTCAAGAACACAAATTTGTCATGTTTACTTTCCTTAATGTAACTTGTAGTGCAGAAACCTAGCCTCAGTCATGGTTTGGGTTTTCTACTCTTTCTCAGAGTTTGGCAAAGGTTCTATGTCTTGTGCCACAGTGCCAAAGTCCTAGGCAGCCTACCCTGACTTTTATCTCCACTGGTTACCATTATCCAACCCATGTGGTTCCCTTGTGCAAGCTATGTGTGTGCCAACTGTGGGACACAGGAATCTTCAGCAGAGTTGGGAGCCCTGGCACCTGCCATTTAGCACTTTTAGATGTGCCCTGAAGCTGTCACCTCCTGTGGGTTGCCATCTTCCCTGGCAATAAGTCATATCAATAAGTTATCTTGAAATACTTCCTCTGTTCAGGCCTTGGAACTACAGTGAATGAAAAATCACAATTTTTTACTTTGTTGGGACCAGTAGGTGGCATGGAGTTTAAGGAGCTGGATCCCATATGGCCAGTTGCACGGTTCAGGTCCTGGGCCTGGCAGTTTGAAAATTATGCTGGGCATATGTGCGTGCGTGCTCCAAATCCCAAGAAGACTCTGGAAGAGAAGGAATTGAGTTGTGGCCATCCGCCTTGGAGGGATGAATTCTCACTTTCTCTTTTTTTTTTTCTCAAAAAGAATTATTAATTTTATTTATTTTTTCATTTACTTTAATTTGACCAGAGAGAGAGAGAGAAAGTGAGAAAGCAAGCCACCTGGTCTGGGACTTGAACCATGGTTGGCCACGTGGGAGTGTCCAGTGCCTTAACCATGAAGCCACCTGCTAGTCCCATTTGGTGACTGACTGCATGTACACTATAGCAAAAACTAAAAAAAAAAAAAAAAATCTATCTATCTAATATATATATTTATTATTATTATTATTATTATTATTATTATTATTATTATTTGCTTTGGTTTACCTTTTGCTTCTGTTACCCTTCATTTCCCACATACAGGCCAAAACTATGATTTGCATTGGGATAACCTGGGAAATTCTGAAACCCACAGAATTTCTGGCCCCACCTGAGATAATATTGATGAACCAGAACCTGCGGGTTAACAGTTTTCCTAGGGGAGCCATATATGCCATGTATGTGTTTAGGTGTAAGAAGCACAAACCTAATGTATCCTAGCTCCTTGATCACACAGGATCCCACCATGTCTCTTCTGCCAGTGCCTAATCCATGACAGCCCTCTAGTAAATAGCTGCTGACTGAATAGATAGCCTGTAATGATGCCCCAGACCAAGTAGCCAGCTTGCAGTGACTGCTCTGAGGAATTGTTCCTAAAGTGTAACTGAGGAAGCACTAAACCAGACCAAGCTGGGGATAGAAATGAGTTGGGTACTACTCGGTGGAATCAGAAATGGTGGGCTGGACTCAGGCTAGGTAGCCAGGCCCACAGAAGTAACAACCAACTTATTAGGCAAGATAGGTCCATGTGGGCTTGACTGGAGAGTCTTCTGGAGAGCCTGATCAAGGAGGGAAGGGAAAAAGATGGATGCAAAGAAGCAGAGAAATGGCCAGGGCAACCTCTTTGAAAGTTCTTGAAGGGCATGATGATAAATAAATTTGGACAGGTAGACCGAAATTCCAAAGGCATTCATTTCCCACCCAGTATTGAAACACAGATTCCAACTAGATCAAAGCTAAGGGAAAACATATGGATATACTCTTTCATCACATTCCTCTTACTCATTTGAACTTGGGAGTAGCAGGAGAAGAGCCAAAAATAAGTAAAAAGTATTAAATATATGTCTCAAGTTTGTACATCTAGTTATCCCAAAGACATGACTACCTGAACTCACTTAAGGCACTATTAGAGTATCTGGGCAGAGAAGACTGGCTATGGAAAGATTTTACTTGTCTGTGCAAGATGTCTCTCTTTGAATTGGTCACTCTGAAAGAATGTTCAATGTCGGCCACACGGCAATTGCCTGGCAGGGGGAGTGGTTCAGCCTGCTGGCATTGCCTTTCCCTCAGAGATAACCAGATGGTCTTTGTATGTTGGTGCCATGTTAGTTACTGAAATTTCTTTTCTTGTTGAACATAAACTCTGTGACTTGTACCAAGGAGGTGAAGTGCTGGACTTATGTTGGGAGAGAAGAATGAAACCAGGCTTGTCTTGCGACTGCCTCCAGGGCTCTGAATCCTATTGTGGATAGGTACCAGGTCAAGCCTTGGGGGCTTTCTGCATTCCTTGCCTGAAGTGCTGGGATCTGCTTTCAGGAGAGCTATAACCCTTGCTCTGCTCTGCTTGTGGCAGATTTGGGCATCCTCTGCCAAAGCTGATACCTCGGATCCAGTGTGTGTTGGCAAAGTCCATCTTGCCTATACAAGTGTGGGATTCTGCAAGACAAATCCAATGTCTTACTCATGCTGTTTTTCCCCCACCTCTCTTTGTGCTTGTAATGAACTCTGAGAGCTGGCCGTCCAAAGAACTCATGGGTGAGGAAGGATTATTCTGATTGAAGCCATTCCTTGAGGTCTAGGCATTAGGAGGCTACAGAAAGGCAATAATGCAAGCCACAAAGTAGGTCCTGGGAACCAGGAGGAATTCCTTTCCTCTTGTACCTGAGTTGGATGCAGGGAGAGTGACACGCGTTACTCTGAGATTAGAAATCTGCTGAGCCTCGACTCTCTTTGAAGAAATAGCAGCTGCTTCCTAGACATGAACTAGAGCTCTGTGACAGGGAATGGTATTGATGTTGTCAAATAAGCTTCAGAAATCTCCAGAGAAGTGGAATTGTGTTTCAAAAGAGAGATTTACTTCACAGCAGCTTGGTCACCTACTTGGCCTCTGGGTGTCCAAATTCTGCCAATATATGGGATATCTCACCCGATAGGGGCTAGAAAAACTGTATTTCTCTCTGCTCCCCTTAGGTGCTTCTGTCCTGCTTACATCCAGCAAATCAATAGCAAAGTATTTGGTCTTCCTTCCTAAATGGTGCTAGTAAGTGAGAAAATTGGGTTTGAGTAACACTCAATGTAGATGGCTTTATTTACACCAAACTAAACAGATTAAGAGTGTGGCCTCTAGTTACCTACATAGACTAGGTTGAAATCCCAATCCATTCACTTATTGGCAGATTGCTTATCCTGAGTCTATGGTATCAGGCAAAATGTAGATAAGAATAGCACCTGCCATGGCTAGCAGATGGCATAGTGGTTATGTTACAGGACTCCCACATATCTGACCATGGTTCAAGTCCCAGATCTGGTGGCTTGAAAATCACACCAGGCATGTGTGCGCATGTGCCCTAGCTAGATCTCAAGAGGACAATGGAGGAGAAAGGACTGTGGTGTGGCCATCCACCCTGGGGGATGGTTTTTCATTTTGCCTCTCACTGTCTCTGTCTCTCTATCCAGTGAGTGCACACACCCTATGGCAAAAAAAAATAGCATCTGCTTCCTAAGATTTACTGATAGGATGAAATGAGACCTTTTATTTATTTATTTATCATCATTTATTCGATTTTTTTTTAAAGATATTTTTCTTGAGGGCACATGGGCTCACTGGAGAGATAGAGAGAGAGATGGTGAGCAGAAAAGTGAGAAATCACTCTCTGGGGGGATGCCCACACTACAATCCCTTTTCCTTAATTCTCTTCCTGAGATTTTGGGCATTTGAACCGTAGTCAGCCATGTGGGAGTCCAGCGACATAACCATTATGCCATCTACTGGTTCCAGACCCACAGGCTTTCTGACAAACACACTGAACCTTGTTTTCTATGCAACTTCACCTCTTTCAGGTTTGTAAAGTCCACTCTGTTGAACTTCAGGTTATAAATACAAGTCCATAGTCCATTATCAGACATTCTTAAATTCAGAAAAGTTCTGAATACCGTAAGAGCTTTCTTTTTTAAAAAAAAATCAGGCATGAGGTATTTTGCATTTTTTATTTAACTTAGTTATGAACATTCTTGTGTTTCCCTTCAAAGATATTAATGTGCTTGGTTCTAGAGTGCCACCTCAGGCTCGGCTGGGGTTATCATGTAACAGGCAGTACATGCACCATAATACCATTCTAAATTCTGAAAAATCCTGAATTCTAGGACAAAATCTGTCCACAATGACTTTGAGGGTTTTTCTGTAACAAGACCTAACTCGAGGTTAGTTAAGCAAGCAAACAATAAATTGAGGGCAGTTGGGGAAATTTTTATTTCAAGGATCACAGGCAAATTTGTAGGACCTCAGGCTGAGCTGAGAGGTCTAGGATGCCTTCTTTTTTTTTTTTTTTTTTTCCCACTATAGGGTGCATGCGCTCGCCAGACAGACAGAGAGAGACATAGAGACAGAAAGCGAGAAATCACCCCCCAGGGGGGATGGTCATGCCGCAATCCCTTCTCCTCCATTCTCCTCCCGGGATCTTGGGCACGCACGCACACGCACCCGGCATGAGTTTTAAGTCACCGGGTCCGGGACGCGAACTGCGGTCGACTACGTGGGAGTCCAGCGACATAGCCATTACGCTAACTGCTGGTTCCCTAGGATGCCTTCTTTAGAGCACTGGTTTACATGACATGGATGTGGCACATGATGACTGCCATGAATGCATGCGTTATCACCCCATGACCTCATCTATGGCAAGAAGTAGAACTTACTATGTATGTGTCGGTTGGCAAACCGGCTTTCCAGACTGGTGGAGTCTTTGCAGGGTGGCTAGTATAAATCACACCTTCCTAGAATGCTCACCACGAGAACATAATGCTGGTAGCATCTCTTGATGGTGTCTTGGAGGCTCTGCAGAGCTCCCACTAGGCTGAACAGCAGTCGTGTCAGCTGAGCACCCACAGGTCCCCATACAATCTGTGACTGGCCCCCAGCAATTCCTTCACTGGGTTTGGCAATAGCAGGAATCAGTTAAAGTTGATTCTCCCCACAGCTCTGGGGTTTGATTCACCAAAGAACATATGACAAAGGAAGTAAACTGGGAAGATAGCAAAAAGCGCTCATTTGAAGTGAGGTACTCAGGACTCATCTGTTTCTCAGCCTTCCATTGGAGCCTCCCACATTAGCTCTCTGTCCCTGGCCAGCAGGTTTCAGAACCTGGCTTTATTCAGTCACTGCTAGTGGGATGTTTGGAACGAACCTCTAAACCAACCAAATCATTTTCTTCTGAGTATGTTGTGTTTATGCATAGTGTCTTTAAGCACCACCACTGCAACATCTCTAAATGTCCTTTCCCATTTTTCTTCTCTTACCCAACAGTTTTGTACTAAGCATAGGGAATGTCAGAGGCTAACTCAATGTGGGCGATGATTAACTACCAGGAAGCTGGAGCTTTGAGATACATACGTAGACATTCACACTGAATTAATGTAATGACTAAGGGTATAGACTCTGGAGCCAGACTGTCTAGGTTCATGCCCTTCTTCCACCACCTACTAGTTATATAACTTTGAGAAAGTGACTTAACCTCTCCGTGTTTTTTTTTTTCCCTATAAAATGGGAATCTTAGCATTTTCTTCATGTATACTTGTGAAGATTCGATGGGTTAATATATGTAAAAAGCTCTTAAAAGGCACCCGATATATAATAGGTTCTAGCTACATATTGGATACGTTCCTCTGATGAGCATAGACGGTGAGTCAGTCTTACTCATTCATTAAACAAATATTTATTTTTTGTTTTGTGTCTGCCATGTGAAGGCATTGCATTTGAAAAGGCGAACAATTCATGCGCCTTCTCATCTTGTGGTGAAGACAGATATTAAACAAATTATACACATGGAATAGTTACAGACAACCATTAAGTTTTCTAAAAAGATGAGCAGAAATCAGAGAATCATAAATCCAACTTTATTGTCTTTGCTCTTTAAATATTCCATACTAAATACTTTATACATTCTCCAGTGATCAAGGCATAGATAAAGATGAAGAAACACCAGTTGTTCCAGGAGTGGCTTGCTTGGGACAAGAAGTGATTGAAATAACAGCTAAGTTTAACAAAAAAATTACCATCCTTACAACCTTATGTGTGGGGACCGATCCCCACAGAGATCATGTGTTACCAAACACATGCAATTGTTGTATTGTCTTATGATGAGAATGATAGAAATAACCAGAAGACTTGCAGTGCTTTGCAGTTTACTCTTCACACTTATTACAATTATAGAGTAGGGTCAGCAGAGCAGTTTTTGTCATCAGTTTACAGGAAGAAGCTGAAGCCCAAAGAGGTTAAATGACTGATGGGTTAAATGACTGATCCCCAAGTCACAGGCAGGGCCAGTGCCTGACACATAACTGGCACCAAGAATGTTTGTTGGATTGAAGAGCATCTGGGTGCCCTGACCCCACATGTAGCATTCTTTCTGATATTCTGCTCCTTTCCAGATTACAGTTCAATACTCTTTTCCGAACCCTATCAAGACATGCAAGATTTTATATGTGTGCGTGCGTGTGTGTGTGTATGTGTATGTATGTATGTATATTACCATCATTTTTCTGCCCACAGATTCAGTATATAGAAAACTAATTTTTAATATTGATCTTGTAAATTTTTATATGTCCACTTAGTAATTTTTAAAAATCACACTACAAAGTTTCTTGACAAATCACTTCAGTAACTGAAATAGAAGTAGGATTAGTAGTATACATGCTTCAACCAGTCCTGAGGTGATCTCTTCCAGATACGATCTTTTCAAAGGCATTAATATTCATCAGAGACAGATCTCATAAGATTGTCATACAAAAACCTTAAGAAGTGCATCACTCCCCTGAAATTGTTGGCAAGATATGGCACTACATATTACAAATGCACGAGAACAGATAAAATCTGTCTTCAGCCAGCTTGATTAAATATGACACTTTAGTTACATTCCATCAATAACTATCTTCTACAGGGTGCCTAATCTTTACCCGGGTCAGACTCCATCAGCAAAATTAGAGAAATGACACATTTCACATTAACAAATGGCTCTGTTGTAAAGTCTCCTCTGAAAGAAAGGTGTTAGGTTGAACTGAACTTAATTTATGCATGAAGTATTGGGTGCTTGATTTATTTTAATGTAGGGAAGACAAAAATGAATGAACTTAGGAAACACTGGGAAATGAAAGCCGAAGTATAGATTGCTCAACTAACCACCCCTTTGGAAAACGTGATCAGCCCTAGATTTATAAGCTGAATTGAATTCTTTGATCCTCACCATTTTCCACTTGTTACTTATTGCCATGAAGAAATGTAGCATTCATTCACATCTTCGTGTTTTTATTCATTCATTCAGCAAATATTGGCAAAGCTCCCATCTAGTTTCAGACACACTTTGGCATTTACTGAGGACACATGAGAGAGCAATGAAGGTTAAGTTTTCATGCTCACTACATTTGTATCTGAGTTGGAGGTGGGAGACGGAAAAATGGACTGTCATCAGATATACTGATAGATGTCAGATGGTGCTAAGTGCAATGGAGAAAATTACCAAGAGAGTGATGGGTGCTGTTTTTATGAGGGCAAAAAAGCCACTCTGAGAAAGTGATGTTAAAGCATCTCCTGGATGACATAAGGGGAAGAGCCCTGGTCCAAGCAAAAGTGAGAACAATTTTCTAGGCCCTGAGGTAGGAAGATGTTTGGAATGTTGGGGGAACAGCAGTCAGGCCAGGCAGTGGGAGTGGAGGAAGTCAAATCACAGAAGGCCGTGTTAAGGGTTTGAGACTTTGTTGTGAGGTTGACTGGAAGCCAGTGGAGGTTTCGAGCAGTAATGTTAAGTAATTGTCCTTGTGTTTTATGAAAACTGCTCTGGCTACTATGTAGAGAAGAACATGGTTAAAGAGGAGAACTGACCGAGCAAAAAGATCTGCACTGATTTCTGCTACCATCTTAGCTTGCTCTATGACTGCAAGCTTCAGATCCTCACCTGTGAAACAGAGATAAGAACACCTCTATTCTCAGCAGGGAGAATTGGGCACAAGGTTACCCTTCACATATGGAAAAGATCTCCTGGAACAGATAGGATTGCTGTCGAGTTCTGAATCAGGGATGTATGCTGATGACCTTCCTGTTTTCTCACCCCAGAAAGTTGGTATAGGATCAATGAACTCACATATGTAAAGTGCCTGGCAGGTGCTCAGTTAGCATCGGTTCCCTTCACCATCTCATTGCTATTAGAGTCCAAAGTACTGGTGTCTTTCTTCTCCTCCAGGGACGCTAAGCAGAAGATGCTTAGAAGATGTTTGGCAAAATTACGAGGAAGGGAAATACTGGTTGCTGAAGCTGGGGGCAGGGAGGGCATGAGGGAAAGAACTGCAATCACATCATGCACACGAAGCTCTACCTTCCATTGAAAGTAGAAGGTCTTTCTCTTTCTATCCAATATTTGAGGATTTGTGTTTCAAAGTCAGACATCCTCCATCCTTATAGTAATAATTTAAGCAATACCAAGTGTCTAAAGTTTCAGTAAAATTTTCTTTTTCTTTTCCAACTGTATCCCAGTTCTAAACTCCAGATGTATCTAAGGTTAACAATTTAGTATTTTAATTCTATTAGGTTTCCTTTGCTTATTCTAGCAATCATAAACACACTTATAGACTTAAGTTGTGATTATCTTTTGTTTTCTTTTACCCAACAAGAAGAGAAACATGACTTAAGAGATTCCAAAATATTCTCCAAATTATATCCAAAGTGTTTAAGAATGCATTTTGTAGGTGAAATAGTATTATTATTATTATTATTATTATTATTATTTGGAGAGGTTTTTGCTATAGGGCACATGGGCTTGCCAGAAAGACAGAGAGAGACAGAGAGACAGAAAGCGAGAAATCACCCACTAGGAGGGATGGCCACACCACAGTCCCTTCTCCTCCATTCTCCTCTCGGGATCTTGGGCATGCACGCACACGCACCCGGTGTGAGTTTAAGCCACCGGGTCCAGGACTCAAACCATGGTCGATTACATGGGAGTCCAGCGACATAGCCGTTACGCTAACTGCTGGCCCCTGGAATAGTTATACTTTTATCAGAGTGTTAAAGGAGTACAGCACTCCACCTCACCTCCAAATGAAGAACCAGCTATTTTGTGGGTAGAGGCAGCATGTTGGTTAAGGCCCTGGGCTCCCGTAGGCTGACTGCGGTTGAAGTCCAAGACCTGGCAGCTTGAAAATTGCACTGGGCACAGGTGCATGCATGCCCAAAATCACACAAGGGAGAAAGATCGTGGTGTGCCCAACCCCCAACAGGGTGATTTCTCATTTTCCCTCTGTTTCTCTCCAGGGAGCACCTGAACCCTATGGCAAAAACCTAAACAAGCAAACAAACAAAAACAAAATAAAATAGACATTTCAAAATCCCAAATCTGGGAATTAGAGCAGATTCTCTGAGGTCCCTCTTCTCTTGCCATTTGACCAAATTTGCTCAATATTCAAATCCAAAAGAACTTTTTTCTCTGATACGACTGTGTTTGTCTTATTAACTAATCCTTAAGAATACCTATAGTTAAGTCTCAAGGATCCTTCAAGATCATGAAGGGAAATCTTAAGTGAATGTTAATTGAAATGGTTGTTTTCCATGAGTGTAGTTTATTGAATTCTAACATATAGTTTTATTGATCAGAATATTGTAACCTCAAATGCATTTTTGGTCAAAATAAGAGGAAAAACATATTGCAAGTCTAAATATTAACAGAGCTTAAATGTATCTTCCCTTAGGATTGTCTATAGATAACCCATGGGTGACAGAAAATACAAAAAGTAAATCTTATTCTATGTCTGCATGAATTAGCTAAATAAATAAGTGTACAACTCCCACCCCCATATTAAAATCTATCTGGGAGCAAGCGGGTGGCATGATGGTTAAGGCGCTGGACTTCCTGATGGTCCACCATAGTTTGAGTCCCAGACTTGGTTGCTTGCTTTCTCCCTTTCCTTTTCTCTCCCTCTCTCTCTCTCTCACGTGCATGCATGTGCGCGCACGCATGCTCTCTCTCTGGTCAAATTAAAAAATGATAATAATTATAATTAAATAAGTAATTCTTTTTTTTGGGGGGGGGAGAGGTTTTCGCTATAGGGCGTGTGCGCTCGCCAGACAGACAGAGAGAGAGACATAGAGAAAGAAAGCGAGAAATCACCCCCCAGGGGGGATGGTCACACCACAATCCCTTCTCCATTCTCCTCTCGGGATCTTGGGCACGCACGCACACGCGCCCGGCGTGAGTTTTAAGCTGCTGGGTCCGGGACGCGAACCGCGGTCAACTACGTGGGAGTCCAGCAACATAGCCATTACGCTAACTGCTGATTCCCAATAAGTAATTCTTTAAGAAAAATATCTGGGTGGGACCAGCAGTTAGCGTAATGGCTATGCCGTGCCCAAGATCCCGAGAGGAGAATGGAGGAGAAGGGATTGCGACGTGGCCATCCCCCCGGGGCATGATTTCTCACTTTCTGTCTCTCTGCCTCTGTCTGTCTGTCTGGTGAGCACACGCGCCCTATAGCAAAAACCTCTCCAAAAAAAGAAAAAAAAATTACTTTCTCCTTCTGCAAAATGGGGTATACCTACTTACATGTTTCCTGATGCAAATGGTAAGTAATAAAAAATTTCTAAAAAAAACAAAAAAGAAAAAATATCTGGGTGATACGATCCACTCATCTTACAGTTTAGAACAGATGTGAAGAAACAATGTTTTCCTCAGCAAGATAGCTCTTCAGTTAGGTAGATACACATCTGTTTTGTCATTTCCCGTAGTATGCCATTTTTTACATAAGTCAAATACATTTGAATAAACTAGGACCTTTTCCATTTGGAAGTGAAAAATAAGATCTTTTCACACAGTTGGCTGATGGTGTTCTGTTAGCATGTTGAAACAATGACTGTAAAGTTTAGACTGATAGAAAGTGTAAGTGCCTTCCTTATTTATTTTGCTAATGATCCCACCCAAAATTGACTGTCACTTTCACAGAGAAGAATAATGGATATGAACAGTCAGAAACTACAAAAACAATTCTTATTATTTTAAAATTTTATTTTATAATTTGAAATAACTAGATTGATAGATAAGTTGCAAAAAATAGTACATAGAGTTTCCATATACCATTCACCCAGCTAACATGTTAGGTAACTTTAGAACCATTTTCAGACCCAGGAAACTGACCCTGATCACTTTCTCTCTCTCTCTCTCTCTCTCTCTCTCTCTCCTCCTGAAAGCAAATAGTAAAGCTTTGCTTTTATGTTCAACAGAAAACTGGCATTTCATCATTACAAATCACACACACCTAAAGCCAGCTTCTAAAAAGCTCTTTTTCCTAAAAGACTTTAAAACCATTATTAGAGTACAGTTCAGCCAAATGCTTTCATGGGATTTCTTCCTCATTTTGGATAAGAATTCTGAAGATCTGAAAGTCAGTTCCTACAAACAGCTGTTTGGAAGTCCTGTGTGTATTTGAGTTACTGGAGAGGAAAAGAGGTGTGCCCACGCCACCTCATGTTCGCGTTGCTGATTTTAGTTGTGAGGCAGCACTTTGAAAAGGACACCATGTGTAACCAGTTCTTTATCACCAAATTCAGGGCCACGGGGCGTATAACCTTAGTAGCAAGAGCCAAGAAAAACTCCCTTTCATGAAAGACCCTGACATTTTAAACCTAATCCCCATATTAGCTTTGCTGAGGCAAGAAATGGGTCTTGCCTCATGTGGGGAATCCTCAGGGTCCTCCCACTGATGAGCTCTAGTTGAATAGAGGCCATGAGTTTCAGAATGGGCTCTCAGCAGCTGCAAACATCTGTGGTAATCTGGTGTTCAGATGAATGAGCCCCACGGGTTCGCAGATGTTTGCATTCACCAAGGCTTTGTGGCTTTAGACAGATGTTTCTGCTCTGAAGACTGAGCAGTGAATGTGCAGTTTCCCTGCCGGTTGCCAGGGATGCTGGCTGTTCACAGTCATGCTTCCAGGTCCTCTGAAGCCATTTAAGGGTATCTGTAGAGGTTGGGATCTATTGACAGGAGCAGGCAAATAATTTCTGCTTTGGAGAAAGGCTTTCTCTTCAGTAAGAAAGAGCACATGTCTTTCTCGGTCAGAATCCTTTCCAGATTTACAGAGCTAGGCAAGGTGCAGAGATATTATAGGATACTTTGTTGCTCCCAAGCTAAATGAAAGCTTGACTCCAGCCAACAGATAAGTCAGTTTTTAAAATACATCTCAGATTCCAGCAATTGCCTTCTGTTCATTGAGACACCTCAAAGAAACCAGAGCTATTTGGAAGACTTTAAAATAGCTTCAAGTACCTGTTAAGGCTTGGATTTATTAGTGGTCCCTCTTTCCTGGGCCAAACCTACTTCTTCAGGGCTCTCTGGCTCACAGTTCTGTTGAGATCTTCTACCCATTCATTCAGGTCAGAAACCTAGAAAAATCTTGATATCCCTTTCCCCCAACACTCCACTTTCCATCCATCCTCAAGTCCTATTTCCTGTACTTTTACATCTGTATGGCTTCTCTCTTCCCTGCTATCAGTCCTCAGGTGGAATACTGCAGCCATCCTCCAATTTTAAGATTTCTAGCTCCAATCCATTATCTTCAAAATAGCCAAGAATAAGCTTTTAAAACTAATCTAGCCATGCACATAACTGGTTCATTAGTGCATATAACTTGTGTGGCAACCAAGATGCAGCTTTATTCTTTGTCTTCTAGTATCCTTATAAAAATTTTATCCAATGTGGAAGCCAGCAGATGGTGTAATGGTTATGTCACTGGACTCCCACATAGTCAACCCCGGTTCGAGTCTCAGACGCGGTGACTTAGAACTCATGAGATCCCAAGAGGAGAATGGAGAAGGGATTGCAGCATGGCCATCCCCAGGGGGTGATTTCTTGCTTTCTGTCTCTCTGTCTCTGTCTCTCTGGTGAGCACAAGAGCCCTATAGCAAAAATTGCTCTCTAAAAAAGTAAACACACACATACATACATACACACACACATGCATACATATATACTTTATCTAGTGTGGTACTCCCTTTGTTCCTAGAGAGCATACTTGTATGTCATTACTTTTCTAGTCTCTGTCACTTTAAGTCATACACAGAAAATTCCAATTCATTAATGAGTATGAGTTCAATCTAAGATAATAACATTGCAAAGATAAGACCCCTTTCCTCAGGCCACCATTTATCTGCTGTGATAAGATTTCTAATTGGTCAGATGATAATTCCCTTTTGTCTCAGGGGAATGGAGCAATGGATTCCACTCTTGTTCCATGACTTCCTTCTTCTCCCACTCTTCACTGCCATTTTGGGCCCTGCATAGGTCAAAGCATTGGGGAGGAAATGGGAGACAGAGGATAAAAGTGTGATTACTTACTGGATGGCTTTGTGCTCTCTGGCCTATATCAGCTAAAGCTAATTCTTTACAGGGAGCCTTTCAGGGACCAGCAGTTGGCGTAATGGCCATGTTACTGGACTCCCATGTAGTCGACTGCAGTTTGAGTCCCGGACCTAGTGGTTTAAGCTCATGCTGGGCTCGTGCCCCTGAGTGCCCAAGATCCCGAGAGAAGAATGGAGGAGAAGGGACGGTGGCGTGACCATCTTCCCTGGGGGGGTGATTTCTCACTTTCTGTCTCTCTGCCTTTCTGGTGAGCGCACATGCCCTATAGCAAAACCTCTCTAAAAAAAAGGGGGGGGGAGCCTTTTATAGGCGAATCCATCTGAATGGACAGTCCAGCTTGATCCACATTCCAATCAGCTGTGCCTTGGAGGGCAACGTCCCATAGGTAGGGCTGCCATAGGGTATACACATCAACAGAATGTGATAGCTCATCACAGTTCAACAAAGATAGACAGCTAGGAAGGGACTTCAAAAAGTCTGTAGAAAAACAGATTAAAGTGTAGATTTATTTTGGTGTAAAAAAATTTGAAATCCATGTATTGTTTATAATATGCTTTTTCCATGAATTTTTTCAAGACCCTCATATAGGCTATTGACTTATGATCAACTGTAACAAGCTAAGCTACCCCCAGGGTCAGTGTTTCTTTTCTTTTCTTTTTTTTTTTTTTGCTATAGGGCACGTGCGCTCACCAGACAGAGAGAGACATAGAGACAGAAAGTGAGAAATCACCCCCCACGGGGGATGGTTACGTCGCAATCCCTTCTCCTCCATTCTCCTCTCAGGATCTTGGGCCCGCACGCACACGCACCCAGTGTGAATTTTAAGCCACCGGGTCCGGGACGCGAACCGCGGTCGACTACGTGGGAGTACAGCAACATAGCCATTACGCTAACTGCTGGTTCCCAGTGTTTCTTTTTAAAGCAGGATGGGCTTTAGCCTCTTCATCCTGCCAAAGATGCTGCATAAACCCTCAGTGCACCCGTCATCATTCTCTTCCTAAGATAAATAAGAATGTTTGGACCAGCAGTTGGCGTAATGGCTATGTTGCTGGACTCCCATGAAGTCGACTATGGTTTCAGTCCTAGATCCGGTGGCTTAAACTCACACCGGGCACATATGTGTGTGTGTGCCCAAGATCCCAAGAGGAGAATGGAGGAGAAGGGATTGCAGTGTGGCCATGCCCCCTGGGAGGTGATTTCTCACTTTCTTTCTCTCTCTCTGTCTTTCTGATGAGCACATGCACCCCACTGTAAAAACCTCTCCAAAAAAAAAAAAAAGAAGAAATAAAATAAAAAAAAAGAATGTTTGCTAAATTTTTTATTTATAGCTGTAATTCCAGAAGACTTGGTTTGGGGAAAGTGGAGTTTGGTGCTTGAATTTAGAAATAAGTAAGGAGGAAAAGGGGGAGAAAAGGGAAGGAAGAAAGGAAGTCGTTTCATTTCACTTCATTAGACTGCATAAAATACCACTGATAGATGACTGGGGCTAACAGGCATCTCAGCTTTTTAATCTTAATAGACTATTATTTAGAGGAGTTTTAGGTTTAGAGAAAGTCAAGTGAATAGTACAAAGATTTTACATTATGCCCCTCCCTGTCACAATTTTCCTTGTTAATGTCTTGCCATTAGTGTAGTACATTTGTTATAATTGACAAACCAAAGTTGACCCTTTATTATTAACCAACATTCATAGCTTACGTTAGGTTCATACATTTGGATTGTATAATTCTGAGGCTTTTACAAATGCATGGTGTAATAGATCCACTATTTTAGTATCATACAAAATCTCTAGAAGGCCCCCGTGCTTCCTCCATGCATCCCTCTCCTTTTTAGTTTTATTTATTTGTTTGTCTCTTTCTTTGTCTGTCATGCCTCAAGTGTGAACAAGATCTCTTTTTTGGTTCATTTAGTACGTCTGGTACTGCTACAGATTTTCAAGTCTGTACCAAATCCTGAAGAGAACAGTAAGGAAATACACAAGGATGATTTAAAGATCTAAAAACAGGTGTCACAAGTGTCTGATGATGGCCGTCCTGCTCCTCCAGACTCCCTTGCCCATTTAAGACCTCATGCCGGCTTGTAATCTCCACACCGTAATTCTCAGAGGTTGGTGCAAATCTGCAGGGGCCTTGCTGGAGAAATTAGAAGGACAGCATCAATTCACCACATAGATGCTCCTTACTAAAAAATTTGAACCTTCTATGAGACTAAGAGAGAGCTAGACTCCTCCACTGTAGTAGTAGGGCTGGTTGCTCTAACCCAGGACTTTCTTTCCCAGATAGATTTCAGAATGAGAGAACAATGGGCCTTTTCCCTAGAAAGAGATACAGCTCTAGGAAAGAAACATCCCATCTACTAGATCCAGGGCCCTATCTGTAATATACAGCAATGTCAAATCTTGTTATAACATGCATAATAAGGACTCCATGTATGTGTCAGTTCCATGGCACATCAATAATGTACTGCTCAGGAGAAGCCAGATCCCACCTAACCATGTTTCAGATCCCTGGCCAGGTAAACCTGGAGCACACTGGACATGCACTCGAATACCCAAGATCTTATGGGCTGGAGGTCTAGAGGAAGGGGATTACAATGTGACCAGACCCTGTGGAAGCTGCTCCTTTCTTTGTGCCTCTTTTTCATGTATGCCTACACACTCTTTTATAAATTCAAACAAAACTTTTTGAATACTTTCATAGGGCCAGCCCATGGTGTGGTGGTTAAGGTGGCTAGATCAGATCCCACATGGCTGACTGTGTGGTTCAAGTCCGGGATGTAGCAACTTAAGAAGCACATCAGGTGCATATGCATGTATGCCCAGAAACCCAAAAGAAGGAAGAAAAGGAGGGGAAGGGATTGCAGTGTCACCACTTGCCATGCGCAGGGGGTGGGGAGAAGCAGGGCACTTTTTCACTTTCTCCTTCTCTCTCCCTCTCTCCTGCTCCCTCCATATAAGTGGAATTACATGATATTTGTCTTTTTGTGTCAGACTTATTTTACTCAGCATAATGTTTTCTAGGTTTTTCCATTGTTGTAGTAAGAGTCAGAACTCACTTCCTTTATTATTATTATTATTATTATTATTATTATTATTTAAGATAGGATTTCACCATGTCAAGATCATTCTGCCTCAGCCTCCCCAAATTTCTGGAATTGTAAGCACACACCACTGTGTCTGACCTTTAGGTTTATCCCAGAATCATATCCATGCTTCACTTGTGGTGTCAGCCTACAGAACACAGTATCTTAGCAGCATGCATCCCTGTGGCTGGGACTCCTTCCTTTTTAAGGCTGTGTAATATTCCATTGTTTATGTGTGCCATGTTTTGTTTATCCATCCATCTATTGATGGACATTTGGGTTGTGAATAATGCTGGCTATGAACATTGGTGTACAAGTACCTGTTTGAGTTCCTGTTTTCAATTATTTGGGGTATAACCAGAAGTGGAATTGCTGGAGCATGTGATAATTCTATGTTTAACTGTTTGGGGAATTTCCCACCTATTTTTCACAGTGACTACACCATTATACATTCCTACCACCAGTGTACACAAGAGTCCCAACTTCACACATCTTTGCCAACATTTATTCTGTGTTTGTGGATGTGGCCATCCCACTGGGCCTGAGGTGGATTCCCATATGTGGTTATAATCACACATTTTAAAGTGAATCTTCCTGTATGGTTGTGACTATCTCTTAGTTAAATAGCACCAGGTGATGGTTAGGAGCTCTAATCCTCAGTCAAGCAGCTTTGGGTTGAAACCCCATGGGAGGTTAGCTTCCTAAAGGAAGGAATTTTAGGCTGTTTTATTAACTAATGTCTTCTTAATCCCTAGAACAGTGACTGGCTCATGGTGAAAGGTTAAAAATACCTGTTGGGGGGCCAGCAGGTGGTGTGGTGGATAAGGGTGCTGGATTCCCACGTGGCCAACCATGGTTCAAGTCCTGGACCTGGTGGCTTGCTTTCTCCCTTTCCCTTTCTCTCTCTGTCTCTCTCGTCAAATAAAGAAAAACATAACAATAACAATTGGAAATAAATAAATAAAAAATATCTGTTGGATGAATTCTAGTCTATTACTAGCTTTGGGATCTGACTTAAGTTAATAACCTAAGTTTCAGTTTCTTCAACCATAAAATAGGAAGAAAGATAGTCTCACTGCCAGGGGCTGTGTGAGGATTATAGATGACACTGTCCCCAAAGTGCTTGCACACTGTCTGGCACATAGTGGGCACTCTGTAAATGGCATTGGTGTGCTGGTCCTGACTAAACAAGAGGCTTCTTACATAGGCCAGGCTGAGCCTTGGTCTGCAGTATGGCGTGAGTTCCTTGAGGCAGGTCGGTGCCATAGGGTCAGGGGTGTAGGCAGCTTTCATGCTAAGCCAGAGCTTTGTAGCAGGAGAGAAGTGGAAATGCTGCAAAATCCATTAAGCCCAGAGCTCCCCAGAGCAAGTATGCTCCTTGGCAATAAAGATGGAGGCCCAGAGGCAGAGAACCAGGAGACATGCTCGCTAAGGCTTCAGCTTTCAGCAGGACCTGGAGACAGAACAAGCACAGTGAGGTTATAGCATGTGGAACACTCAGAGAGGATTAATGACCAGTAATTGATGATGGGTCTTGTAGCTGCAGCTACCACATTCTTTCAAGGTGCATAATAACACACCGTTCTTGCAACCAAATGTTAATGGAATGTGAATGTTCCAGGTCCAGGAGGAAGTAAACTAAATGAAGGAAAGCTGTGGGTTTCCTCTTTTGCTCAGATGTTGATAGAAAATGCATCTCCCATCATCTGGATACAGAAATGTAGATTCTCGGGAACTCAGGCTGAAGTTAGAAAGTCCTGGTTTCATCTGTTACGTGTGGTATGCGTGGATGCTGTATAGCATCAAGCAGATTTCTTTGAGGAGGAGGATAATCTTTGCTTTCCCCCCTAATTCCTTTGTCTCATCAGCTTGACAGAGCCTGCAGTGTCATTTCAGAAGTAATGCATACACGATTCCAACAGCTGAGTCACCTTTATTCATCTGTGCAGTGTTCATGGGATAGAAGGCCAGCAGAACCTATTCTTTTCTCACCATTTTCTTTCTGAGGCAGTGTTGCAAGCCCGCTGTGTTAGTCCTGGCCAGAGATCACAGGAGCCCTGGGGCACCAATGAGGGGTTGGGGTCCCAGGTACCAGGCTCAGTGGCCAGAAACAGCCTCTAGAGATGGAGAGGCCTGTGAGGACTCAGTGAGGGGACCAGCTAGGGCAGTCAGGACCAGTTTTTGAGTCCTTGGAGCAAGAGATGTGGTGGGTTATCAAAGAATACAGAGGTCAAGTTTTGAGATGTGGATCAAAAAACGGGAGAAAGGTGAAGGAAAGAAGTTAAGAGGAATCAGTATTGGGAGCAAACAGACCTTCTGAGGATCCCACTATCTTGCCCAAGTCAGACTCTGAAGCCTATCCCCATTTTCCCATTGTCAAGACAGCCTTGCCTCGCTTCCTCTGGGAACTTCTGGTTTCATGTTCTGCAGGGAAGATGAGAATGACCATTTTCTTGGAGGGGAGGAAAGTCTGCATAGGTGAGAGAGCTGGTCTAGTGGGAGCCTAGGACTTCCTTGCTCCTCCACCTCCAGGGCTTCTCCATGAAGAGGGGAGGCAGAGTGGGAAGCTGGGCCCTCCTGCCTCACTTAAACTCTGGCCCTCTGTGCCTCAGGCCCTCAGACTTTGGCTTGAATGCACACAGACCCCTGGAATTCATAGCACAGTGAGTGTAAGAAGTTCCCTCCACACTTTGAGTAAGTTGTTTCTCTCCCTTTGATGGAGGACTCAAACCCTCTTTATAACTAAACAGACTCCATAATTATAATCCTGTGGTAACGCTTCCATAAACAGTAGCTTGAGTTGAAAAGAATAGCTCCAGGATCGTGAGAAATGGCTGCATCCTCAGTCTTGTCTGGGAGGGGCTCTGGTGTTTGTTCTAAACCCAGATGGTAGAATGCACAGTAGTCCAGTCTTCCCCGCACCAGCCAGTTAACACAGAGGGCCAAGCTTACATTAAGCAAAACTAGAGATAACATTAGTGTGTTTTTCTTTGTAGACCTCAGTAATTCTTCCCTTCCTCCTTTATGGTGTGTTTGTGGCTACTGAAGTTCTAAATTTAATTTAAAGTGACTGTTTTTTTTTTCTCTAAATATAACTATGTCCTTACCTTTCACCCTTTGTTCCTCCCTGATTGTCCAAACCAGAGAGAGCATGTCCCTTTTCCTTTTTTTTTAAACATTTATTTATTTATTCATCTACATATTTATTGTGATTTTCAAGTCACCAGGTCTGGGTCTCAAACCATGGTTGGCCATATGGAAATCCAAAAGCCTAACCACCACACCACCTGCTGGCCCATATCCCTCTTAATGTGACTTCATTAAAAAACCCAGAGACATAAACTGACCATTACTTAAAATGTTAAAGGTGTATGTAGGACAAGTAAGTCTTCCTTTTTCACTGTAGTTCCCTTTTTTGTCTTCTTGTTCAATCCAGGCTCAGGATATTTTTTTCTTAAAGGACTGTTCTCCCTTCTAAACTTTTTCTAGAGAAGTTTAAATGTTTGGTGAGAGATGAAGGGAATCACCTAAGCAGAGTCTTTGAATAGGATTGCATTAAGTAGCATAAGTACCTTGGAAGAGTCTCTTCCATCCAAAATCTCATCCAACAACTGCAAGCTATCGGCTGTCTCTGGGCAGTCACATACACCAACCCTAAATTTCCCTGATGGGTCCAGCTACAGTTCAGCATTTTACCTATCATTTTCCTGGGAGGCCCCCTGGGTCAAATGAACAATAATGTTGACATATTATGTCCACACATCAAAGAACCTGAAGGAAATGTGACAATGAAGACAGGCTACTCAATGTTTTGTAATGGCAATGACCAAAACCCAACCTCATAGAAGTTTTTATCATCTTGGTCTCTTCACATTTTCTATATATGGACTTAAAATTCATTAATTCATTTATTAACTCACTCTTTCATTCCTTTAATAGATACTGTGTCCCTACTGTATATCAGGCAATGAGATAAAGGACTATATTGTCTATAGTTGTCTATAGGCATTTCTGAAGAGACGTCTTCATCACAATCAGTCAAAAAATATGGATAAAACACCTTCCGTCTACCAAGTGCTGTACCGGGCATAATGCCCACCTATTATGTGGATTAATAGGTGAGACGAAGATGAGTGACCAGAACTGTTGTGGTCACTAGTGTTTCAAACTCTGCTATCAGATGGGAGACAGACTGCTACCATTCACCATGTGTTTCAAATTTTTGGCTTGCCTGTATGTTTTCCTTTTAGTTTCCTTGCTTTGAAGTTCCTTTAAGGATTTTAATTCCTCATTACTATTTCAAGAGGATTTAACTTTTGGCACATAGAGATGCTCTGTTCGGATGTAAGCAGAGTGAAAGGTGGTGGCAGAGGATGAGGGGTGAGGCAGAAATGTGTAGAGCATGTTTCTTAGAAGAGAGGAATATATACCTCTGGAGGTGTCTATGACCCTCTCACAGCCCCGCATGAGAGGGCATCTTCTCTATGATCCTGACCCCCACTGTCAGAGTGGACTTCTGCTCTGAGACCTGTCCACCAACAAGTGACTTGTGCACCAACCAGCAGTAGAACTGGGCCAATGAGAGCACCTCTTGGTACCTCTGTACTAAGAACCAGAACAAAAAGAACAACTGCAGAGTCAAAGTTTCAAAGAAAAAGAATTTATTCATTTTACAAAGCTAGCATAAAGTAATGGTCAGACCCAGGGGCAGGTAGCCAGATCCCACCAGCAGCAGGGCCAAAGAGAAGGGAGAACCATGTCCCTTGGATCTGAGGAGATGAGCATCTTTTAAAAAAGAGATAAGTTTGGCAAGAATTCACATTGGTCAAAGGTAACAGAGGAGGGCCTAGGAGAGATAGAGGGAGGGACAGGATTGGATACAAGTCTACTAGAATTTTTCTGAAGTGGTTTATTGGTGTTCTGTGTCAGTGAGGTGTGTGGGCATCTTTAAAGAAGCATGGTGCGAGTTTTTGTATCATCAGAAGAATAAATAACCAAGAATGTTCACCAGAGGGCCAATCTCACAGACAATAGAAAGTACCCAAAAGGCAGAATATCATCAACCTTTTTTTCTCTTTCAATGATATCTTGGGTCTTAATTCAGCATAGCAGTCTCTTCTCTGGATAAACTTTATCTTCACAGAAATCATTAGTCAGAGGCAAGCTGGAGGGTTGAACAGTCTTGAGGGTTAGGCAGAGGCTGCCAGCTGCGGCTTACCTGCGTGTGAAATGAGGAAGAGTAAATTCTCACAGGATGCTTAAGAGAAGAGAATGACTCCAGGGACTGGAGTGAGCCAGGGAATGAGATCACAAGGCCCCTGAGAGAAAAAGAGAGAAAAGCACCCAGCCCCCGCTCCTCAGTTCCCTGGCCCAGTCTCATCTCTGCGCTTCATCTCCTGCTCTGGGGCGATTTATGTTTGATCACAATAAATCCCTTGCTTACTCAAATAGTCTGAATAGGTTTCTGTTCCTTGTAATGGGAAGATCAAAACATGCATTCTCAAGTAGGTAAAGTAAATTATATCACAACTAAAGGGAATAGAGGAACTCATGTGTCCTCAGATATTTCTGCCTTCTCCACCGAGGCTAAGCTAGGTAGTTCATGCTGTTCTCTCTGTGAAGAACCACTAAAAGAAGGAGGAGTAAAAAGCAAATAAGAAAAAGTCTTTTAAGGAATTATTATATGTGTTAAATGAAACACTAGACAGCTGTCAATACAGGGACCAGCAGTTGATATAATGGCTATGTCGCTGGACTCCCAAACAACTGACCACAGTTTGAGTCCCAGACCCAGTGGCTTAAACTCATGCCAAATGTGTGTGCGTGCATGCCCAAGATCCTGAGAGGAGAATGGAGAAGGGATTGTGGTGCGGCCATCCCCCCTAGGGGGTAAACCACAGGATTTGGGGCACGCATGCATACGCGCCTGGTGTGAATTTAAGCCACTGGGTCTGGGACTCAAATTGCGGTTGACTACATGGGAGTCCAGTGATATAGCCATTACTCCAACCATAGTCAGCCATGTGGGGAGTCCAACACCTTAACCACTACCTCCTCACCAAGCTTAATCTTCAAAGGTGAGTAACTGTGTGGCAGTTTGGGAGGGAAGGAGGGAGGAGACAGTCCAGGGAAAGGAAACAGAATGTATAAAGGCAGGCCTGTGTAAAATGGCCTGTTGAACTCATGAAACTGGGAGAAAATCAATGCAATAGGAAAAGTAGATGCCTTGGGATAAAAAGAAGAGCAGGTATAAAATTAGGTTGAGGCCAGATTTTGAAGAGCTATGTTACAATTAACAATTCAGTTAATAATTATTTTAGGTACTATTATTTTCTACCAGAGACAAAGTCATTCATATGTATTGTTCTCATTTAGTTAAATGCCAAGGATATATAGGCTGGATAATGTCCAACCAATGTTAAGATTAGGCCTTCTACCAAAAGAGGCAGGCTTTAAAAGATTAGATAGCCCATCCCAAAATGCCTAGGAGATGGTTGCTGTTGATTAGTTCTTGCCTTGAGCAAGAACTTGCTGTGAAATCTTTATTTCCTTTTTCTTTTTTAGAATTATTTTATTTTAACTTTATTTATTTTAATTTGACCAGCGAAGGTCAGAGAGAGAGAGAGAGGGAAAGTAAGAAAGGAAGTTGCTAGGTCCAGGACTCAAACCACGGTCAGCCATGTAGGAGTCCAGTGCCTTTAACCACGTCACCTGCTGGCCCTTAGTACGAAACCTTTCAATACAAACCTCGTATCCCCAAAGGAAGAAGATAATAGGTGAAGAGATGATCCTCCCACCCAGATTGGGAAGAGAGCATACATTTCAGTAGGCATTGTGTATTTCTGTCTCACTTTGTGACATTGGATTCAGTTCCTCAACATTGAAATGACAATAACACATTAGCTCCGCTCGTAAGTTCTGTGTGATAAGTGTAAAATTGTTTCAATTTTTATTTAGATAACCCAGAGAGGTGATCTTTAAGATGGTGAGAAGGGAGACCAGCAGATTGCATAATGATTACGTCTTTGGACTCCCACATAGTCGATCATGGTTTAAGTCCCAGACCTGGCAGCTTAAACTCACACCAGGCGCATGTGTGTGCATACCCAAAATCCAGAGAGGAGAATGGAGGAGAGAGGAATGCAGCGTGACCACCCCCCCAAAAGGGTGATTTCTTGCTCGCTGTCGATCTCTCCAGCGAGCACATGGGCCCTACAGCAAAAATCTCTCTTAAAAACAAATGACAAGAAGGTATGCCATAAAATTCATCTTTGGGTCCTCTATTGAAAGAGGAGAGAACCAGTAAGCAATGGTTTCAAGCAGGAGTTCAAGAGTGATTTTCCCCCTAGGGGACATTGGACAGTGTCTAGAGACAGTTTTTAGTTGGCACATCTGGCAGGGTGCCTCTGGCATCTTGTGAATGGATATTACTTGTCTTAGTCTCCTATTGTATTTCAAACAGAAATACCTGAGACTGGGAGAATTTAAGAGAACAGAGGTTTCCCACAGAAAAGGCAAACTCAAAAATATTGAAGAAGATTTATTCTAAGTCCAATTGAGTGACTGTGATCTGAAAACACGAACTCAAGGAGTGAGTGCTCTGAGAAAGTACTCTGCGGAGGCTGTGTTACACAGTGTGTCTTTCAAACATTTCAGGAAAGCAGAAGCTGTAAATCAATACATGGAAGTTATATAGTTTCTTGGCCTGAAAAGGAGGGACATCTTGGGGTGGGAGTTGGGGGGAACTTATAAAACATAGGCATATTCAGAGATTGATTTAGTTTGTTATTGGTCAAAACAGGAAAGCTTTGTTAAAACTTGGAGTCAGCAGAAAGGAATGTTTAAGCTTACCCTTAACTCAGATAAGGGAATTTACTAATTATCATGTGATGTTATGTCTGAGTCAGGTTAGTGAAGTAAGCCACAATTTCTGAGGCAAGGTGACCCGATAAGTAAGATTGATGGCATATAGCCTTGCCTCTCCCCAGGTCCCTTGGGAAAGAATTTTTAGAACAAAGAAGGATGAGGTTTATTTTAACTTAGGATTCTGGTGGCTGGAAAGTCCAAAGGCATTGCAAAATAGAGGAAGACAGCAGAGCATAGTCTGGATTCATGAGTTTTTTCTAGTTCTGGTCTGTTTCCATGTGGCTTCTACCTGCTTCATTTCCTCTCCTTAGATCCATACCAGGACACAATTACTCCTACTCCTACTCCGACCCCAATAACTTTATCACACCCAAAGGTTCCACCCTGGGACATCAAGGAGGAATTAAGTTTTCACTTAATATCTTTATAATACAATCGAGCCCAACATATGAACGCTTGGGGTACATTCAGCCTTTTTCTACCAAGACCAAATGCTCAGGATTAGTGAAAACTTCAAAATATTGTAGCATTACTAATTTACTCCCTTGTAATATTTTGCTTTATATAATTATTGATGAAAACTCTTGATTTGGATTTAAGCATTACTTTCTAGTATATGTCTTAATCTATTTTATGGTTCAGTGGAGAAAAGTCCTGAATTAAAAGAGACTGGTAGTATGGCAATCTTGACTTTTTATTCCCTTACTTTTTTGAGACTCAGAGTTAACAGTGTTTAATTCCAGACCTGCCATATATCTTGGAATATGTTTCCATTATGGGGAATCTCAGCACCTCCCTGTAGAAGAAATAGTACCGAGAATTTCTTCCCTGACCACTTCTTTCCCTTCTTTCTGCATTTCTTTCTTCCCCAACTTTCTCCTATTTTGAGCAATTCTTAGATGGCTTTATTATGAGACTGTTTCATAGATATTGCCGTCTATGATAAATTCCTTTTTCTTCTTCACACACCCACAAAAATTTGGATTGAGTTCAAAATACTATTTCCTTGGAAGTTGCTCAATAAGATGATAAGAGCACTTTACCAAGTATCAGGAGACTGTACTCTAATCTGTCCTTTATCTGGTGGTTTGGCCTTCCACACTTTGTTTGTGTCTCCCCTCCTTTTTTCCTCTCTGTGAAATGAAGAGAGCCAAAGCAGAGAGGTCTCCTCATGCATTACCATTTTACGTTTTTGTTTTTTTTTCTTTTCTCACGTCAGGTGGGTACTGTGCCCGCATCGTAACAGGAGGGAGGCACGTGTCACGCACAGGCGTGAACACCCAATCATCACGCTTATGAACCACAAAAGGATCACCATTTTACGTTTGTGATAGTTAAGTTTTAGGGCACTTAGGATGCTAACATTTGCATTTTGCCCAGAAAAAAAAAATCAGGCTGCCTTGAGGATAACTGAATTTCATTGAGCCATCCTGCTAATTAAGAGAAGGGCTGAACTTACTAAAATAGAGGTGCTGTCATCCTTATTCACAGAATGAAATAAATTCTGCCTTACTCGGTGGGGAAGGAGATTAAATTTGGTGATAGATGGTCAGGAAGAAATATGGGAGACTATTCATGAAGTAGAAAGAAGGCAGGAGTAAAACAGAAAAAAGCCAAGAAGTATAAGGATTAGGGACTTTTGGTGGCAAGCAACAGAAGCTGACTCTGACTAATATGAGTAGGAAAAGCAATTTGCTAAAACGTAGATAACCTCAGAGTCAAATGGTGTTTCTGAGTGTTTGAGAACTGGGGTGAGGTGGAAGCATAACAGATTAGCAAATTTGCCAGAAGCTGTATCAGAATAGTAGTTCCCAAAGAGGAAAGCTGTGAAAACATGAAGGAGAGGAAGGAGTGCTGAATATGAAACATAATACCAAAAAAAAAAAAAAAAATTACCATATTTTTAGAACAAATTAGAAAAATAAAGGAAATGAGTAGCTTCAACCTACTGTCAGTGATATGTCTGTTTGAATCAAAAGGAAATGCGGTTTGCTACTTTGGAGGAAGAAAAAAAATGTGTACAGAGAATATACCAGGAAAGGAAAGTAAAATAAGTTCAAGTTTTTAGCATTTTTAGAACCCTTCTCCCTCCCCCTAAGGTACTCAGGCTTCTTGCATTGAGGATCCAAAAAAGAAACACGACCTCTGTCCTCAAAGCTCTCAGCCAGCAACACAATAATTGTGACTTTCTTATTTTTTGAATGCCTATCACTTAGGTGCCAAGCCTCTTGCTGAGTACTTTAAAAGCAGGTCTCATTTAATCCTCCAGGTGTTCCTTCCAACCCCACTGTTAGCTCCAATGAGTGAATGCCACAAAAGGAGCAACTGAAGGAGCTGAAATTAGAAAGCAGGCAGTTCCAAGCACAGACTCAGCCCCAGTCAGTTTGACTCCAGGGCCTAGGTTCTTGTTACTGCCCTCTGTTGCCTTTCTTAGCAGGAGAAAGAACACAAACACAAAATAGAAGGGGCAACTCAACTCCATGGTTTATCCAGTTATTAACTAAATCACTGAGCACTGTAATATTTAGGGATTGATCATGCCCACTGCCTATTGAAGCCTATAATAAATTATTAAGGACTGCCACATACAATCTGTGCCCCAGAGCAGGCTAGCAACTACTCTAGAGCAGAATAGGACGTGCCCCACTCTGTCTAGAGCATACTGACTTATTAACAGGCCCTTTGATTTTTTAATTGACAAAAATTGTATGTGCTTATGTTGTACAATGTGATTTTTTAATATATGCATACATTGCAGAACAACTAAATCAAGCTAACATGTCCATCAGATCTCATACTGACTATGTTTGTGGTGAGGATACTTAAAATATACTCTTAGCAATTTTTAAGTATGTATTATTTTCAAGTGATATTATTATGAACTGTAGTTACCAGGCTGTACAGTAGATCCCATGACTTTTTTCTCCTGTCTAACTGTATCTTTGTTCCCTTTGACCAACCTCTTCCCCACTCAATGCTTCTTTGATGCTTCACGACATATCCTGATTTAATGACTCCATGGATGAACTTTTCCCCACCCCAACTGAAGTACAGAGATTAAGTCTAAATTTTTGGTCCTAAATCAGGATGACAATGTGATTCTCTCTTCTGTGCCCATAATCTTATCAGCAGTGAATGGAAATATCAATGGTTATTAGTATTTCCAATCTAGTGGAACATTGTCCGGAGACATCCCAATGCTACTGCATAACTTCCGGCACATCAAATGGCCAGGATATCAAATTGTACTCCTAGCTTCTAAGACAACATGATTCTTTCTACTTTTTCATGTTTTACTATTTTTTTAATTAAAGACAATGTTTACTTTTACAATAGAAAAAAATAATGTAGCAGAAGAATGCCTGATATGCTGTAGATCATCTAAAGTTAACCATTTCTCTGCCACCTTCATTGTTGTTCATAAAGGATTATTGCAGGTGCTGGAAATATAAGTAGATGTGACTACAGACATCCCACACACCAAAAAAGCTAAATAAGCTGGGGGCAGCAGGTGGCATGGTCGTTAAAGGCGCTGGATTCCCGCAAGACCGACTGCAGTTAGAGTCTCAGACTTCGCAACTTGCTTTCTCGCTTTCCCTTTCTCTCTCTCCCTGTCTCTCTCTGGTCAAATTGAAAAATAATAATAACAAATGGAATTAAATAAATAAATAATTCTTAAAAAATAAAAAACTAAATAAGCAAGAAAAGTAAAATATCTTCATATGACAACAAGCCCAGGATATCCTGCTTACCTTTGCTGACACTATCCCATCACCATTTTGTGAGTTTGGGACTTTTTTTCAAGACACCTCTGCACACAGTTTATTCAATGGCTGGTGTAGTATGCATTTGTTAGCCTTATATATAGCCCATTTGGGATGGCTTCTTTTGGTAGTTCTGTGTTTTGGAACTCTAGGCCTCTGCTTTTGTTTTCTTTTCCTTTAAAAAGTCATTGAAGTCCGGAGTGTTGGCAGTGACCTTTGGAAATGTTTTTACAGCTTACAGAGACTTCCTGACATGTTTTATTAGCTCTTGGTGGTAGCTAATAAAGTGAGTCTTAGCAAAGCCGCATAACATGACAGATTAGAACCACTTCCAAAATAACTACTCACCAGGGTTATCTTGAAGGAGGCTTGACGACAGAATATTTGGCTACCACTTTCTCCAGTTCAGCAAGGCATGTGTGATTACTGCTTAAAGAAGGGAAATCATCCCTTTGGGAATATAATGACCAACTAATTCTGAGAGAACCTCAAATTCTGAGCTGCTGGTCCAGTAAAACAGAAGCATCATGGCTGTAGGGATTGATGAATGCTTTATTCCACAAAGTTTTAATCTGCTACCTTTACAGAGGTAAAATATAAGTCAGAATTGGACAACCATCTTTTAAGTGGATAAAAAAAGTGAAAACCACCTTCCTTGAACGTTTATAAGTTCTAAATCAGATCTCTGTTCTCTATTTTTCCTCCCTTGGAAAGGTGATTTAGTGAAGTGGTATAGAGTTTGGATGCTAAATTTCTATAGATCTGGATTCAGATTTTGCCTCTGCTCTTGACTAGCTTTGTGATCTTGAGCAAGTGATTACTTAGGGCTTGACTTTATCATATCAAAAGTACGGATGATAATCATAGGGTTGTTGTGATAGATAAAAATAGGACAATGCGTATGGAATGCTTAACACAATGCTCGACACGTAGCACTCAAAAATGTTAGCTATGAAATTATTTCATTAAATTTCTTGGAGGGCTAGGTGTGGGCTGTTTGTGGAATAACATTTATCTATGTATCTCCCTCCACCCAGGTCCATCGTTTTGCATAGCTCCTTGGGTCATGGGACTATATAGAATATAGTCTGAATGATGTCCCTGGAATTGTGCCAGAGAACAGTCCTCACTCTCACCCTCCAGCACACACACACATCCTACATATGCCTCCCTATACCTTCTATAAATTACCAACTGGTCTATATTTACTTTGGGGAAATAACTTATAAATAGACACAATAGGAAAAGCAGAAGGGACCCAGACAACATTTTATGATTATTTTAAATATTTTTTTAGAATTATTTTATTTAACTTTATTTATTTATTTACTTAAATTTAACCAGATAGGGACAGAGTGGGAGAGAGAGAAAGGGAAAGTGAGAAAGCAAGCCACAAGGTCCGGGACTTGAACCATGGTCGGCTATGTGGGAGTTCAGCATTCTTAACCACCATGCCAACTGCCAGCCCCCCCAGATAGCATTTTAAACATGCGTATTAAGGATTTATTTGTACCTCTTGCATTTTTGTGACAAACCAGGTAAAGAACTGCTATTTCTGATTATCAGTAATAGTCAGGTACCAAGGATCTGTCTAATGTGAAATTCCATCAGAATCTAAAGCAATAAAGAAAAGTTAAAAATAAAATGCTGGGGACACTGAAGCAGTTCTTGTTCCTCCTTTTTAAGTCAAGTATCCTCTTTGTCCAAAGTCTATCTCAAGTCTAAAAAGAGTCTCTTTTGTATATTAGTTGATCAATCCATGTAAGTTTATTAATAATTACTGTGACAGTTATCCTTATTTTATAGATAAGGAAACCAAAATAATTGGTTTTATAAGCGATACCCAAGTCACACAGTTTGTAAGGAGCAGAGTTTAGAACTGACTTTTGTCTTTACAAAATGCAGTTCTCTCTACTACCTGAGAGCTTCTTGAATATTGTTGTTGTCATGCTCCCTACAACAAAAATGAGGAAAATAAGGCATCTCCTCTAACACCTCATCTTTATGTTGTTCCATGTAAAAGATTGTCCTTTATTCTGGGCTTATTTTTTCTGTGTTTTTCTTTTTTGATGTAAAAATGTCCTTTCTTTTATGAAATGATACTGATAGTTGGCGAGGCTTTTCCAACTACCCTGGTTGGCACAATCCAGGTAAATCATTTTATGTTGATCCCTTCACCCTATTTTTAAATCTTTGCTGGACTTTGAAACTCCAAAGTCTGATACTATAGGTTGAACATCCATAATCCAAGGTCCAAGATCTGAAATGCTCCAAAATCCAAAATTTTTGAGAGCCCACATGACATGGCAAGTAGAAAATTACACATGTGGTATATCATTTAATGAGTTCTTGTCACAATGCAGTCATACAAAACATAATTTAATCAGTGTCCCCAAGGGAAAAAAAGACCCTCCTAGCACACCCATATTTCCTGAAATAAGCACACCTAGAAAGGGTTTCATGCACAATATTATTTTAAAATACTATATAAAATAACCTTCGGACTATATATATAAGGTGCATATAAAACATAATTGAATTTCATTTTGTACTTGGGTTCCATCCCCATTGCATTTATATTTGCAAATATTCCATAATCTGAAAAAAATCTGGAAAACAAATACAAAAACAAAATACTTCTGATCCCAAGCATTTCAGATAGAGGATACTCAACCTGTACTTTGTTACACCATTTTACTTTACTAAAGATAGACAAAAGTCTTAAATGCCTCTGTTTGCATTCTAGCGTACTCCTTATGGGCCATGGGCCTACTGTGACTGTAGCCTCTATTTCTCATTAAGCTTTGATGATGTTTAAAAATTACCTGTTCCCACATATGATAAAGGAATGTTTTCTTTTTTTCTCAGATCCCACCAAAAATAGTTGCAAATAAGAATCCCTTGGGGAACTTACTAAAATATTGGATTCCAGAGTCTCATCCTCAAATTGATTTGGTAGTTTTGTGTGGGATCTAAATTTGAATTTTTGGAAAGACTCTCAGGGAACTCTAGAGCTGCTCATTATGGTAATGAGAATTATATGGTAATACGGCATATATGAGAGTTCCTTTAGATAATATTGTTAGGAACTCCTATACAGACACTGGATCTGATAGAAAATCGATCTTTCCTCCACATTGAGAATTCTCTTCTTTCCAAAGAGACTTATAAAGGCATAGCGTCTTGTTAGGCTCAATTATGAGATTTCTACATCCATTTCCAGTTAAAATATTGGCACAGAACCATGTGATTTGCTCTAAGCACCTCTTCCCAAACTCAGTTTAGGTAAAATCAACCTTAAAAAGGAAAACTAAATTTGAAATCACTTTTATGCTTAAACGTGATACCTCCAACCTGACTCTTGGGCCCATCAAGAAAGTGTTAATCCTGTATGTGACATGAGTAGGTTGCCATGGCAGTGAAGGTTGTTATAAATTCCACCTCCATGCAAATTTCCCTTTATTATAAATCAACTGAGAATTATTTCTTTTATTCTTTTTTTTTGGATCAGACTCAGAGAGGATATTAATGTGAACACTTACTTTCATTAAAATCTTTAATAATTTATGTCTATGATTTCCAAATGTTTTCTGTCATTACATTTTTCTCATGAACAGCATACTTCCAACAATAACAGTTAATTACATGAAGGGATTATTTTCTGTTTTGTCTTTGTTTTCTTTTGTTTGTTTTTTCAGTTTTGCATTAGGGCACATGCACTCACCAGAGAGAAGCAGTGAGAGAGAGAGAGGGAAAGTGAGAAAAGGGTGGCCATACCACAGTAGCTTCTCCATTCTTCTCTCAGGATTTTGGCACATACACACATGTGCCTGATATGTTTTTAAGCCACTGGATCCAGGACTAGAATCTCACAGTCCACTGTGTGGGGTCTAGCCACCTTAATTACCATACTGCCTGGCTGGCCTGCACATAAAGGGATTACTGACCCAACAGAGATGCATCAGTCTGTCCAGGGAGCCAGAAAAACTTGAAAAACCCTCATTCCATTAGACTCTTTAGGCACTGTGCCATTCATTTATCCCCCGCCATTTATTCATGCGAATAGACTTTACAGAGATCAGATACATTGCCAACATTCAAAACAGAAGATTATCATTGAAAATTTGTTCATGTAAGAGGCATGCAGCAGCATCACCTGTTGAGGAAATATGCTAAGCCCAGCCAAGCGTGATGGCATAGTGGTAACAAAATGCTCCATGATGCTGAGGCCACATGGAAGGGTCCTGGGTTTGCTTCCTGAGGTCTCCTTGTACACCATGGACATGCAAGTGCCCGTGATCCTGGCTGGCTGAGGCTGGCAGTAGATCATGGCTTAAAGACCGATCCTGTTAGGGGTCTCTCGCTCTTTCTCTCTCTCAGAAGAAAGCACTACCTCCCTGGCAAGTAGGGCATGGTCACACCACAATCCCTTCCCTTCTGTCTTGCCATCCTGTCAGGGTTTTGGGTGCAAACACATATACATACATGTCTGGTGTGTTTTTCAAACCACTGGGGCCAGGATTTTAATTGTGTTGTTGGTCATGTGGGATCCAGGTCCCTTCGCCCATCCTGGCCACATGCAGGCCCACATACTCCCTGTCTGTCAAGGCAACTTTTTCTTTAATTTTGCTAGAGGTTGCATGCACTTGCCATAAAGAGTACCCCCTCAGTAGGGAATAGTCACCCCATAATCCTTCCTCCATCCTCTCCTCCATTCTGAGAAACATACACTCAATGTGTTTTTCAAGCTGCTGGGTCAAAGGGACTCAAGGCATACAGTCAGCCATATGGGATCCAGCTACTTTAACAAACATGCCATGGGCTGGTTCTCAAGGGTACTTTTATTTCATGTGAAATGTTAACCCAAGTCAGTGTTAAGGAGATACTATCAGAACCTTCTGGAGAGAACATCTCTGGCTTTAAAATGTTCTGATCAGTGTTGCCAATGCACATAACACCTCAGGTCTTTTCCGATGGCCCAATAAAATTATTTATTTTATTTTATTTATTACTATTATATATATACACACACACATATATATATGTGTGTATGTTTTAATTTGCTATAGGGCATTTGGCTCACCAGAGAGAGATAATGAAAGAGAAAGGTGAGAAAGCAAGCTGCCAGGTCCAGAACCCAACCATAGTTGGCATGTGAGAGTCCAGCACCTTAACTACCATGCCACCTGGTGGTCCCAATAATAACACTTTTATATCTCGCATTATATAGGAATGTACCATATTCAGATCTAAATATTTTAAAAGTACTAACTCATTTTATCCTTACACCAACACCTTAATTCTCATACTGTATCATCCCATTTTATGTATGAAGAAACCAAGGTACAGTGACTTATCAAGGATCACCATTAATAACAGAGCTGGGTCTAGATCTAGGCTCTTAACTTGACTTCATTTCCTAAGGAGGGGCAGGCATTGTATGGGAGAGATGATGGGGGCAGGTGAGTCTGCTTGTTAAAATTCGTCACTCTTGGGTCTGGCCGGTGGCGTAGCAGTTTAAGGTGCTGGACTCTCGCTATGGCTGACAACAGTTCAAGCCCTGGACCTATGGCTTGCTTCCTCACTTTCCCTCTCTCTCTCTGTCTCTCTGGAAAAATATAATAATAATAATAATAATAATAAAATAATTCTTTTTATTTTTCAGATTCATCACTTTTTTTTTCTTTTTTCTTTTTTTGGAGAGGTTTTTGCTATAGGGCGCGTGCGCTCGCCAGACAGACAGAGAGAGATATAGAGGCAGAAAGCGAGAAATCACCCCCTTTTTAAAAATCTTTTTTTATTATTATTTTTGTTATAGGGCACATGCACTCACCAGAGAATGACAGAAAAAGAGAGAAAGATAGGAAGAGTGAGAAAACACTCTCCAAGAGGGAATGGCCACACTGCAGTCCCTCTCCATTAGTCTCTTGAGAATTTGGGCACATAGACACATTCCTGGCATGTTTTTCAAGCCTCTGGGTCTGAGACTTGAACCATACATTCAGCCGTGTGGAATCTAGCCGTCTTAATCACCATGCCACTAACTGGCCCAAGATTCATTGCTTTTAATCTCTAATCATACATACTTCTAAATTTACAAAGTTCTCTCAGAAGAAAATTCTGATAGAATTTTAGAAATCATGCTTCTCGGGACCAGCAGTTGGTGTAATGGCTATGTTGCTGGACTACCATGTAGTCGACCGCAGTTTGAGTCCCCGACCCGGTGGCTTAAACTCACGCTGGGCGAGTGTGTGTGTGTGCCCAAGATCCCGAGAGGAGAAAGGAGAAGGGATTGCGGCATGGCCATCTCCCCCCACGGAGGTGATTTCTTGATTTCTGTCTCTGTTTCTCTCTGTCTTTCTGATGAGCATGCGTGCCCTGTAGCAAAAACCTCTCAAGAAGGAAAAAAGAAATCATGCTTCTCACTGATGGAAAATATTTTAAGTGAACAGTTATTATTCATTCATCCCTTTTTATCTCATTCATTTTAAAGCAGCATCCAGTGTCAATGTCAGGTTTCTTAGGAAGCACACATTTAGGCCACACATTTCATTAAGTTGCAGTGATTCATTTTCACAAGCTTGTAACTATTTTTGGCACCCCAAAACAGCTTTGCCACATTTTGCTGCTATTTCCTGATGGCGTAGAGAAGCCAACACAAACATCTGCATGGCTGTAGCAATTGCAAGCAGCTATGAAATTACAGGTGTGCTGCATTCACATGGTTTTGAAGGGATGAGAGCTCACACTGTTCCTGAAACTCCTCCAGGAGCAAGTTGATTGCAGAGGAATGTGCTTGCAAAAAGGATATAACACAGAAGCCATGAGCTGATACTTTGATTGCTACCTTGGCTCCTGGGAAGATAAGCTTATGACGTGTTCCTTCAAAACATGTCCTGAAATGTAATTCCTGTAGCTAATAAACTGTCAGCGGAACTCAGGCTGACTTGGCCTTGAGGACCATCAAGAATGTAATGTGACAACTGGTACAGGGTTATATAGGACTTTGTTTGTGGTCCATATATAGGTTTTGCTATTCCTTTGAAAAGAACTTCCTTCTGGTGAATTTCTGTAAGGAGAGAAGTTTCTTGGATTTATGCATTCTAGAAAATTTTCACGCTGTGGGAATAGAAAGTCTTCATGCTGAGAAGATAGAAAATTACCATCAACAACGCCGTTCTTTCAATCTGCTTTAGTTTTCATTTTGAAGGGGAAAACAGAATTGCTTCCAAACCAAGATCATCAAATGAGCTATTTCTGTTATTGGACATTTCCTTTGGCTTTGTGGAATTGTTCCTCTCAGATATGTCAATAATGATGATAATACTAAAATGGCTAAGATTCATGGCTCTCTGTTCTGGTCCATTAGGTCGCTAATAACAGATGTACCCGAGTCTGGGTAATTTATAAAGAATAGAGTGTTTTTTACTCATGGTTTTAGAGGTCCAGGGACCACATGTGGTGGTGGTATTGCTGATAGATAACATGACAGAGGGTACATATCAAGACAAAGCAAACATATATGTATTTGTGTCTCCTTACAAACCAACAAGCATCCAATCACATGCCTCTTGCTATGTCTCTATAGTAAACCAGGTGTCCAGAGCTCACAGGTTGCAAGCTTCCCTAGACATGTCTGAGGGGAGAATGTCTGCGAACCTTTGTTCTCCTGTCTGAGGCCTGGGGCACCCTTCATCAACATATTTGCATGAGGAGCGTCCAAACCTCAAGGCGCTCTGGGATTTATCCCTGCAGCTGCCACAGTAAAGAGTCAAAGCGAACGAGTAGGTGCTTGAGGGTGGTGCTTGAGGAAGTGCCAGGCCTGGCCCGCGCCTGTGCTCACTCAAAAGGTCTCAGCAAATGATTAGCTTTAAGTGTGTTTCCTCTGCCAGAACCCATTAGGGCAATCAATATTGGCCTCTGTCTTTGCATGCTTAATCAGAGTCCTGTTCCTGCACCAGTCCTATAGAAAGTACCTTCAAAAATTCCCCAAGGTTTTATAGACAGCAACAAATTAAGTCCCCCAACAGCTCTTCCTGCAAGGAAATGCAGAGAGCGGATAAAAATGTGCTGCTTAAATTGATGGATAGAGAAAGAATGAGAGGAGAAGGGAAGCTGGAAAGGACTCCACACTCTTAGCTCCTCACCACACCCATACCCCATCAAGGTCCCTGAGGCACAGTTTCAAAACCACCAGTCAGGCCTGCCTTACCTTCTCCTTTGTCTTATTTGTCATGGTATCTCCTGGTGCCTAGCACAGGGCCTGACAATCTGGAAATACTCAATCCATTTTCTTATTTGGTTGACAGGACTTGGAAAAAAGTCATCACTGTTCTTTGGTATGTCCTGTTTGCTTTAAAACTGTTATGTGAGGGGCCAGCAAGTGGTGTGGTGGTTAAGGCACTGGACTCCCATAGGGCTGACTATGATTCAAGTCCTGACTCTGTGGCTTAAAAATCACTTTGGTTGGATGTGTGTGCATGTGTGCATACATGCCAAAAATCCTAAGAGGAGAATAGAGGAGAAGGGATTGTAGTATGGGCATTCCCCCTGGGAGGGTTTTGGGGGGGGGGTGACTTCTCCCTTTCCCTCTCTCCCATTAGCACATGCACCCTATGGCAAAAACCTAAACAAAGCAAAACAAACAAAAACTGTCATGTGAGTAGAAGGATTCAGGGGAGTATGCTAAACCCTATGGGGGAAACTCAGCAAGAAAACACCTTCTAAAACTCTCCTCTTTCTCTCTCCTCATCCCCTTGCCTCCGTCTTCCTGCCCACAGCAGGACTGTGTACCAGTACACAGCTTTGACCTGATGCCAATTTCTAGGGCAAGATGCCTGTTTCCATGCCTTAGTCGTTCCAAATGCTTATCCTGTTCTTTTGACAGGGACTGCCTGACAACACAAGTATCTGGGGAGACATGATCTGAGTACCTGGCAGAGTGGCTGGAGACTGGGGGCTGCTGGCCAAGACTCCGTCTTAACACTACACACACACACACACACACACACACACACACACTCACACACACATACATTAAGAAACACAGCTTCTCAGCCTCACCTGAGCGCTCCTGCCTGGGCACAGGTGGTGCTATGTAGCCAGACAACTTGTCTTGGTGACTGGCAGAACAGTCGGAGGCCAGGCTAGGAGGCATTTGGTAGTCCAGGGGGATGCTTCTGTCTGACACTGAGATGTGGAAGGAGTCGGCCATGGAGAGAGCATTGCTGTGTGTGTGTTTGTTCTAATCCTGAAGCACTTTTTCCCCTACTGTTATTTTCTTTGGAGGAATGTATTGTCGTAGGACAATCATTTTAATGGGTGATTTTTACCTGCCAACTGGACAGATTCGTTTCATCGTCCAATGAGGAGTGCATCTGCTAGTTGCCAAGATGAGTGAATCAGATTGTTTGAGCTATTGAGCTCTGAAATTACAGGTTCTCTCCATTCCATCCCTCAAACTCCACATGTTGTCAGAGGTCAGCTGACAGTCTGTTTCTTAGGTTACCCACGGTGTGCACCCACACTATTCATGACAAAAGACAGTAGCTGCTTTTCTTTATGCTTCTAGATTTAAAGTAAGTTGGTCTACTAGTCCTTGTTCCAGAGGAAGCAGATTTAGATATTTGACCATGGCTTCACCACCTACTACAGAGCTTTGACCTGTTCATCTGGAAAGGGGAAATAATAATCCCTCCCTTACAGAACTGTCAAAGTTTAATCAGGTGATTTCAGCATTCCGCGAAGGCTCTGTGACCACGTAGGTTTAGGAAAACCCTGTATTAAAAGTAAGCAGGTTTCTTTACTTTACTATAGAATTTCTCCGAACTTTTATAATGCTTATATACACCAGGGAAATGTCTTGGAAAGGATTAGAATAAACATTATTTTTAACTCTAGGATTCTTTTTTTTTTTTTTTTTAAGAGAGATTTTTTGCTATAGGGCACGTGTGCTTATCAGAGACACAGAGAAATAGAGACAGAAAGTGAGAAATCACCCCCCAGGGGGGATAGCTAAGCTGCTATCCCTTCTTATCCATTCTCCTCTCAGGATTTTGGGCACACACACATGCTCACACACCTGGTATATTTCAAACCACTGGGTCTGGGACTCAAACCACAGTCGACTACATGGAAGCCCAGCAACGTAACCATTACACCATCTTCTGGTCTCAACTCTAGTATTCTTTACTTTTTAAGGGACCATCTTTCTATATTAGAGTAGACTTTGAAGAATGCTAGACAATATGTGGAAATTTAATCTCATGCCAAAATACAGTGATAGGTAAGGATAATTGCAACCGTTTTTTGAGGGCGCACTGTGTTTCGGGTAAAGTGCAGTATAAATAACAAATAAAGACTGTGTTCTGTCAGCACCTATTTAGGAAACGTGTCTATGTATGTATCTCCCAAACACTCTTAAAAGGAACTGGCTTACTAGGTTCACAGAATAGCTTTGTCCTGTTCTAAGGGGAAAGTAATCTGCTTCTAGGAATGGGTACCCTTTTATATCCACATCCATGTCTAAACAACCCTTTTGTCCTTCTGGACTCGACTCAGGAGCTTCTCCCAACTCCATTCTGTCAACTCCTTCAGCAAGGTATCTGACCATCTCTCATGTAACCTTAGTGAATATGCATTATCTGTCTAATTGACCTGGAATCATTTGAACCTGAGTATGAATTCCCAAACCTTCACTTACTACTCATGTAACCCTAGATAAGTAATTTGTGCCTCAGTTTCTCCAACTATAAAACTTGAACCTCATAAAGATCAATATGAGGTGTGTTGGGGCGGGGAGGGGGGGGCGGTTAGCCCTGTGACCTAGTAGTTGAAAGAGCCAGACCCCACATGGCTGACTACACTGTTTGAATCCCAGCGCCAGTGACTTGAAAACCATACCAGATACGTGCCCCATCTGTCGCCCAAATTATAACAGGATGGAGACATGGAGGAGAAGAGATTGCAACATGACCATGCCCCATTGAAGGGGAGTGTGCTTTCTCCCTCTTCCTCTCTCTCTCTCTCTGGTGAGTGTGTGCACCTCTTGGAATTAAAAAAAAAAAAATTGAACTGGAGAGATTAAATGAGAAACCTCTGGCCGAGCCGTGATTGTATTAACTGGATGCTGATGCTTGTGAGACCACATGGTTTTAATTCCTGGTCCACCCCCCAAAAACTAGGCACAGTGGCACTCACCTGTAAACTCAGCTACTCAGGAGGCTAAAGCAGGAGGATTGTGACACAGTAAGACTGTCTCTTAAACACTACACACATGCACATACACACACATTAAAAAAGAGAGAGAGAAACCTCTTGAATAACAGCAAGTTCCTCTGTAGCACTTCTGTGCAGAGGCGCTGCTGTAAGGGCTCCAACATATACAATTCATTTCATCTTAATGGCAGCCCTGAGGGTGAGGTTTGGTTACTACTCCAAGGCACAGGGAGATCATACAAACTAAGTGACCACGTGCCAGGCCGTGTCCCAGGCTGGCTGGGGTCCCAGCCACACTTAGCCACTTCACCTGGCACATAATAGGTGTTTTGTTTATTGAATTTTTGCTATAGGGCACGTGAACTCACCAGAGAGGGAGAGAAAGAGGGAAAGTGGGAAAGCACTCTCCAGGTGGGACGGCCATGCTGCATTCCTTTCTCCTCCATTCTTCTCTTGGGATTTTAGGCATGCGTGCACAAGTACCTGACATGTTTGTCAGACTACCTGGTCTGGAACTTGAATTGCACAATCAGCCATGTGGGACCATATCTTTTCCCCCATGGAACTGTTGTCTCTTATTATCTTATTAATCAATTTATTTTACCCCCTCTGAGTACCTTCTCACTCAACAATGTTTTCTTGGTTTATTGGTTTGCATGTTTGACACAGAAAAAATACATAGTGCCAAGTCCTAGGAGTTCATGATTTTTTTTTTTCTTTTGGAGAGGTTTTCGGGCGCATGCGCTCACCAGATAGAGAGAGACATAGAGACAGAAAGTGAGAAATCACCCCCCTGGGGGGATGGTCACGCTTGAATTCCTTCTCCTCGATTCTCCTCTCGGATCTTGGGCACGCACGCACACGTGCCCAGCGTGAGTTTTAAGCCACTGGGTCCGGGACACGAACCGCAGTCGACTATGTGGGAGTCCAACAACATAGCCATTATGCCAACTGCTGATTCCCGTGGAGTTCATGATTTTGATGTGGGGCCGTGGATAGGACTGAGAGGAAAGGGCCATGCTGGTTTCACACCCTCTGAGAGTGCAGGAAGCACCCTGTTTCAGTGGTTCTGCTCTTTAGGGAGAGGCATGGGTGGCCCTGAGTGTATCCTCTTGTCTCTCATGCCACACCTAAGAGCCAGATCTCATTGCCAGTTTACATTTATCAGGTTTTTATTATGTCTTGGGAGGGCAAGGTCAAGGAATTCTTGGTCTTGTCTTTTCACAGCCCAGGAAGAAATCAGTGAGCTGTTTGTCTGAGTCAGCACAGAAGAACTCCTATTGTGCATTGATTTATTAGGTGGTTTTCTCACCCTAAGCTATGGGGTTGAGGGGGGCTGGGGACGACGGTTGGCTCCCATCTAAGCTACACATATCCTTCTAGTTTCTGAGTGAAAGAGTGAGCCAGGGCACAGGGAATAACCAGGGATCGTCCCTGATTAGTGATCCCTACTCAGTGCATTAATGGGAGTCTGGGGCTTTGGGCAGAGAAGCCTGTGTAGAAAGATTGAGCCTGACATCTGAAGCCATGGGGTCCCCACACAGCTGAGAGACTTTGACTGAGCCCCTTAACCTTCGTTTTGTTCCTTTTATTACTCAACACATTTTAAAGCAGTCTAGGAGTGCCTCATACAAAGTGGCAGCAATAATAACAAATAATAGCATTTATAGTATTAGCCAGTGGGCAGGCCTTCAACACTCATGATGTCACACCATCACCTATTTGACCTATGAAAAAGCTGAGCCTCACAAAAATTAATAATGAGGACCAGCTCTGTAGCCTACTGATTAAGTGAGCCAGATCCCTTATGGCCAACTGTGGTTAGAATCCCACCACAGAAGCTTGAAGACACATTAGACACATGTACTTATGTGCCCAAAATCCCAACAGAAGGGAGAAATGTAGAAGTGATTGCAGTGTGACCATATCGCATCCCACTGCTGGGATAGTGTGTGCTTTCTTCCTCTCACTCTCTCTACTGTCCTCTCTATCTCTGGTGAGCTCATGTGCCCTCTGGCAATTTTAAAAAAAATTAATAATGTGCTCAAGACCACATGACTAGAATGAGGGGTGTCTACTTTAGAACCCAGTGCTTTTTGACTCCAAGGCCCCAGGCTACAGAATGCCTATTTCAGGGTAATGGCCATCCCTTACCAATTTAATATTTACCAATTCAGTATTATTTTCCCACAGATTTAGAAATTCTAGGTCAATAGGTGGAAAGAAAACATCTTTAATTCCATCGCACGTCAGCCAGTGCCATGGGGAGCCCAGCCGGGAGTATGATGCCTGGTGTTGCTCATTGGCCAGATCCCTGCTGTCCACATCCGACCTTGTTTGTATTGGTATTTGGCAGAATTCCAGGGGCATTTGAGGGTTCTCTTATGAAATGCAGAAACTGGAGGCAGCAGCTCAGTCTTTTAGCAGAGACAGATTTATAGCCTCAGGACTCCAGCCCCAGGGAAGACGTGTTAGCCCTTTAGCAGTATTCAAATCTGCATGGATTGGGAGGGCAACACAAGAAGTGACAGCTGTCTATTTCTGTTGGAAATAGTGCCTCAGAACCATAGAACGTTAAGTCCGGAAGGCACTTTTGAAATCACCCAAGCCAAGGGTTTTCAAACTTTATTTTTGTCAAGTGAAATCCCAGGTAGAACATCCACCATGGATAGACAGGAAGAAAAAGAGATCCCTGGTTCCTCCCACCAACTCAGCACACTACCATGCCTGCATTAAAAAGTTTCACACACACTTCAAGTCCTAGACCTAGCAACTTGCTTCCTTACTCTCTCTCTCTCTCTTTCTCTCTGTCTCTCTCTGGTGAGTACACTAGCCTCATAACACATTTTTAAAAATTATAATAATTATAAATAAAATTAAATAAATAATTCTTTAAAAAAAGAATTTTGAGGTTCACTAATCTCAGCCATCTCCCTTGTTTGTCATTTGAGGAGCCTAAAACCTATAGAGGTTAACTGAGTTCCTCCAAAGCTTACTCAGGTCATGAGCCAGGTGAGAAGTAGTGAATGGGTGTCCCCAAGATGATTTCTGGGTCTAAAACCGGGTTATTGTCTCTGCCTCATCCTACCCCTCAGGTTAAATTGAACTTTCTTAGGTGGGGTGAAAAGTCGGAGATTTCTTCTTTGAGTGGTTGATCCCATTCTGGCTATCTCAACTTCTACCTGTGAGTTTTAACCAGTTTCCCAAGGGATTAGGAACTATTTATTCCTTAAATAGAGCAAATAGCTTAAGAGCCCTTGGCTGGAAATAAGAATGGGTGATTTGCAGTGCCGGGAGGATGGGGGAGTCAGTTCAGGGATCACCTCCACTCTTCCCACCATATTGCCCAGGCAACTGCAATGGTAAGGTTAGTTAAGCAGAGCATTTAATCTGGAAAGTCCTCTGCTGTGTGGTTTCAGCCCTCATAGTGTAGAAATCCCATCTCTGTTTTTGCTCTTGCCCCTTCTAGAACTTTGAGATTGGGCCCAAGAAAGGAAAGAAGAATGTATTTCGTTGAGAAAAGGCTGAGTGCTAAAGCTGCACTCCTGGGGAAGCCTCTAGACCATGTGGTAGGTGAGGATTTGAACACAACTAGCAAAGTATAGGGATTGACCGAGTTGTTCCCAGAGAAACATAGCTGGATTCTGTTGAATTAGCACATCGGGAGTTTTGCTGGGGTTAATGTTTTAACCGTGTGTCAATATACTTAATGATATTTTGTTTGAACATTCCGCAACAGAATAAAGCCACTTTTAACACGCAAGTTTTATTTTGTTTTTACCTGAAGGAATGGCAGTAGGAATTACCTGGATACACTTTGGACAGTATTGAAAAGTTTAAATTTTAAAAACACAAATCTAATACACTTAGAACCAAGAAATGTCTAGACTTTGTGCCTTGAGAACTTTGCAACGCTTTCCATTCTTATCATCATTTCAAGGTCTAAAAGTGTTTCTGCCTCAGCGTGCTTCCTGTGCTGTGCAATTTTTGTTTGGGAAATAAAAACTGTTGGTGGCTTTTGTTCAGAACCTGCCTTGAACTAAATGGCTTTGGGTCAGGTCCTATTTGGTGCCTTTCCCCCTAGTGGTTAGGAAACAGATGTGCAGTCATCCTATTTGCACTCATGTCCTGGCTCCCCCAACACCCTGTAGAGTGACCTTGGGCAGGAAACTCAGCCTTCCTCTGCCCATTTCCCCATCTGTGACATGGCCTGATAGTAGTGCCTACCTCTTGCAGTGGATGGGAGGATGCAGTGAAGTAACTTACCAGTCCTGGCCCAGAGCAAACACTCAGTAATTAGTAAATGTTGTAACTGTCATCACGGCAAGGATATCCTCCCCTCCTCTGCCCAGGTGTGTGCTAAAGCCGCACCCCCCAGAAAGGCCTCCAGACAGCATGATGGGTAAGAATTTGGAGAGTCATAGGATCTTAGACTTGAAGAAGACCCCAGGGATTTCTAAAAATATGTTAGAATCCCTGAAGGTACTTTTAAAAATGACCTATTCCCAGGACCAGCAGATGGCGTAGCAGTTACATCCCTGTACTCCCACATGGCCACCCATAGTTCAAGGCCCAGACCCAGTGGCTTGAAAATCATGCTAGATGTGTGCAAGTGTGTGCCCAAGATCCCAGGAGAGTGGAGGAGAAGAGATTGCAGTGTGGCCATCCCCCCAGGAGGGTAATTTCTCACTTTCCCTCTCACTGTATCTGTCTGTCTCTCTCTCTTTCTGGCAAGAGCACATTCCCTAAGGCAAAAACCTCTTAAATTTAAAAAAAATGACCTATTCCTGAGCTATTCCCAAGACACAGTGAGTTAGAAGTGGATCTGGGAATATCCTGTTAACAAGCAATGCAAACAATTATGGTATGCAGCTTGTGACAGTAACCACCTTCTCTTGTCTGAATTCCCTTTCCAACAACCATAGCAGGTTGTCTCCAAGCTCATTCTTGAATGCCTCCTGGCATGAGGAGCTCACTGTTACCTGGGTGATGAATTTCATTTTGGACACTCTGGCAGTACATGTTGACCTAAAGAAGCAGGAGCTGTCGTAAGGGATCAGATAGAGCAGTGGAGAGACAGTAAGCTTTGAAGTCAGAAAGAAATGGGCTCCATTTGCACTCCAGCACATGCTAGCCTTGTGGCACTAGGCAAGTGGCTTGTGATTTTCTTCTTTTCATCTCCTATGTGATGGTCTTTTAGATATTTGAACTCCATCCTTCCAAAGTCTTCTCCTAATGTCTCTACATGATGTAAAACTCAGTTTCCTCTATCACATTAGTCACACACCCTAGTGCTGCTCCTGCTCAGTCATATGACGTGCAAAGATACATACCATCCCCTAGCTGTGGTTCTTCAGTCAAGAAAATGTATCAGGGCTGGCAAGGGCAGGGAGGATGGACCAGCAAGCCAGAGAATGAGCCAGAGGGGAACGAACTCGCACACCACATGCCTAGCCCGCACCTCCATGGTCATTTGGCCAGGCTGACCTCTGGTTCTGATGGTTTGGACTATGTGTCCCTTTGAAGCTGGAGCTGACCACATTCTTGAGGGAAATAGATGGAGTGTGGGCCAGCTTTGCCTTCTGTTCACTTTGTCCAGATGTTGAGGCCAGAGTTCGCTGGATGGTAGAAGAATAAAAATTTGAGCTGTGCCCCTTGTTACCCATGTATAGATGATGAGTCCATCCTTGCTACTTCATCCCCACTTTGCACAGGGTGTCCTGCCACCAAAATGCCTGGTTTATTCCCAGCCATGCTCACATTCTTTTCAGTCTGGAGGCAAGGACTTATCTAGCCATAGTGTGGGTCAGAAAGAGAAATGCGAAGGTTTTCAGATCTGGTTTCAGATCTAAAGATCCTTATTACTAGCCATATGTCTTTAGAAATGTTATCTAAGTTCTCTGAGTATCCATTCCTTCATCTGTAAAAATTAAAATGTAAGTAATAAAGTTTAGGGGAAATTGTATGACATAGTATGTACGAATGCTCATTGATTCTCACCCCACCACTGGCGAGCCTCCCCATTGCTCCAACCCTTCAATCCCTGGCATGGAAATGAGAATGCTGCCATCCTCACATCTGTAAAATCAGCCAGTCCTCCTGGGGCAAATCTAAATAGCACAGCAAAGGACATATGAGTTTCATGGAGGAAATGTGAAAGTCTCAGAGAACATTTCTCTGCCTCTTTTATAAGTCACAGCTCAGCTGCCTTTCAGTTTCACGAACTCTGCCAATGTTTTCAGTTTAGTCTAGGAAGTGTGGTCAGATCAGTATGAGCACCACCTGGGAACTTATTAGAAATGAAGGTTCTCAAACCCCACCCCTCACATGCTGAAACTGCTGGTGCAGGCCAGGTGTCTGTGGTCTAGCAAGCCCTGCAGGTGCTCCCCTTGGCTTCTGTGGGAGGCAGTTAGTATTATGGTGTCCTCCTCCTTCTCCCCACCCTTAGCAGTTTCAGGTCCAGATGACCAAGTCCAGCTCTCTCACCATATATTTTCATGTTTTTCACAGTATGAAGACAGCTCTGTAGAGAATGATTTATCATCTCATAGGAGACTCATCTATTCATGCTGAGGGCAGGTGTAATCTAAATCCAAGCTTAGACCTAAAGAAGAGTCAGGAAACAAACATCGGTTTTGGATGTTCTATCAGATCAATTGACTGATTTCTTAACCACTAAAAATGACTCTCTGGTGGGTAATAATAATATATAGGTCAAGTATCCCTCATTTGAAATGCTTGGGACCGGAAGTGTTGAATTTCAGATATTTTCAGATTTTGGAATATTTGTGCATACATAATGAAATACCTGGAAGGGGGGACCTGAGTCTAAGCACAGATTTTTTTAATGTTTCATATACATATGTTTTATATAGTCTGAAGGTAATTTAATACAATGTTTTTGTATTGCAGTGTTTTGATTGTGACCCATCACTTGAGACCACATGTGGAATTTTCTACTTGTGGCATCATGTTGACACTCAAAGAGTTTTGGATTTTGGAGCATTTCAGATTTTGGAGGAATGCTCAGGCTGTAGCAATTTTTATCAAGCTCTACCTATGTAGAAAATATCTTTTATTATCTGATTCTCTGTTTAATCCTCACAGCAATCCAATGAGGTAGATACCATTAAAATCCCTATGTCTTGCATGGTGAAAGTGAGCCTGAGAGAGGCTAAGTCATTTGCAAGATTATATGGGGGTGGTGCATCCTCAAAAAGTTTATGGAAAAAAAAGTTTATGGAAAATACATATTATGAAATGCATGGATTTCCATTTTTTTCTCACAGATATTTCATTATACTTTAATTTCATTTTTTCTATGAACTTTTGAAGTTCCCCGGTGTACCTAGTAAGTGGCAGACAAGAGAATTGTACTCAAGACTGTCTGACACCAGATCTGATTCTCCACCTAACTTCCCTGCTTGGCTATATCCTTGAGATATATGTATAAAGGAACATTCTAGGCCTGTGGTTTCTAAACTTAAGCATGGATCGAGATTATTGGATGACATCTTCGAACAGATTACTGGACCCTAGTCCAAAGTCTATGATTCAGTGCCACTAAGTTGGGACCTGGGAATTTATATTTCTTTCTTTTTTCATTTTTATCTATGTATTTATGTATTTAACTAAAGGGTACTTGCATTTGTCAAAGAGAGATGGGGAGAGGGGGAGGGGAGAAATAAAGAAAGCACTCCCCACAGGAAATGGTTATACCGCAGTCCTATCTCCAGCCCTCCTTCTTTTGGGATTTTTGACATGCGCACATGTGTGCTCGTGCACACACACCCACACGCACACACACACACACACACATACAAAGTGTTTCTCAAGCTACCAGGTCCAGGACTTGATAGGCATGATTGGCCACGTGGTATCTACCTGCCCCATCCACCAGGCCATAGAGCCCGCCTTGGATTTGTATTTTAACAAGTTCGCATACATTGCAGGTGCTTCTGCTCCAGGACTCACATTCTAAGAATCACTTCTCTAGTCTAGTGTTTCTCAACCAGGACTGCACATTGTAATCACCTGCAGATTCTGATTTCAGTTGCTCTAGAGTGAGACTCAACTCTTCTTTTCTTCTTCTTCATCATTTTTTTTTTTAATGATCCCAGATAATTCTAATGAACAGCCAGGGCTGAGAACTACTGCTATATTCAAAGGAATACCACTAATTGTTTTTTACCGCTTCGGTTCTCAATTTCTGTGTCTATATTTTCCAAACTAAAGTGGACACGCTGCCAGACAATACAGTGGTGTTCCAGAGAGTACCAACACTGCAAAATAAATAGTGCACACTAAGTTTATTTTAAAATTTTGGGAATTTTTAATATTTTCTATAAAAGAAACATTATTTATTGAGCGTAATGCAAGATACATATAAACTATTCATATAAACTACGGGACTAACCTACTTCTCTTTTTTTTTTTTTTTTTTGGAGAGATTTTCACTGTAGGGTGC
>NW_006159555.1:4496563-4519864 GCF_000334495.1 Tupaia belangeri chinensis | reverse complement strand
CCCGGGAGCGTGGGCACGCACGCACACGCGCCAGGCGTGAGTTTTAAGTCACCGAGTCCGGGACACAAACCGCGGTCGACTACGTGGGAGTCCAGCGACATAGCCATTACACTAACTGCTGGTTCCCCCGGAACTAGCCTACTTCTAAGAATCTAGCCAAGCAAAATTGTCTAAGACCAACTGCCAAAGATATGCACAAGAAGAGTCTTCTAAACATCACTTTATCTTAATAATTGTTGAAGCTGTGTGAAGAGTATATGATGATTCATTGTTCAAAGAATATTTAATATTCACAATATAATGTTAAGTGCAAAAAGGAATATACAAACTATGTAGTATGATTATAATCATTTTTTAAAAACTACAAACTACACACACACTCACACACACACATACACACACACACACACATACACACAGAAAAATGAACAAGGTAACACACCAAAATATTACTAGAGGTTATTTTTGGTGGAGTTATGGGTGACAGTTATATTTAGACTTGACAACTTTTTCTAATTTTCTTTTTAAAAAAATTATTTTATTTAACTTTATTTATTATTATTGTTACTTTCCAGTTTGATCAGACAGACAGAGAGAGAGAGGGAAAGTGAGAAAGCAAGCCACCAGATTCAGGACTTGAACCATGGTCGGCCATGTGGGAGTCCAGCACCTTTAACCACCACGCCACCTGCCGGCCCCTCTAATTTTCAATGATATTACTTTTATGATCAGACTGAAAGAGTTTAGATAGTCACCTATTTTTTTTTTAAATATATGAGTGGAGTCTTCAAAAAGTTCATAGAAAATATATATTATGAACAAACTATACATGGATTTCATTTGGGGGGTGGCAAAATAAACTCATAAGTTATTCCATTTTTCCACAAACTTTTTGAAGTCCCCAACACCCATCTGAAATACAAACTGTAGATTTATAGGTTAGAGGTTTTTTTCAGGGAACTAGAAAACATTTAAAAATTGCTAATTACAGCCCCAAAGAGTGGTAATGCCTTTGGGCCCAGGAAATGTGAGAATCTTGACAGGAGCCTAGGGAAGTGATAGTGGGCAAGAGGACTTTTGCTCTGCAGGGTGGGTCCCCAGGTGGGAACAGACAGCAGGGGCTCCTAGAGGCCTCCCAGGAGGCCTGCGGTGAGGTGGGGCTTTTGTTTTCTCCTGGAATGAATATAGCTGGCCAACTGGGCTTTCATGGAACACCACCAAAACATCACTGCAGTTAGTTAATGTATCATGGACCTAATGTGCCATACTAGTAGGGGGTTAACCATGTCCATGGATGCTATGCAAATATATAGATAGTTAAAAGTCAAACATATGTAACTTGAGGATCACCTATAGACGTAAATAAAGAAAAGGCAATGAGAAAATGCCTATGTTGCAAAACACCAAGCCCATTTGCCTTCATCACTCATAGAAATCTGTCTGTGCATGCTCCCTGGAGTTTTCTTTAGTAAATAAGCAAATGGTACCTTCTACATATTTGTGTCAAATGGAGTATCTGAAGAGAGACCATCCCACTATAGTGCTCAGTGAGGCCTGGAAGAAGGAATGTGAAGTACAAAGTGTCAAAAACAGTGTTACTATGTCAATGTTTTTCCAGTATTACCAATAGACATTTCCCATGTAACCAAGTTCCTCTTGGCCATTCAACACAAAAGAAGAAAATGTTTGGGCTAGAGCTTCCACGTAGCTCGGATTGTCAGCTCAACCTAAGTGAGCAGGTAGCAGGCCAGCAGGCAGCATTCTGGGGGTGACCCCATGGTGGACAGAGCCCTTTTTTAGAGAGCAGGATACCTATCTCAAGGAAGGGCAGCCACCCGCAGTACCTACCACTTAATGCAATCATATCTGCAACCATGGACATTTTCTGTAAAAGGTCCAGGCTGGCCAAATTAAAGAGCAGAATAAATGGGGCCACCTAGAAACATGTACAGCATCCCCCATGCATGGGGAATAGGCGTTACTGAGCCGTTGCTGCATGGGGAATTTCAATCTAGTTGTGCCAGGTCTTCCAAGTTTTCCCAAAAGATACCAAAATTCATGATCTTTATATTATAGTTCCCAATTTCTAACTGTTGGCAATATTTCAAAAATATTTTGTAGTCCAAACCAAACACCCCTGTTGGCTGACTGACCCGCATCCTTTAGTTTCTCACCTCTGTTTTCCAATCTCAAGTTCTAGAGAGGTGATTGCTTTAGTTACCTGCATCCTCTCATTCATCTTTCTATCCCTGTCTCACCACCAACAAATTCCAAGACACATGTCTTAATTCTCTCTCTCTCTCTTTTTTTTTTTTTTTGGAGAGGTTTTTTTGCTATAGGGCACATGCGCTCACCAGAACGACAGAGAGAGACAGAGAGATAGAAAGCGAGAAATCACCCCCCGGGGTGGGGGGATGGCCACGCCGCAATCCCCCTCCTCCTTTCTCCTCTCGGGATCTTGGGCATGCACGCACACGCGCCCGGCATGAGTTTAAGCCGCCGGGTCCGGGACTCGAACCGTGGTCGACTACGTGGGAGTCCAGCGACATAGCCATTATGCTAACTGCTGGTCTCACACATGTCTTAATTCTCAAGACTCTTTTCCTCAAAAGTCATGTCTCATAAGGACCTTGAAGTTGGCTAGTGACCTAACAGTAATTTATTTCAGTTGAAGTTTTGGGGTTTTTTTTTAACTGTTAAAAGGTACTTTGTCAATAATGAGGTTAATTTAAAAAATAATTTTAAAGGTACTGCCTTGGTTTTTGAGGGGTAGAAGATGTATTTGTTTGGGAAATTGATGTTTTAGTCTAGGCTGGATCGGGGTTGAAATTCCAGCTCCACTCTCTGTATCAGTGGGTAAATGACACAGCCTTTTTTTAGCTTCCTTCTTCCTCATCTGCCACATAGAGAAAACAACTAATGGGTTTGTTGTTTTGTTCAGGATAGGTTATTTACATGTATTAATATCGTGTACCTTAGATGTTCAGGAAATAAGTTTCTACAAGGAGGGAGTGTAATTGAAACTTTAAATTGCAAATGTTATAAAATAGCCTCAACAAAACTTTTACATACTTAGAATTTTTAAAAAATGCACTTTCTTCAGAAGTCTCCCTCTAGGTAGAGAGTGTTGCGGTTGAGATAAGAGACAGGGGGAAAATAGAGATGATAAAAGGATGAACTTCCTGGTTGTCTGCATCTGGGAGAGGCCCGAGGTCAACTGTTACTGCTGGAGTTCACTTACGTATAAGATGACCTTATGATTTACCATCCAATTTAACTCTTTTGCTTATTGTTGAATCCCTTGTACGTAGTACAGCCACAAATAAGTAAGCATTTTTTAGTTATTTAAATTAGTTAATGAATAAATAACAAGTGTATGGTGGATATGTTGTGTGGTAAGGATGACCTCTGGACAGCACTGTGAGATCATATGACATATCAGAAACGGCCAGCCTCGTGGGTGTGCAACCTGTACAGTCAGACAGGAACTGTGGCCTGCGGGCTGCTTACTTGGTTTAATACTCTGCTGTCTCCATCTTGAGATTCTTAATTTCAAGTTATGCAGTTAGCATAATGGCTATGTCGCTGGACTGCCACGTAGTCGACAGCAGTTCGCGTCCCAGACCCGGTGGCTTAAAACTCACGCCGGGCGCGTGTGCATGCGTGCCCAAGATCCCGAGAGGAGAATGGAGGAGAAGGGATTGTGGCGTGGCCATCCCCTCTGGGGGGTGATTTCTCGCTTTCTATCTCTCTGTCTCTCTCTGTCTGTCTGGCGAGCGCATGCGCCCTATAGCAAAAACCTCTCCAAAAAAAGAAAAGAAAAAAAAAAAGGAAATAATTTTATGACTATTGATATTAACCTTGATTAGTTGGCCAAGACTTTGCTCACCACATTCCTTCAATGTAAAGCTACTCCTCTTCCCTATTTCCATTCTGCACTCCTTGGAAACAAGTCACCAAGCACAGCCCATACTCAAGGGCTCTACCCCCACAAGTGGGAGTGTCTGCATAAATTATTTAGAATCCCATTGCACAGGAGATTCTCTATTCTCCATTCAGTACAAACTCATGGATGTTTAGTTCATCCTTTGGATTATAATCCAGTACTAGTACGTTCACTTTGTTGCTCAGATCATTCCTCCTTTGGCTATTCAGGAGCTCTTCCATGTCGGCCCTGTGTCCCTTTAACTATACCCATCATTGTGCTTTTACTTTATTTTTTTGTTTTTATTTTTTTGGAGAGGTTTTTGCTATAGGGCGCATACGCTCGCCAGACAGACAGAGAGAGACAGAGAGACAGACAGAAAGCAAGAAATCACCCCCCAGGGGGGGATGGCCACACTGCGATCCCTTCTCCTCCGTTCTCCTCTCAGGATCTTGGGCACGCACGCACACGTGCCCGGTGTGAGTTTTAAGCCACCGGGTCTGGGACGCGAACCGCGGTCGACACGTGGGAATCCAGAAACATAGCCATTACGCCAACGGCTGGTCCCTCATTGTGCTTTTATTGAGCACCTCCTTTCATTCTGGTGTTACAAGCTCTTTCAGACCATCTTTTTTTTTTTTTTTTTTTTCCAGAGAGATATTTTTGCTCTAGAGCACGTGCGCTTGCTGGAGAACTGAGAGAGACAAAGAGTAAGAAATCACCCCCTTAGGGAGATGGCCATGCCACAGTCCCTTCATTTCCAATCTTCTCAGGATTTTGGCTATGCACACACGTGTGCCCGGCGTGTTTTTAAGCGACTATGTCTGGGACTCGAACCATGGTCAGTCATGTGGGAGTCTAGCATCTTAACCACTCTGGCCTCCAGACCATTTTTTAAACTTCCTACTTCATTCCTAAAATCAGTCATTTCCCCAAGAAGCCTTAATTCCTTTTTGTTGAAAACTGATATAAACTATCATCTGATTTTTGCATGTGCTTATAGCTACCAGAGTGGTAGCTTTTTTTTCTTTTTGATTTAAATTTTTTAAAAATTAAGCTGTTAGTTTAGAGAGTCAAACCTAGGCTGCCTATAAAAAATAAATATTGTGGAGCCAGACATGGCCCAGCCACACTGTATGAGAATGACCTACGTGGGAGGATTCCAGGTTCATATCTGGAGACCCCCCTCAGTGTGCCAACCATGCACGTAGCCATGGTGTAGGACTGCCTGAAGCTGAGGGTGGATCACGGCAACAAGACCCTGTTGGAGGTGCTGTCTCTCTCTCTCAATTATGGAAGAAATAAATAAACTTTTAAAAATAGTAATAAATACAAAGTTTAATTTTTAAAATTTTTGAATTAACTGACATTTAACTGCGAGGAGATTTCATGTAGGAATCTAGATTTCTGAATTTCCTTGAAAGACCAGACGTTCTGGCAGTCCTAGGCCCATATTCCTATTGCACAACAATCAGCTAAGGCTGAGAGGCCTTTTCCCTTTCCTGCATAATCCATTATCCAGGTTGTCATTACCTGCATCACTCCTTATCATATTATTCCCAACCTACTTTACTCATTTATGTTCCTTTGGAACCCCTGAAGACATTTGAATGTGTGATTCTTGGTTTAAAACACTCCAAGTATTAATAAATCATTTACTTGAGTTACTCAGCTTAGTTCATGAATTTAGCTCAGCTCTGAGCCAATGAACAGATTTTATTTTTCATTTATTCATGCCAGAGGGCATGTGTGTGAGAGAGAGAGGGAGGTAAAAAGAGAGAGAGAAGAAGAGGAGGAGGAGGGAGAGGAGAGAGGAGGAAGGGAAAGGAGGAGGAGGAAGAGAGATGAAAGATTCTCAGTCTCTGCCGTCACTCCTCCCTCCTAGGTGTAAAGAGACATCTGTGTTCATGTACATTATTCCCCTCTGCCCCATGCCTGGGAGATTTTTGCGTGTAGTGTTGCCCTGAACTGCTTTTGCAAGCTTTCCTCTCTAGACATTTTCTGTCTAGAGAAGATCTCCCAACAAGTTATATTTCAGCCTCAGATTGCCGTATTGGTCACTCTTCCTTCTCTCTCTGAAAAGTACTCTCAATTTAGGTTTCATTTATTGTTCTTTCTGGACCCCCCCACCCCCACCACACACCTTTTATAAAGAGGACCAATTACTGTTACAATCTCACTTGCCCCTGCCTCCTTCCATTATATAGCCCAGGATTATTTGTTTGTTAATCAATCCTGGATTGTTGCAAACTTCAGTAATTCTGGAAAACCATCTGTTTTACACCTTTTCAATTAGGTGAAAATAGGTACTTCAGCACAATACAAGGGAGTTTCAAGAAATTTGTACTCTTTTGGTGCAAAAAAATTAGAAATCCATGCATAGTATTTTCATGATATGTATTTGCCATAAACTTTGCACAACTTCATATATAATATAATTTGAGGAGGAAGATACTTCTTCCTCAGTATCAGTTAACAACTGATAGAAATGCATTTCTTGGGCCAGTCCAATAGCATAGTAGTTAAGTACTGTGTGTTGGGAGTCAGATCCTATATGGTCAACCGCAGTTCAATTCCTGGTCCAGGTGGCTTGAAAAACTACACTAAGTGTGTATGCGTGTGTACCAAAAATACCTACGAAATGGGGAGAAATGAAAAGGAAGGGACTGCAGCATGACCAAGTCCTATTGAGGAGTGCTTTTTTCCTTTCTATTTCTCTGGTGAGTGCACTTGCCCTCTGGCAATTAAAAAGAAAGAAAGAAAAAAATGTATTTCTCTTTGAGTTCTGTCAGATGTGAAAAGATAATTGTGTATTAATTTTTCCATAATCTTACTGCCTTAGATGTGACAAGGTTAAATATGGGCCTATAGCAATTCCCTGGGCGGGTGGGGGGGTCTTTCCACAGAGCGATGGTTTTCAGACTGACTCGAGGGTCACTGCTTGGAGTTGTGAAAGTTAGGAGGAACCAAGCAGGACTGTGGACCACCCTGATGTTACTCTGGTTTATGAAGTCATTTGTTCACTTCTTCTCTGTCTTAGTCCACTCAGGCTGCTGTAACGCCAATGTCACAAACTGGATGGCTTATAAAGAACAGATTCTAATACTATCACTTTGGGGGTTAGGAATTTATACATAAATTCAAGAAGAGCATAAACATTCTGTCCATTCTATTCATTCAACAAATACTTATTGTGAACTGTTATAGTCTGGTATGTATTAGATGCCAGGGATAACTAAACAAGAAAGATACGTTCCCTGGACCAACAGGTGGTGTGGAGGTCAAGGCAGCTGGATCTCATGTGGCTGACTCTGCAGTTCAAGTCCCAGACCCAGTGACTTGAAAAATCATGTTGGGTACATGTGTATGCATACCCAAATTCTCACGGGGAGAACAGAGGAGAAGGGATTGCAATATGACCATCCCCCTGCCTCCGCAGGAAGTGATTTCTCACTTTCCCTCTCTCTCTCTGGCAAGTACAATGTATACCATAGCAAAAAACTAAAAACAAAGCAAAACAAAAAGAAACATTCCCTGATATTACGAAAGGGTCAGTCTATTGGGAGACAGACAAAAAGTTCAATTACAAAACAATGTGGCAAGTATTGTCCTGGAGAAGTACCGGGTATTAAGATAAGGCTTGGAACCAGCAGATGGCATAATGGTTACATCACTGGACTCTCACATAGTTGGCCGCAGTTGGAGTCCTGGACCCAGCGGCTTCAAACTCGTGCCGGGCACGTGTACATGCATGCCCAAAATCCTGAGAGAAGAATGGAGGAAAAGGGATTGCAAAGTGGACATCCCCCTTGGGGGTGATTTCTCACTTTCTGTCTCTCTCTGTCTCTCTGGCGAGTGCATTTGCCCTATAGCAAAAAAATCAAAAGATAAGCCTTACTAGACTGGGAGGGAGGTAAGCAAGGAGGACATTCTAGAGGAAGTGATTACTTATTTGAATAACAAATAGAGTTGACCAAACAAAAAGGAGAAGTTGGGGAAGAGGGCTCCAAGCTGGTAACTCTCCAACATGTGGCAACACTCAGAAGTGAGCAAGCGGGAAGATCTTCTTTTCACATACTGGAATCTTATTATATGCAAGTTGGGAGGACCCAGAGATGATGGTGGACAGAGGCACATATGTGAAACCCTAAAGGGTCTTGCCTGCCCTATCAGGTTCAATAGCTTTTATTTTACCCTGGAAGCAGGAGTAAACTACTTTAGAGCTTTATGTGAAAAGACAGACTTCCTGGTTAGATCAACAGATTAGGAAGATCCTATACCTGCCAGGTGGGGACTGGAGCTCAGTTACATATTTTTGGGTGAGGGGGGCAGGAGGGAGATCATGATTATGGCTTCAACTAGGGAAGAGGCAGTGAGGGTGGAGAGAAGTTTATAATTAGAAACTATTCAGATAAGATATGGTACTAATTGCCCCCGACATAATGGAGCAAAGATTCTGCTGGTGAATAAAGAATAGTGTTACTTGTGAGGGTATGCACAATCTCACATTCATGACAAGAAATCTGGGTCATTTTCACATTCTGACGGGGGCTCATGGTGTAGCCTAACTTTCCTGTACTAATGAAGTTCATTAACATCCTGTTTTCAGCTCTCTCCATCTCATTTGGCCCATTTGATTTTTAGCAAACTGGGCAGGTTTGAACTGGCTAGAATTTTATTAATTAATTTATTTATTAAATGTGTTGATTTATTTCTTTCATAAGCTAGAGAGAGCAGCCCTCAGTAGGGTCTCATGCCGCGATCTCTCTCTTTCTCTCTTCCCCCGCTGTCAGCCTTTCCCAGCATTGTGGAGCGTTGTGCAAGTGCTGCGCCACCACGGCTGGTCCTGAAGTTGGCTTAACTGTCAATCTGTAGTCAATATTTTTCTCTGGTTTTCTTGGCGCTTTCTTAACCTACTTCTATCTCCGTGTTGGTGCCTTGACAGCAGGCCTATCCTCCAGTCCCTGAGAAGTAGCACTGGGGACAAAGAGGGAAGTGTGACGAGCAGGCACTCTGTGTTTGTAGTTGCTCCTTTGGGTGGCTGAAACAGGGCTTCCTATGCCCAGCAAATGGCACGTCTGAATTAACAGTCTGTTTAGAACATATAACCACATGCTTGGCTATTTCCCTTTCTTTCGGTGCAACCACCATGATAACAGACTGGAAGGTACCACAAGAGGGTTGTGGAAGGGCAGACGAAAGGAGTTGGAAAATAGAGTAGCAGCCAGTTTATTTCTAACCATTTGCAGCTGTCTGCTTGTTTGGGGGCTTTTTTTTTTTTTCTTTTTTTCCAGAGGAACAGGGCTCTGCTACACAGGATTGTTTTTCTTGGCATCATGAACAGACACTTTCTTGAGGAACGCACTGAGATAACACAAAACATCTGCTAGGAGGAATCAATCCTCTGAAGCCGAATTTTCGTCAGCATCAGAAGGAGCATGAGGCTCCCTTAGATAAATATGTATATGTTGCAGGCGGCAGGAGAATGTGGATGGATGTGAAGGGGCAGGAGAGTAAACTCAAGGGGGGAGGATGTGTATTTGTAAGAAACATCTGGGTTGTTCTTTTTTTTCCCCCCTTTGTGATCTAACTGTACTTTGTTTTGCAAGTATTTTGGAAATACTCAGCCGCGCTGCCAGAGGAGGTCTGTTTTCTTTTCCCACGTGTGTGGGATGTTGTTTTTATTCATGAGCTATTGAGAATGAGTGATTTTTATGTCTTCTAGAGGGATTTTCACATGCACACTCCTATTACTGGGCTCCAAAGACAAAAAGGACAGCACCGATGCTCTCAGGCATGAACGACAGTTTTAAGGGGACATGTGGACATTTGTTACTGACATGCCAGGAAGGGGTCTCTGAAGAACTGGCCCGGGCATTGAGTTCCATCATGTGGAACTCCTTGGATAGCTCGCATGATATTCCCATATATCACATAACTTCCCAATCCACCTTCCAGGGAAGAGTTCATCCTTTTGGAGAAAAGCTAACCTCACCTGTCCTGTTTCATTTACCCTCCTCCCAGCTCATCTTGGCATTAATGACGAAAAGCTACCTTTGCAACGTTAGTAGCATCAGTTGCCATTTGTTAGATAGATGCCTTGTGGCACTGGGCTTCTTATTAGGCCTCATAGACTCATGAAGAGCTAAATAGTATTATCACATAATCTAATCTGTTCCATTGCCGAAATGTAAAATACCTGAAACTTGGTGATTTATAGAAATAAAAGTTTATTCAGCCCATGGTTTAGAGGTCCAAGGTCCAGCTGCCAGATCTAGCAGGGTCTTGCAGAGTCCTGAGGAACTGATCACCAAGAGAGAGCAGAGCAGACCATCTGTGTCTGCTCTGTGTCCACCGAGTCTGTCTCACTTCCTGTCTTTACACACCTACCAGGAGTCAGTCATGGAGGCTCTGCCCTCACGACCTTAATCCTAATGTCTTTCTAGAGGTCCCATTTTTATTCCTCCTTTAATTTTATTAATTATTATTATCAGTATTTTTTAAATTTGATCAGAGATAGAGACAGACAGAGACAGGGAAAGTAGGAAAGCAAGCCACCAGATTCAAGACCTGAACCACGATCAGCACCTTAACTACCATACCACCTGCCAGTCCCCCAAGGCCCCATCTTTCAACACCATAGTCTGAGTGTTTTCACCCTCTTAATCCCATCGCAACCAAATCTCAACATAGGAATTTGGTGTGGGAGGGGGGGCATACAAACCATAGCATCATCATTCCTCAGGTAAGGAAACAACCTTTTGGAAGTCAGTGAACTTGCTCCAGGATAAGCAGTACAGAAATTCACAGCTGGAATTTGAACCTAAGTATGATGGACTCCAGAGTCAGATACCTAACCATGTCCTGCACCCCAGTGACAAATACTTTTGGGGATATAAAAGTCAAACTACTGTTTTCTGCCTTCATCTTTAAACTAGTTTATTTCCCCAATTCTGCCAGTTGGGTTGGAGTAAGATGAAAGGAACTGTAAGAACCCTATAAAGCTTCCTGGTACAGTAAAAAGAGCATAGACTCGAGAATCAGACAGACGTGGATTCAGAGTCCCTTTCATGACAAATTGGCTCTGTAAATCCTGAGTCAGCTTTGGTTTTAGGTTAAGCAGATGGCATAGGAGCTTGACTCTCATTCCAACAGTCAGCAAGTATTTATTTCATGCCTGCTTTCTCCAGGCTCCATGCTGGGCACAGGAGGGACATATGTGGGGAGAATGAACACAGTCCTTGCTCTCAGGAGTGTGCAGTCTCGAGAGGGTAGCAGACTGAAGCAGGGATTTCCGCAGATAAATTTACCACCAGCTGTGATCTGAGCACTGGAACGTTTTGGGGGCAGAATATCAGATGCCAGGGAATCTGAATCTGAGGATGAGGAAAGGCTTTAGTCAAACTCAAAGAAAGAAGAGGCTGTGGCTGTAAACAACTAGCAAACAGGATGAGTATCTGCCAGCTGCTTGCCAAATTGGAGCTGGTTTGGAGTGCAGTTCTCTGATGTCCCTACCCAGCACTGATCACAGGCCAGCTTATTCCAAAGCGATAGCCTGTTTCTTTAGAAGAAAGAGAGAAAGTGATGAAAACAGAAATGAGCAGCAGCTAGCTCAGAAACTCCCTTGGATGTCGTTTGACTTTGGGGACTTTGCCATCCAAATCATTTGTGTATTCTCTAAAGGACTTCTTTCTTTAGTCTTCATAACAGAATTAAAGGAATGACACAAGCTATGTAAACAACTTACTTTCTTTCAGGGGTGCCCAAAATGTAGGGATTGAGTGGAACATTTGAAAGCTTACTGGAAGGAAGGGTCAGGAGGGAAAGTGAAAGAAAAATGGATCAAAGCTCAGAAATTGCAGGAATTTTTATTAAATTTTGTTTGGGAGAAGGGAGATATACTAAGTCAGAGATGAAAGGCAAATCCACATGGGGCCCTAGAGACATTTTTATATTTCATGCTTGATTTAACTCTTACACTGAATGTGGCTTAGAGATCAGAAAGTTGTGGTTAGACACATTCATAAACCCAGCAAACCTCTGTCAGATGCTGGTTCCTGACTGAGTACCAAGGCTTCACAAGCAGCAAAGACATAGCTGTGGGGTTGCCTCATCAGGCCTTTAAGAGAGACTCCAGCCCTGCCTGAAGATTAATCTCACCCTGTGCCTTCACTTCAGCTCTCCGACCTACCTCTTCTACGGCCGGATAGCCTGGCAAACTCTAGCCTCACTTTGAATCTAATTGTTGAGCAGATTTCTGCTGGAGCCTCACATGAGCGATTGGTTTGGATTCTGACTCCCAGGAATGATGCCTTGGCTCACTCTGAAGTCTAAGGTCAGCCTAGTCCTTTTTGGGGTTCACTAACTCATTTCAAGTACTGACCTGTTTGCAGAAATGGAGCCATGGCCAAGGTTATCCTTGACACCTGGATGTTTGTCACCTGTTTGTGGAACACTCATCTGCCACATTCTCATTTCAGAGCAACTTCTTAAAATTGCCCAGCTTTATTCTGAGAGTCACAGGATGTGTTTCAGGGTGGGATAGAGGAAGGGCATGCTCTGAGACTCTATTAGTGATTGCTAATTACTTAGAGACCCCTGATCAAAGGTTGTTCTATCATCAGTAATTATCTAACTGTCTGGAATTATTGCTGATGATTTGTCTGGGTTACTATAGAACTAGTCAAAGTTTAACTCCAAACCCTTAAAATATACAGTGCATTTCAGTTCAGACTGCTGGTTAATACTTTCTAGCATTAACTTCTTGATTGAGTACAGTGACTGAAAATTAACTCTCCCCACCTGGAAAACTAGGTTGAAAGGAAAAGAAGGGAGGTCTTCCTGATTAAAAGAGAGGAGTTTCAAGTTTTTTTGTTCCATCTCCTATGCTGGATCTGTGCAGCCTTCCATGCCAGAACTTTATTAAGAATCTAGCAAAGGGGACCAGCGGGTGGCGTGGTGGTTAAGGCGCTGAACATTCCCACATGGCCAACCGGGGTTCGAGTCCTGAATCTGGTGGCTTGCTTTCTCACTTCCTCTCTCTCTCTCACTCTCAACCTCTGTCTCTCTCTGGTAAAATTAAAAAATGAATGAATGAATAAATAAAATAAATAATTATTTAAAAAAAGAATCTAGCAAAGAACTATCATTTCTACTGTGGACTCTTCCTCTCCTCACCTAAATACAAGATGATATATATATTCACATAGCGACTAAATAAGACCACTGCTCTTTTCTGATTCAGTCTGGATTGATGACATATTCCCTGACTTGCCTGAGTTAGGGGCCCTAAAGGTAGAATCAAAGCATTGGGTTGTTGGAAAAGTCATGGGATGCATTTTTGCATAGAAAAAAAAATACATTATGACTTTTCCAACAACCCAATATAAAACAATCCCTTTGTTCAAATAATTCACAGCAATACAAGACCTAACGATGAGAAACTTGTGGAAAATAATACAAGGTCGAAGCTAGCCCAATGCTTAACAGAGTACCCGCTATTTGGAGTTCTTTGCAAATTCTGACTTGATGTATTAATACCAAGACTGCTTTCTTGCAAATAAATATGCACAGAAATTCAGTCCCAAAGTGTCACGAAGAACATTTGGTCACCGGCATACTAAAGCCCACTCTTCACAATAGAGTGCTTACTATCTGCAGGGCATTAAGCAAAGCCTTTTAGACACCTGTGAATTTTGATCCAGCCTAGAGGCTAGGAATAAAGAACCTTATGAACTATCATTAACATTAATGTAACTATTTCTTTCCAAATGGGAAAACTGAGGCTTAGTGATACTAAGCTATTGGCATATAGTTATATCATTAATAGATGGTAAAGCCAGAAATGAAACCTGGGGTGTCTGATTACAGACTTTATCTTTAACTAATAGATACTATGGGAGAAGGCAAATTTAGACTTAAATAGGATTTGTTGCTATAGTCTACCATGAGTATGCTTGGGTATATCGTAAACCTCTGTAAAAGCAAAATTTTTGCAAATATATTTGAACCCACCTATCTTTTTAGCCAAGGATCTCCTAGGATTAGTGATTTTTTAAAAATGTATATTGGGAAATACTGAAGTGGAGAGTCCGTAGTATTATGTACTCAAGAGAGGAAGAAGGGGTAAGGGGTGGGGTTTGGTTCTGGATCTGATGCTGTGTCAGTGCTGCCATGTAGACCCATAGCCTGTCCTTTGTCCAGACCAGCCACTCACAGTCCCTTCACATACAGACTTCCGATGTAGTCAATCAAGCAGCCGTTTGAGATGAGTCATTAGCCTTTCATTCTTCCCACTGCTAGATTGTATTTATTTAAAACAAATGTTTTGTGAGCTCTTTCAACTAGTGAGCTGAATGCAGGTAATAAAACGGTGGTCTCATCCTTCATGGTCCCTGCCACCATGCAGTCTGAAAGAGCCTGAATTTTCCAGTCAAATCTGCCACTTTTTAGTTGTGTGGTCTGGACAAATGCTTTAACGGAGCAAAGTCTCAGTTGCTTATAAATAAACAAACAAACAAACAATAGTACCACTGCATCGGGTGTCCCTAGAATTAAATGGTCTCACTCAGGGGTCCCTTTTGGTTGACTGTTTATTGGAGATTGAACCCTTTATTGTACAACCGTGAAGGAAAAACAAACCTCAGATCAATCAGTTTTTATGAACTGGGGTCTGTCAGCGAAGGGAGCAGACCCAGAGGCTGAGTCTTGCCTTGTCATGCTGCTATGGAGCCAGTTCACAGGATGAGAAAGTTCGAGTCCATTGTGGGGTGCACATCCAAGTTCTCTACATCTGGAGGGACAATCTCCTAGTTCCACCTTCTGAAGAAGTTTATTTAAAACACACACACAAATCTACACATCTGGAAGGGCAGGAGAACAAGTGAGAAAAAGGGCTAGATTAACACAAGAAGTACAAAATTGGCCCCTGAGTCATCAGTAATTGAATGAGTGTCCCAAGTGCCTATGGCTTTCCTATTCTTTTTTTTTTTTTGAGAGGTTTTTGTTATAGGGCGCTTACGTTCGCCAGACAGACAGAGAGAGACAGAGAGACAGAAAGCGAGAAATCACCCCCCGGGGGGATGGCCACGCCGCAATCCCTTCTCCTCCATTCTCCTCTCGGGATCTTGGGCACGCACGCACACGCGCCCAGCATGAGTTTAAGCCACCAGGTCTGGGACTCGAACCGCAGTTGACTACGTGGGAGTCCAGCGACGTAACCATTACGCTAACTGCTGGTCCCAACGGCTTTCCTATTCTTAACCAGATACTCTATGATGGGATTTTGTCTATGGCACAGCAGAGAATACTTGGGGCTTCTAGGCTCCCTGGGCTTCCAGCCTCTTCTCAGCTTCCAGAGCTGGCCTGGGGTGCCTGTAGTATATGCTGGGCACGCCTCGACTTGAACCATTTGCAGCTTCACTTTTGAAGAGTGAATGACGTCTAAAGGAGGGAATCGGGGAAGGATCAGGCCCAACTTAGCTGCCAGAGCAAAGAGACTCTAAGCCTGAGGTCCTGTCTACCCAAGGAGTTCAGCGGGAGATGACGCAAGAACTGTGGCCCACAGTTTCTACTAAGAGCCAGGCATAGTAGTACGGGTATTATTCTAACAACACTACAAAGCAACTATTAACCAACTTTATAATGAAGGAACTTGCCTACACAGCTAGTAAGTGGTAAGACTTGGATTTTAAACTAGGTCTTCCAGACACTAAAACCAACTTCTCTGAACTCCTGTAAAGCCAGAACCCAAAGCGGGCAAGAGGCACAATACCTTCTAGGCCACAGACAAGGCCAGAGAGCAACTATGGAATGGAGTGCAGAGTCAAGAGTTCAGAACTGAGCAGAGATAGCAATTTGGGGGAAACAGCAACTTGGGGAATCTAAAGGGACCCAGCAATTTCCATGAACATCTTTGATGTGGTAAGAGTTTGCTTTATCTATGGTCGGTATGGGGAGTGTGGAGACGGGCTTAAAGAGCCAGGCAGGTAAGCTGGTGCAGCTGAAACTCCCTGTGTCTCCTTCAGTTGAGGTGTTTCTGAGACTGGAAGTGAAAAGAGAGCATACCTGGGAGAGTTCAGATCACCCAAAGAAATGACCTGGGAGCTGGAGGTGTGTGTAGAGGTCCAGAGCGGTGCTCATGGGCTTTGGAGTTAGACTATCTGGGTCCAAATTCCTCTTCTTCTGTGCGCGCGTGTGTGTGTTTATGAGAGAAGGAGAGAGAGAGGAACCCCCAACAGGGTCCTCGTCTACGATTCACCCTCAACCAACTAAAATCATGAGCATATACACACATGCCTGGCTTGCACAGGGAGGCCTTGAGACGTAAACCAAGAACCTTCCCATGTGGTCTCGTCATTGCAGAACATGCGTTATCACTGCCCTACCACAGCTGGCTCTCTTCTCTACTATTTGTCCCCTGGTGACCTTAGGAAACTACTCAATTTTTCCAGGTATGTGTCTTCATTTGTGAAATGGAATAATTGAAGGGCTGTATCAAGGACTCAATCAACTAATCCACATAAAGTGCTTGGCACAGTTCCTAGAACATAGTAAGTGCTCAGTAAATATTAGCTTTTATTGTTAGTCCCAGGTCTGTGGTCTCAAGGCCTGGGCAGGAAGCATGTTTCTCCTTGAAGACAGCAGAGTATATTCACTGGCCTCTTATCACCTCTGGATGTAACTTCTGATGCTGTGGACTTTTTCCCCACCCTTCTCACTCCATCCACTTTCTTTGACTTATTTATATTTCTGTGCCCCTGAAGAATAACCTTCAGAGGCCTCATTGTGCTTAGCAATCAAGCTGTGCCTCTAATCTAGGCAAGAGAAAGAATCACACCCAGGCTTTGAGTTTAGTCCGGCTGACTTGCTACAAATCCTAGCCACTCTTTCGCAAGTGAAACGCTTCAGAGCTTCAGTATTACTATCTGTGAAATAGGAATAATAATCCTTCTCACAGGTTGGGAAGATAACATATGTCGCCAGGTGGGTTATAGGATCCCCTTTTGAAGGGAACACACCTATTCAGAGGAGTATTCCATCACCCCTAGGACTCAGGGGTCGTCAGAGACTGCTGATGCTCCCAAGCCCAGCAGTGGAGCAGTGCTCTGCTGGCCCCACTTGAGCACAGAAAACAGCTCATGCACCTGTGAGTGGCTGCTCTCCACTTTCTCCCCAACTCTTTCTCTCCCTCACTCACAAATCCCAGCATCTGTTGCCCAAACAGTCAACTGCCCAGGCTGTGCCTTGAGTCTCTCCCTGGTTCATTGATAAATTGCCACTTTGTTTTTGAAGGAAAGCCAGTATCAGTGTCCAGACCTTGGGGAGGCAGAGCCTGTCAGTGCTGACGGCCTGTCAGACATGTTCCATTTCTCTCATCCTGCCCTGGAGGTCCCATGTGATCCCGTTATGGAGTGTTTCTCAGCAGACAGCTGTCATGGGGTCTCTGTAGAGGCAAGGACAACCTGACTCAGGACTCCCTGGGCACAGCTCTGTGGTACTGCTGAAAGGCTGGTGGGTGGGTCTACCTTTTCATGATAAGAGCAGTTATTTTCCTTAAAACAACAACTAGATGCTCTAGCCAACCCTCACCTTGCAGGAAAAAGTGGGGGACATTGTCATTGAGTAAGCTCTTGCTGTATTCTTGGCACAGTAGGGGATCTTACTCATGTTGACATCTCTGGTCATGAAGGAGTCAGGAGTCCGAGGACGACCACAGTCATACAGCTGGAAAAAGAGGAGAGAATGAATTCGAAGTCTGTTTAATTTGGAAATCCAGTATAACTTGTCACCACTTAAGGACAGTGTAAATAACAAGTGTTTAAGCAGGGTTTGAGAGGCAGAAAGGAAGTTGGATTGCCATTCTGCTGTCCATTGTTTTGACCAAGCTGGGAGTGTGGTTCTCCAACAGAAAATCTAAGCAACTCCTCTGACAACTAATTACCCTCTTTGCATTATGGAAAACACAGCCATCAGCCCCTACCTTCCTCACAGAGATGAAGGGGAGGGGACATGGTGCAACAGTCTGTGGAGTTTGTTGAGTTTGCCCACCTCAGAAATAGTGTATCTCAGGGAAAGTTTTGGGTCAGAATTTTGCAGACTGGTAGTTTTAATCCAGAGATTAATCTAGAGATTAAATTTTTGTTTTGTTTTAACTTGGGTATTTCATTTGTTGACTTTCACATTTCACGGATTGTTACACTTGCTCAATGGGAACATCCAAAACCTAATAAAAACTGAGATTATGCTGTGTAGTAATTAAGTCATTTTAGTTTTAGAAAACAATGTCCTACTTAGAAAGCCAACGCTGAATCTATGACCACTAAAGAAGTTTCCCATCTGTTACAATTGTGTCTGTACCTCTTGGGGAGTCTGCCACCATGGCTGATTGCCCTTGGCCACAGGTGCTCAGGTGCCAGCTGGAAGGAAGGCCTAGTTTGAGGAGCTTCTCACCCCTTTACTTACCCTTCCTATGTGAGAGTCCCATCTCCACAATGCAGAGACTTGGGGGGTTAGGAGTGAGTCAAGTCTGCAAAGCCTTCAACTCAGGAATTTTTTTTAACTCCAAATTAATTGCTAACATTTTTTAAATGCAGCACATTCACATAGAACTCCAGACTTCTGAATTATCTGGAGAAATCAGAAACCCTGACAATCCAAGGCCTTTATCCCCTTATGACCACTGTCGCAGAGTCACACAGTGGCTACTGCCACTGGGGACTTGGGAAGATACTTTCCAATTTGCTACAGTCCTCACCTCTCCCTGTTGTTTCCATGACGTGGAGTGTAGGTATGAGGAAAATGTGCTTCCCCATCATGATTTCATTCCTCTTTTTTTCTTTTTTTCCCCCTCCTTTCTTTTCTAGGTGTTCCCTTCCCGAAGAACTTCCTTCAGATCTGCAAGAAGATCTTGTGCCGCCTTTTCCGGGTCTTTGTCCATGTCTACATCCATCACTTTGACCGAGTCATTGTGATGGGTGCAGAGGCCCATGTCAACACCTGCTACAAACACTTCTATTACTTCGTCACAGAGATGAACCTCATAGACCGCAAGGAGCTAGAGCCTTTGGTAAGTGTCCCTGTACAGTAATGGCACCGAGTTACTCCCAGCCATTTGTCACAGTACCCATGGAAAATGCCAATGAAACCAGCTGTTAGCCAGAGAATTGCTGAATTAGACAGGATTTAGCATTCTGCTAGCAACCAAGAGATGCTAAGATGTCCACTGCCACAAAATAAGTGTCTTAGATTTCTTCCAAAGAGGTGACAAAATGTAGTGGAAATACTATGGCTTGAGCCTGAGGAAGTGGCCTTAATTCTCATTTCCAAATCATTTACCTATAATAGTTACTCCCAAAAGTGGCTATCTTTTATCTCTTATCAACTCTCACACTGTTAATTAAAGCTATTTATTTCTTCAGTCTGTAAATCAATATTTAGTACCAACCATCCACAACCTGCTAGACATACCAATTCAAGTAAAAGTGCCTCTGGGTAGCTCTTACTCCAGAGATAGACAGAAACAAGTTCTAAATAAGAGATAATAATGGGAACTTTGCTGGGGTTTTTTGTTTGTTTTGTTTTTTAGGTTTTTGCCATAGGGCAAATCACTTGTTGTAAGAGATAGAGAAAAGCATAGGGAGGGAAAGTGAGAACTCACCCCCCCATAGGGGGGATGGCCATGCCACAATCCATTCTCCTCTCAAGATTTTGGGCACAGATGCACACGTGCCTAGCATGATTTTTCAGGGGCTGGGTCTGGGACTGGAACTGTGGTAAACCATGTGAGAATCCAGCTCCTTAATCACCATACCACCTGCTGATCCTAGAGAGTTTGCTTTTTATACTGAATCTCTTATGATGCGGTTTTAATGGATATATTAGAATCCAGAACATTTGGTACAAAACTTTAGTATTATTGCCTAGGTGAGTGAGGACTTCTTTTGTTTGCTCATGCTATTGTTACCTATGGACTCAACCTATGCTTTAGAAGTCAAGGACTCCTGAAAAGACTCATCACACTTTGTAATATGTGTTATCTTAATGTGGACACCTCTTGATACTTCAACTTGGCTGTATTGAGTACTTTCTTATCATACTAGATATATGTTTATGTTTCTTATAATATTAGGTCATCAGGAAAGTTATGACTTGCTTTTCTATGTTATCTATGCAAAAGTGTGTCATAACTTTCCCAGTAATCTAATACACTGCTTTATGGTAAAATCATGTTTTTTGTTTTTTGGTTTTTGGTTTTTTTTTCTTGAAATGGCTAAAGGGGCAGTTTTGCTAAATATAGCTAACAGAGTAGCTATGTCTCATCTAAGTCCATTCGAATAATGGTCAGAGTGCTGGGGCCAGACTGTTCTCTTTTGCCACTTGGTATCTTTTTCTCTTTATGTACACGTTTGAAAATGTAGTGTTTTTTGTTGTTGTTGTTGTTGAACTTCCTTCAGATCTGCAAGAAGATCTTGTGCCGCCTTTTCCGGGTCTTTGTCCATGTCTACATCCATCACTTTGACCGAGTCATTGTGATGGGTGCAGAGGCCCATGTCAACACCTGCTACAAACACTTCTATTACTTCGTCACAGAGATGAACCTCATAGACCGCAAGGAGCTAGAGCCTTTGGTAAGTGTCCCTGTACAGTAATGGCACCGAGTTACTCCCAGCCATTTGTCACAGTACCCATGGAAAATGCCAATGAAACCAGCTGTTAGCCAGAGAATTGCTGAATTAGACAGGATTTAGCATTCTGCTAGCAACCAAGAGATGCTAAGATGTCCACTGCCACAAAATAAGTGTCTTAGATTTCTTCCAAAGAGGTGACAAAATGTAGTGGAAATACTATGGCTTGAGCCTGAGGAAGTGGCCTTAATTCTCATTTCCAAATCATTTACCTATAATAGTTACTCCCAAAAGTGGCTATCTTTTATCTCTTATCAACTCTCACACTGTTAATTAAAGCTATTTATTTCTTCAGTCTGTAAATCAATATTTAGTACCAACCATCCACAACCTGCTAGACATACCAATTCAAGTAAAAGTGCCTCTGGGTAGCTCTTACTCCAGAGATAGACAGAAACAAGTTCTAAATAAGAGATAATAATGGGAACTTTGCTGGGGTTTTTTGTTTGTTTTGTTTTTTAGGTTTTTGCCATAGGGCAAATCACTTGTTGTAAGAGATAGAGAAAAGCATAGGGAGGGAAAGTGAGAACTCACCCCCCCATAGGGGGGATGGCCATGCCACAATCCATTCTCCTCTCAAGATTTTGGGCACAGATGCACACGTGCCTAGCATGATTTTTCAGGGGCTGGGTCTGGGACTGGAACTGTGGTAAACCATGTGAGAATCCAGCTCCTTAATCACCATACCACCTGCTGATCCTAGAGAGTTTGCTTTTTATACTGAATCTCTTATGATGCGGTTTTAATGGATATATTAGAATCCAGAACATTTGGTACAAAACTTTAGTATTATTGCCTAGGTGAGTGAGGACTTCTTTTGTTTGCTCATGCTATTGTTACCTATGGACTCAACCTATGCTTTAGAAGTCAAGGACTCCTGAAAAGACTCATCACACTTTGTAATATGTGTTATCTTAATGTGGACACCTCTTGATACTTCAACTTGGCTGTATTGAGTACTTTCTTATCATACTAGATATATGTTTATGTTTCTTATAATATTAGGTCATCAGGAAAGTTATGACTTGCTTTTCTATGTTATCTATGCAAAAGTGTGTCATAACTTTCCCAGTAATCTAATACACTGCTTTATGGTAAAATCATGTTTTTTGTTTTTTGGTTTTTGGTTTTTTTTTCTTGAAATGGCTAAAGGGGCAGTTTTGCTAAATATAGCTAACAGAGTAGCTATGTCTCATCTAAGTCCATTCGAATAATGGTCAGAGTGCTGGGGCCAGACTGTTCTCTTTTGCCACTTGGTATCTTTTTCTCTTTATGTACACGTTTGAAAATGTAGTGTTTTTTGTTGTTGTTGTTGTTGTTTTATTATGATTTAAGTCTGGTGAAACCAACAGATTAGGAGATGGATATCATTGAAAAGACTGCTGTACTCACAGATTCCAACAGAAGTAGGCATGCTATACCATAAGGGGCCACATGGGGAAGCACAGGGTCAGTTTGGAGACAGACGGAGCAGGGGAAATAGGGGCAAAAGCCTTTATTGTAGTTTCCAGAAGAAGGAATGGACAAGGCAGGGTGAACAGGCTTAGGGTTTACTGATTTGAATGAACTCAACAGGCTCTGGGATTCTGGTACCTGGGCCCGGGTGTGTCATCAGTGTGAAATCCTGATAGAGAAGGTGAGTGGGGGTGTGGGCTCTGGATTGCTGGTGTCTAAACAGATTGAGAGCAGATTGTTGATTCTCTCTCAGAATTGGCTAGCCCTGGGAGGGGCAGTCTTTCCAGGGTGCACAAAGATCTAGATGTTTAAGAATTGACATACAAATAGTAAAAGACATATTTAATAAAGTGTCTGCATCTGGCATTTGGTGAGCTTTATATGTTACCTTTAGAGTTTCTCAATTTATAGTCTGTCTGTTACAGTGTTATGAGAGCATATGGCAAAAAATATTTTCCTTTGCTTCACTCAGTAGTTTTGGAAACAAAGCAAGAGTTTTTGGGAATAATAAACATATTTCATGTCCTGGCTAAAGAACTAACTTTCTTCATTTTATATCGCAACAGTTTTCTAGAAGACTCTTGCACAGGAATTGAGTTGTCTGTAAATACCATTGGACAACCAGTGTGGAAAGAAGTAAAACACATTGATGTTTGAGTTTTGCTAGCTTGTCCTTTACAAAGGCTGTTGTGAGTAAACAGCTACTACAAAAAGAAAAGGTTGTGCAAACAACTCAAGGAAATTGTCAACTGAAAAGAATTGGAAAGAGTTGATAAAGCTAATTTCAGAAAATGTCAAGGTTAAAGGAAAGAGGGTGTAAATAAAGAGGAAGGAGGAGCCACTGCAATCTCCCAGACATTCCCCTGAGCAGTTTAGTTCATTGGCATGCTCAGGTAAAAGGACAGTACCTTCCCCAAAGGTCCACCAGAGGAAGAAATTCCCCTAAGCACTCGCACTTTCAGTTTCACTGAGCTCAGGGGCAGAAAAGTCAGATGGGTGGAGCTGACCTTCAATCTCCCCTTTATGCACAGAAGCATAAAGGCTATTGTAAGATAAAGCTGAGTGTTAAAAGCAAGTAGAGAAAGCCTTTCTTTGCCATTGAAAAACTCTCAGTTATTTTCTATAACTGAAGAAGTGCTCTACGGATTCTAGCACCTGGCTGTGCCAGGCGCTGAGTTGATGTCTGAGAGTCACAGAAAGGCCCAGAACAAACCAGCATTCTAGATAAAAGTCTCT
>NW_006159555.1:4464504-4496542 GCF_000334495.1 Tupaia belangeri chinensis | reverse complement strand
GATTAATCAGGAACTATTGTATTAACAGTGGAAGTGAGCAAGAAATGTATCCCCCCCCAAGAAGCTGATATTTCTTTAAATCTTGCTTTAAATAGTATCCTTTATATACTTATGTTTTGTTCATTATAATTACAGGGAAATTAATTTTCATGATATTAAATATTAAATATTAAAATATTTTCTAAGTTCTTAATCATCTGAAATTCTGTATTTGCTTTACTCAAACCCTAAACCAATAAAGTAGCTGAAACAGATATCAAGAATATTCCAGAGGACAATAATTCTATGATGTTGGGCTCTGGGTACTTAGTATATTTGGTGTCCGCAGAGTGTTATCCTTGTAGGTTGTTATTGTTAAAGCAAGAGCTTTCATTTGACTAGTTGGTGGTGCTAGAATATTCTACTCCTAAGTCCTCTGTTGCAATGCATATACTAAAATCAAGTATGGCATATCAGATCAGTACATTTTCATTGTATTTGCATTATCAAGTACACTATATATGCAAAGCAATATGCTCAGATGGTCTATGTGCATAAGAAAGATATACTCTTGAGAAACTGACAGTGTGCTATAAAGATATTAATGAATATCATCCGTCTTCTGAAGGATGATGAAGAAGTCAGGCATTTGGCTTCATGTTTTAGTTGTACATTCTTTAGACTCTAATGCGGCTGAGGGGCCAGAAGGGCAGCGTTTGTCCAGGCAGTTCCCTTTAGAATGTCAGCATTCTCAGAGTTCTCACACCACCAGTGGGACATTCCTGGTGTCATGCCTTAGGATTCCACGGAGTAGAACTCAGCGACCCCCACCTCATATTTTCCTCTACCATGCTCCCATCATTCACAGCTATGCTCTTCTGTTCCTAGAGCTCAATTGGTTTGCTTTTATCTGATGTTCAACACACAGGTTGTGTTTAGGATCCAGCAAGCACCCCACAAGGGTAGGAGTCTTGGTATCATACAATGCAGTGCGTAAGACGAGGCTCAGGCTCTTAGGTTCTAACCCGGGGCTTTCATTTACCAACTTGAAACCTTGAGCAAGATATTAGGTTTTTCAAAGCCTCGTTTCCCTAATCCTTAGGATGGGTATAATAAGCGAGTTATTGTGAAAATGAAATGTGTTAACTGAGACAATGAATGCAAAATAGTAAGCAAAAGTACCCTAATTCTCCCTTCCCTAGCTCCCATGGTCTTTTTTTTTTTTTTTTTCAGGCTAGTGATCCCTTAGGGTTCATAGTAGATGTGCTTAATTTTATTTGTATCTGTTGCCCACATGGGATTGTCAACTCTTGGAGGGCTGGTAGTATACAGGACATATACCTGCCTTGCCCATGTGCCTACTACATAAATGCTTAATATGTTTTTGAATAGAAAAAAATACTTTAAAGATGATATACTTCTGTGTTAATCCATTCTCTGTTATAAAAATAGAATTTCCTGAGCCCGGGTAATTTATAAAAAAAAATAAAAGTTTATTTAGCTCATATCTTGGAGGTTCAAGGTAAAGGGGTTACATCTGGTGAGGGTCTTCCTGTTCGTGGAGATCTCTGTGGAGTTGTAGTACAGGCCATGATCACATGGCAAGACAGAGTAGGAGCAGAGCACATACAGGCTAGTGATCCCTTAGGGTTCATAGTAGATGTGCTTAATTTTATTTGTATCTGTTGCCCACATGGGATTGTCAACTCTTGGAGGGCTGGTAGTATACAGGACATATACCTGCCTTGCCCATGTGCCTACTACATAAATGCTTAATATGTTTTTGAATAGAAAAAAATACTTTAAAGATGATATACTTCTGTGTTAATCCATTCTCTGTTATAAAAATAGAATTTCCTGAGCCCGGGTAATTTATAAAAAAAAATAAAAGTTTATTTAGCTCATATCTTGGAGGTTCAAGGTAAAGGGGTTACATCTGGTGAGGGTCTTCCTGTTCGTGGAGATCTCTGTGGAGTTGTAGTACAGGCCATGATCACATGGCAAGACAGAGTAGGAGCAGAGCACATATGTCCATGTATCTCCTCTACTTATAAATCCACCAAAAATCGATCATGGGAGTTCCTGCTCTGATGACCCCACCAAATCCCAGTCACTTTGCGATGACCCCACCTTTCACTTTCATAATTGGATTAAGTATCCACTCTCAACACTATTACATTGGCTCTGCTAATTTCAACACATGAGCTTCTGGGGGATATTCAAACCGTAGCAACCTCCATTCAAAGGGATTGCACACTGATTATTCTTTCTTTGGCACCACCCTCATCTCAGAACCTGCCTATAGACTTCCACTTAACCAGTTTCTTATTGTTATAAAATAATGCTTTATCCTGTCAGATTAGCAAGAGAGAGTAAACACACAATTAAGGCACAGAATAGTAAAGGGATACATCATAAGCTTCAGGCCTGACAGAAGAAGATGGGGCCCCAACTCCCAATCATTCTTCCAAATTCGAGCTATTGGATCATTGAAAAAGTCATGACACATTTTTGCATAGAAAAATACTTTTCCAACTATCCAATAGGTCATCCTGGAAATGTTCAGTGCTGTGACACTGCATTTGTGTCCCAGTACTCTAGGCATAAGGTGATCAACCCTTCTAGCTTTAGCTCTGAAAGTCCTGTGTCCTGGAGAAACTCATTATCCCAGGCAGAATGGGATGCTTGGTCACTCTATCAAGCCTCTGAGCAGAAATGTAATTTGAAATTCAGAATCTGGGAAGAGGTCACCCTGGCCAACCCAATGAAAGCCAGCACATCCATCCACTCCCAGGGCTTGACTTATGGCTCCCGTTGGGATCTGCAGCCTGGGAAGCCAGGGAAACACATGCCATTCCACTTGGTCTCGAACAGGGAGGGAGACACTAGCACACTGACACAAACACAGATGTATCAGATCCTCCTTTCTCATGTAAATACAACAGCTGAAGATGACTTGAACTCCAGCAAGTTCATAGTTGGAGGAAATGTGCCCCAGTGATCCTGGTAATTAGAAAATGGTCCAGGGAACCAGCAGTTAGCGTAAGGGCTATGTCGCTGGACTCCCACGTAGTCTACCGCGGTTCGTGTCCCAGACCCGGGGGCTTAAAAATCACGCCGGGCGCGTGTGCGTGCGTGCCCAAGATCCTGAGAGGAGAATGGAGGAGAAGGGATTGCGGCGTGACCATCCCCCCTGGGGGGTGATTTCTCGCTTTCTGTCTCTATGTCTCTCTCTGTCTGTCTGGCGAGCGCACGCGCCCTTACAATGAAAATCTCTCCAAAAAAAAAAAAAAGAAAATGGTCCAGACCCTGATTGAATAAGCAGGCTGCTGCTAGACCTTGGCTGCCTAAGTCAGCTGACAGAACTGAGCTAATCATAATTTTCATTAGCAAGCACAAATAGTCAGCAGTGCTTTGTTGGCCTTTCACTAAAATCAAAAGCAGACTCAGAGAGGGCTGGTACCGATGCCGTAGCTGTGAATGAAGAGCTTATCAGGGCAGGAAGAGGAGAGAGGATCTTGAGGAGGGAGGCCAGATGGGAGGGTACTTGTTCACTCTAATGCACCTGCTGACCCTTGAGTGACCTTGGCCCAGGACTTTCATTCTCTTTCCTGGCTCCATTTCCTTATTTCTAACAATGAAGGTGATTATACCATCCCAGGCTGTGTAGAAGTGCTGCTCTGAAAAATGTTCCCATGGGGGTGAGGGAGGGAGGCTGTTTTGTTATCTTATAGCAGGGTGCTTGGACTATAGAACTCTTCAATTAAATCTGTGTTTCTCAACAGGAGACCACATGCCACCTGCATCAACATCTCCTGGAGGTGGTATGGTAAAATGTACATACCTGAGCCTCACCCTGAATACACAGTCTCAAAATTATTGAGATTAATGCCTAATACCAAGCACCTTCAGTCTGCAACTCAAACTTTTCATTTTTAGTTTTTTAATTGCCAGAGGGCATATCAGCTTGTTAAAGATAGAAAGCACTCCCTAATGCTTGGTCACATTGCAGTCCCTTCTCCTCCATTTCTCCACTCCTCACGATTATGGGCATATATGCACACATGCCAATGTGTTTGTTAAGCTGCCAGGGCTGGGATTTGAACCATTGTTGGATATGTGGAATTCAGCTTTCTTAACCTGCAACTCAAACTTTAGTGTGCAAATCAATCACCTGAGAATCTTGCTAAGGTATAAATTCTGATTTCAGTAAGTCTGAGAGGATGAGACTCCCAGAGTTTCATTTATTCATAGGTAATACTGATTGGGCTGATTTCTGGTCCATACTTTGACGGGAAGGACCCTAGATGACAATTACCCTCAAATTTGAGAATTACTATTTTTTGCACATAATCTCTTCTGCTCTAGGATTGGCGTGGGAAAGTAAAGAAAAGGAGAAAAACCTAAGGATGACAATTTACCAAGATTATTCCTCGGAATGCCATTCCTTAGTTATATTCAGAAGAAAACAGACTTCCTTCCATGATTAAATGGGCTTGCAAAATGCCATGTCATTGTTATCTTTGAAGACTCACAACATACTGTAATAGACTCAAAGCCATAGAAAGTCATACAGAGAAGAAACTCGTTTTATTTCACGTAGCCCTCCCAATTTATTTTAAGAGATTTTTTGCTATAGGACATGTGTGCTTGACAGGGAGACAGAAAGAGAGAAATAGCCCCTCAGGGGGATGACCATGTGGCAATCACTTCTCCATTTTCTCCTCAGGATTTTGGGCATGTATGTACATGTGCCCAGTGTGAGTTTTAAGCTGCCAGATCGAGAACTTGAACCATGGTCAACTATGTGGGAGTCCAGCAATGTAACCATTACACCATCTGCTGGTCCCAGCCTTCCCAATTTTAACTGCATTTGGCTGCTAGATTTTATTTGTTCTTTTGTTGTCACTCATTTACATCTTACGGAGAGCACTATCCCTGGAACACATGTGGCCTGCACTGCTCATCTTTGATACGTGTCTCTAGACATTGCATGTTTCCTCTGGCTTCCACTCTGGGCCCAACCACACACCCACAACTGCCTCATGGTATGAGGAAGAGAGAAGACCAAGAGGGAGATGGGAGGGAACTGAAACTCCATGTAGGAAGATTTTAGAGGAAAAAAGAAACCCAGTCTCTTCAGTCTTACTCCTCAGTCCTCCTCCTCATCGTCATCACTGAGTTCTCACCACATGCAAGACACGCAAGCATTTTCACACAACAGCTCCATTTCTTGAATCCTGGCTATTCATTAAGTTCTTTACATATATGATTTTGTCTCCTCTCACTTGTTACCATCACTTTGAATAGGCCTGATAAGGCAATTTCTCAATGTCCTCTCCATCTCTAATTACTGATAGTTTGTCATACCAAAATGTACACCACACCCCCGCAGTTTTTAGATGCCACCTGGCTAATGATTGAGATTTATGCCAAAACCATCATTTTAAAAATGAGTTCTTTTTCGGCCCAGTCAGGGTGGCATGAACTACTAAGAGGCTATGCTCTGCAGGCTGAGTTCACAGGGCAGCCCAGGTTTGATTCCTGTTCCAACCTAAAGGTTAAGCTCAGTGTGTTTGCCTGTAATCCTAGCAACCTGGGAGGCTGAAGCAGAAGGATCATGAGCTCAAGGATGGCCTGGGTCACATAGCAAGACCTTGTCTGAAAAAAGAACCCACGTGGTAGCACATGCCTGTAATCTCAGCAGGGAGACCAAGGCAGAAGGAATGGTATATAGCAAAACTCTTTCTTTAAAAAAGTACTTTTTAAAAGATGATATATTTATTGTTTTTTTTCCCCATGAGAGAGGAAGACATGGAAAGAGAGAAAGACAGATTATTTCGGCAGGGTCTCACACCTTTCCCCAGCCTCAGTCAACCAGCATTGCAGCATGCTGTGCGGCATGCATGGGAAGAGCTCGGAGCGTGAACCTGGGACCTTCCCACTTGGTCTCAGCAGAGTGTTATGTTACCTCAATGCCACTGCAGCTGACCCCCCAAAAAAGGGTACATTTTAAAATAATTCGAGGACCAGAGATTTGGAAAGCCTGTGTCATAAAGGCTCATCAAAGGCCAAGCACATGCTGGGAACCAGCAGTTAGCGTAATGGCTATGTCGCTGGACTCCCACGTAGTCAACTGCAGTTCGCGTCCCAGACCCGGTGGCTTAAAACTCACGCTGTGTGCGTGCGTGCCCAAGATCCCGAGAGGAGAATGGAGGAGAAGGGATTGCGGCGTGACCATCCCCCCTGGGGGGTGATTTCTCACTTGCTGTCTCTATGTCTCTCTCTCTGTCTTTCTGGCAAGCGCACGCGCCCTATAGCAAAAACCTCCAAAAAAAAAAAAGGCCAAGCACATACTGACTTCATGTTCCCCTTCAAGGTGACCATGACTCACCTATATCTCCTGTGGAGCTGTCTGGGTGAGGGCGTGGCCAAAGTTGACCTACAATTGATGATCAGAACTGTGAAAAGAAGCAGAGCCTCTTTTATGAGCCAGCACTGCTCCCCAAAGTAGCTGGCAGTGAAGAGTCATTGTGGGACTTCTGAAAGGACCTTTTCTTTTGCAACATCATCTGTACAAAGGCCTCCAAGCTGCTTCTTGTCAGGCGTATTTCTTAACTTTCAGCCAAATGGCTTGGACATGGCCATTGTGGAAGGAAAAGTGGCCCTGAGAGCCTGACAGTTTGGGCCTATACAATGGCTTCCACTGTCATGTGAACTACATTAGTTGTCTGACTTTGGGCAAGGCATCTCATGTCTCCAGGCCTCAGTTTTCCTATCTGTAAAAGAGATCATCTTAGAGTCTCTTCCAGTGTGAGATTATGTTCTTTGATATGGTGTGTTGGCAGACTCACTATGGACCTTCTTTCTTAGCTTCCAGAGGATGGATAAAGCTCACCATGGCGGCAGACAGGTTGTCCCAGACAGACACAGAGAGAAGCTTAAGTTTGCATTCAAGAGACTTTGTCAATCCAGATAACGTGTGTGTGTGTGTGTGTGTGTGTGTGCGCTCGCATGCACGTGTGCATGTGTGTGTGCATCCAGGATAATAGCATCAGCCATTGGTGGTTGTTCAGGGCAACCCAAATGCCCAGAGATCCTTGAGAGAGCTTGTCAGAGTTCTTTTTAGGAGCTTTGGCAAACATATTCTAAAGGGTCAGTTTGAAAAATAGCAAAGAAATGTGTGACAATGTCATTGAATTGCACTGAGCTGGGTAAGGGGGGAATGTGACAAGATCAGCCACACATCTTTGTCAATCCTGTTTATTCATTTCTTGTTGATGTCCAGAGAGTTTTTTGCTTCTGATTTATAGCACGGTAGATGTTTACTTTTTGTTCAGATTTTTTTTTCCTTTGTTTTTAATTGGATCAAGAATGAGATATGGTATGATTTATCTCATGGCCTAAAATATGATTAGTTATTTCAGTTGAAGATGATATCTATGGGAAAATTGTCAGCACATACTTAAGTCATAAGAGCTGGATTCAAAACTATATTGAAGGGGACCAGCAGTTAGCGTAATGGCTATGTCACTGGACTCCCATGTAGTTGACCGAGGTTCGAGTCCTGGACCCAGTGGCTTAAACTCAAGCCAGGTGTGTGTGCATGCATGCCCAAGATCCTGAGAGGAGAATGGAGGAGAAGGGATTGCGGCATGGCCATCCCCCCTGGGGGGGGTGATTTCTCGCTTTATCTCTCTGTCTCTCTGGCGAGCGCACGCGCACTATAGCAAAAACCTCTCCCCCTCCAAAAAAAAAAAAAAACAACCTAAGCATAAATGTATATATAATAACTACAAATCATTTTAGTTGAAATTATAACATAGATACAAGTTAATTCTAATCCCTTTTTTCTATGATATTAGCAGAACCCAAAACCAGAAGTGACTAAGGAAGATGTATTTGCTCTGGTTTCAGTTGTATCCTCATTTTTTCATTTTCCTCTGCTATCCACAGAGGCCCTTCTTTTGTACAAGGCAGGTGATATTCTAATCAGAATCCATTTTTATTATTTGGCAATTTGGTTTCAATCTTAATGTACTGAATTTGAAAAATACATTAATATATTTCCATACTGTTATTGTTTGTCCTAATTTCCTATTGCACTACTTCTTCGATGTTGGATTATCTTTCATTTCTGGAGGAATGCCCACTTGGCAGCCTGTGAAAACCTAGAATTAACCTGCCACACTGCTGTCTTTTCTGTTGACCTTGCTGGGTGGAAATGGTTTAAAGATTGCCTCTGATTTGGGCTGGGAGAATGGTCTTACAGACCATATAGTAAACATTTATTACCTGCTGATTATTTGCTGAAAATTGAAGGTCTCTACCTTCAAAGAATTAAAACTGGATGTTTTCCTTTTCCCCCTGTCATTACCATACCATCTCTCAAAGTATTTTTCCCACAGTCTACTAGCTCTGAGAGATGTCAGAAAGTATTATGTGAAGAGGAGATTTCTTAATCAAATAACTATGGAGAATAGCACGTTAATAAGACTATTCAACTTTCTGTAATACACTAACATGGATTCTAACTCTTAAGCAAGTCATAGAATGTTTAGTATTTGATCAGGGAATATTTTTTCTTTTTCTTTCTTTTTTCTTTGTTTTTTGTTTTTGTTTCTGTTTTTGTTTTTGAGAGGTTTTTGCAATAGGGCGTGCACGCTCGCCAGAAAGACAAAGGGAGACAGAGAGACAGAAAGTGAGAAATCACCCCCCAGGGGGGATGACCACACCTCTCGGGATCTTGGACACACACGCACATGTGCTCAGAGTGAGTTTAAGCCACCAGGTCCAGGACTCAAAGCGCAGTTGACTATATGGGAGTCCAGCGACATAATCATTACGCCAACTGCTTGTCCCAGGGAATCTTTTTTCTACAGAGGCTTTTGTAGACCTGAGGCTCTTCGATATACATTTTGGGAAATAACTGACCACACAGTCTTGTACTACCTACCTTCTGTATCATAAGTTAGTGCTCTTCTGGCTGCTGGGTTTTTGTTAATAAGCACTTTTTAAGGCTTATATATTTTTATTTCTTCCAAGAATGAGAGAGCGACACAACAATCCAACGGGATCCTGACAATGCAGTCCACCCCAGCCTCAGCCAGTCCCAGATCTTGGGCACACACATGCCTAGCAAACTCAGGGAGGTCTTTAGACATGAATCTGGAACTATATCATGTGGGTCAGCCTTACAGAGTCACATATTACTGTTTCATCACCGTCCATCTCCTGTTAATAAGCATTTTTGGAATACCTAACCTATGCTGAGCATCAGAATAATAGTCAAAGATATATCTCCATTCTTTAAGGGGCTAGGGTAATGGTTTCAAAGAATGATACTATCTAGCCCATTACTTAGAGCTTCCACCATCCAATATAGCAGTCACTGGCCACTTGTGGCTATTTTAAATTAAAACAAATTAATTTTAACAAATAAAAACATTTTATTAATATTAAAAAACAAAAATTAATTTTTAATCTCTCTAGTCACATTTCAAGTGCTCAAAAGTTAGTGTGTCTACTGGCTATTATATTGGATATCATAGATTCTGAACATTTTCATCATCATGGAACATTCTGGATGCCATACTGGAGGCCAGAGTTTCCATCCTCAAGAATTATTTTCTACAGTATGCTATTAATCCCTCTCCCACCACCACACATTGCCAGATGTGATCAAAATTTTCTCCATGCTGCTCAGTGAGGCATTTCTATCCAGTTTTTTAAGCTAATGGTATAGCTGTATGGCTTGCTATTCTTTGCCAAGCCACTTGTCTCCTTTAGAGATAGAGAGCAGATAAAACTTAAAACCTTCCGCTCAACACTGCCCCCTAGATCTCACTTCTGCACCTCCATCTTAGGGAGCTGCTCATTTTCTTGATAGTGCTGTGTAGTCTTGGTGGCACTTTATTATTTTTTTCATTAAAGAATTATTTTATTTAACTTTACTTATTAATTTGACCAGAAAGGAACAGAGCAAAAGAGAGAGGGAAAGTGAGAAATCAAGCCACCAGATCCAGGACTCAAATCACAGTCAGCTATATGGGAGTCCAGCATCCTTAACCACCACACCACCCACTGGCCCCTTGTTTTTTTTTTTTTTTACTATGCTCTGCAGCATTGGAAATTGCTGCAGGATGTCAGTCACAAAAGGGGTTAATTCATCTTCATGAGCATTTATATAAAAATGTGTATAGTGAGGATAGTTTGATATCTATATATAAACTTGCCAAATTTTGGCTGGTCTGTGTGCTCTAAACTAGTTCAAATTTCCTGACTAGATAAGAGTGGATTCTTTGGCACCAAAATGCATGAAATGAGTACTACTTGGGATTTGAATAAAGGAAATTTTTATTTATTGCAATATAGTACTGTCTCTTCTCTCTCCACCTACTATCCCACCACACCAAAGTGTGACAATAACATTACAGGAAGTCCCTAAACTAGGGACTTGTGTGGTCACTTGTGTGGTTTTAGGAGCACCTCTTTCCATGGATAGTTTTATACTGTAAAGATCAGATATTCAAGCCACTGACAAACCAGTGAAGCAATTCTATTATGTAGAACCCAAACATAGTATTCATTAGTATTACTTCTAGGATGTTCATACTAATAGATTTCTATCACACTGTGAGCCATAACTGGACCAGTAATTAAAAACAATTTATACACAGGAACCAGCAGTTAGCATAATGGCTATGTCGCTGGACACCCACATAGTCGACCGCAGTTCACGTCCCGGACCCGGTGGCTTAGAACTCACGCCGGGCGCATGTGCGTGCATGCCCAAGATCCTGAGAGGAGAATGGAGGAGAAGGGATTGCGGCGTGGCCATCCCCTCTGGGGAGTGATTTCTCGCTTTCTGTCTCTATGTCTCTCTCTGTCTGGCGAGCACACGCGCCCTATAGCGGAAAAACAAAACAAAACAAAACAAAACAACAACAACAACAACAACAAATGCATACAGGTAGATCTGGATGAAGAGGAGATACGGGAACTACTCCAAAGGGAACTTCCCGGAGTTCCTTGAATGGGCCATATTCTCTCACCTCCAGGCTATTGTAAGTGAAGGTTCTTGGCCTTCATGTCCTCCTGAGTCCTGTTCATCTTGCAAGTCCTGACTTAATTTCTCCTTCCTCAGATTTGACAACCCTTCACTCTAGACATGTTAGGTCCCTGCTAACTATAACACCTCTCCTAGAACACCCTGATCCAGAGAGGGGCCCCAAGAAGGAAGTCACCATACTGTCTATGGACCAGTATTGGAAGTGATAAGTCACCTCATTTGCCATTTTCTCATTAGAAGTGAGGTATTCAGTCCAGCCCACACTTAAGGGAAAGGGATTAAACTCTATCTCTTGAAGAAATTATGTCAAAGAATTCTTGGATATGTTTTAAACTACACAGAGACCAACATTTCAATTTACTTTACTTTAATTAATTAATTAATTAATTTTTCAGTTTTTGCTATAGGTACATGTGTTTTCTGGATAGACCAAGATGGGGAGAGACACAGAAAGTGAGAAATCACACCCCCTCTTGCCAGGGGGATAACCATGCCTCGATTCCCTCTCCTCCATTCTCCTGTCAGGATTTTGGGCACACATGCACACGCACCTGGTGTTTTTCATACTGCAAGATCTGGGACTCGAACCGCTCAGTTGGCCATGCGGGATTCAGCCTACTCAACCACCATGCCACCAGCTGACCCCCCAGAATTTTTAAACTGGTAAAATTTTCTTGCATTTTGCTTCTCTCATTTCCTACATCCCCAGGTCTACTGCCTCCCCAGAGAGTCTGTTGCTCTAGAAATCCCCTGCCTCAGTGAAAACTCATGTTACCTCAGGGTGAGTTTGTCCTCCTCGCCCTCCTTGAATGAAAATAATTTAGCCAATTGTCTCTACTTTCTCACATCCCTTTCAATTCACAGTAACCTGCCTTCCACCACTGGCCACTCAGGAAACCTCTTTCTACAGGAGTAATAGCCTGCAGCCTCCATGCACCTATTTTTTTATGCAAAAAAGAAACAATTAATAGTAGTATTCTCTAATGGTCCAGGCTTTTGGTTAGGTCTTAAAACCATTGTGCTGAGCAAAAGAAACCAGACAAATAGTAAATACTGTTTGATCTTATTTATGTCAAAATTTATAATAGCTTAAACTAATCCAGACCATCAGAAAACAGATCTGTGATTGGCTGGGGCCAGGGATGGGGCAAAGGGATGGCCTGCCAAAGGCAAGAGAGAATTTTAGGGGAAGATAGAAATGTTTCCTGTCTTAATCATGATGGCAATTACATGAGAGTGGATATTTGTCATAACTCATCAAACTGTACATTTCAATAGAAGCTATTATTAAAGATAAAATATACCTCAATAAATTTTATGTTAAAAGGATGTGTGGTAAATGTACCCTGCATATTTTAAAAACAAGCTTCAGTGTACATAAGAACAATGTTTCGACAGGTCTTTGCTGAAAAGTTTTTGTCTTCCTCGCAGCCTGCGTGGTTGATAAAACACACTGAAAGGGAAAGTAGCAACTTAACCTCTCTCTAAGGGTCAGTTCGAATATCTGCATTTTCAATTGGTTATATTAACACGAGTAATTCATGTCACAGAGGAAGACAGAAGGAACTACTGCAGGGAAATGTTCTGTGTGGCACAGTGTTAGTTTCTCCTGAATACATGTATTTTAGAGCTGATATAAACAGAAATAAATGGCAGGCCCCATAGCAGTCAGGTGGAAAGGCCTGCATGGGTTCTTCAGAGGATGCTTTGAGGGGTTATCAGACACTGACCACCACTCAGTTCTAATGGATGCCATGAATGAAAATGGTATCTTTGTGCATGTGTCCTAAGTCCTCCCTCACCCCAGGTCTTCCAGGTACACAAGCAAGTGTTTTGGGGTGGGGCTATCCTCCCCTTTGGCAATCAGTTATGAATGGTTGTAAACTATCTGCTGCATGTTACCTGGAGATTTCAGAAAGTGTATCAGTTCTCAGGCCCCATCCCAGACATGTTAAATCAGAATCTTCGAAGGCAGGGCTCAGACTAAGTAAAGCTTTCCAGATGGTTCTTGTGCAGCACCACGGGAGATTCCCCCATATGTGCTGATATGGTACTTCTGTGCAGGAGCATCTGGGAAACTTGTGAAGACGTGGACATATGGGTGCTACCACTGGAAATTCTGATTCAGTATGTCTGGGATAGGGCTCATGAATCTGCATTAAGAAATTCCCAGGTAATTCTGACATAGGTGGTTCTAGCATCACTGCTTGAAAATAATGCCGGCCATTCCCAAATCCCTGAACAAGACTGGGGTTCAACAGGATCACTGGGTCTGAGGATGGCCTCTTCACTTTGATGTGTAAAGGTCATCTAATCCCACCTCTTGGGTTTCTCTAAATTTAAGCATACTTTTCCCCACCTCATCCCTTCTCCCAGTACCCTGTCTGGACTATAATGGTTGCCACCCCCTGCTGGCAGCAATGATCACTACACCCTAGAAGCCCATCCCCCCTCATCTTCACCTCTTAGGCTGGCATCTCACCTATGCTATGCTGAACCTCACTGTTATTAGGGCACTGTGATCAAGGCACATGGTTAGGTGATGGGAAAACCACGACAAAGTACCAGGGTGGTCCTCAGCTTAAGCTTTCTTATCTGTACAGACATATGAATGGTAATAATTTCCCCCTGGTAAAATGAGAGAACATAGACAAGATCAGTGGTTACCAAACCCTAGTCCTTAGCACACGAGTTCTGAAAATAAGCTGGGTGAAGTCAGAGTCCAGTTTTGTCACCTCGCTTTTTCTTCAACCATGGCTGCCATTCTCATTAAGGGCATCTTAGTAAGATTATGCTAAAAGAAGTGGATTCTACAGCTTGAATAAATTTAAAATCCACTGGAATTGGGAAGGCTTAGATTCGCTCCAGTTCTGGCATATTATTGAATCCAGAATGACACAGATTGTTACTACATTTCTGTTTACTTAATTTATTTCTAGTAATATAATTATTATGAAACAGAAATTGAGAGCCAGCAGGTAGCACAGTAGTTAAGACACGGTATCTCATATGATTGACTCCACAATTATAGTCCCAAACCCAGTGGACTGAAAAACATGCCAGGAGCATGAGTGTGTGAACCCATTAGAGGAAAATGGAGGCGAAGGAATTGAGATGTGATTTCTCACTTTCCCTCTTTCTGCCTCTCTCTAGCAAGCACACGCACCCTATAACAAAAAATCTAAAAATGAAACAAAACAAAGAAACATCAGGAATTTAAATTGGAGATTTATAGCTGTGTCTTATTAAAATACTTTAGCATGGAATAATTTTAAATTGCCTGTAATAAGTATATGTGTTTTTCATTTGAAATGTTTAGAATTTGATGATATAATAACAGGGAAGCTTTTTTGAGCCAGGTACTATAGGAAATGAATTTATATATTACTTCATCTCATCTGCAAACAATTCTATGACATAAATACTATTTTTACCTCCATTTTAGAGAAGAAGTAAAAAAAAAAGTCAGGCAAGGAGATGAAGTAACTTGTCTCATATCACACAACTCAATGGAGCTAAGAGTTGAACATACACAGTTGGACTTCAAAACCCAGACACAGCCTCTCTTAGTCTGCTCGAGCTGCTACAACAAAATACCTTAGACTGGGTAATTTATACACAACAGAATGTATTGCTTATAGTTCTAAAGACCAGGAAGTCCAAGATCAAGGTGCTAGCAGATTCATTGTCTGGTGAGGGCTTACTCTCTGCTTCTAATATGATGCCTTCTATCTGTATCCTTACATGGTAAAAGGAAAGGGGCCTCTCCCAAGCCTCTCATAAGGGCACTAATCCCCTTCATGAAAACAGAAACTTCATGACTTAATCACTTTCCAAATGTCTCTATCTCTAAATACTATCTTAATAATATCACATTGGGTATTAGGTTCCAGTATATGAATTTGGAGGGATACCAACATTTAGATCACAGCATGATCTCTGCTGATGAAATTCATTTGAGTTGATTTTTTACTTAGGGACAGCCTTACTCAAATGGATTATGATGATCCACAGCAGCAAGATGATTGCCAGGGGCCTCCAACTCCTAGAACCTTGGACCAATGTCTCTCAGCAGTGCTCAGCTTTGAGACTGCAGTTGAGTCACTTCAACTTTCTGAGCCATTAAAATGAACATTGTCAAGTGACTCAAAGGAGAGAGCAATGTGTAAAGAGCCAGTGCTAAGTGCTGAATTCACTCAAAAGACATGAACACTGCCCTCAAGAAGTTCATTGTCTTTAGATCAGAAGACCTAAACCCAAAGCGTACATAAATAGGCAGGTAACAAATATGAGTTAGCAGACAAGCAGTGAGAAACAGGAAGCTATGGGGGCAGCTACTGTGCAATCTAGCTAATGCTTTCAGCGGGGCAGAGGGGCCCTGTGTTTCCAAACTGAATGAAATTGGAGCTCCATCATTTTAGTTGAATGTTTGAAAATTTTAAATGATAGCAACTAATTAGAGCAGTCTTGTACTTCATATTATTATTTATGCTAAAGGGTGCATACCTGCACACGAGAGAGAGAAAGCACCTTTCAATGGGGATGTGGTCCCTCCACAAACCCTTCTCCTTCCTATCAGAACTTTAGGCTCACATGTACATGTGCCCAGTATGTTTTTCAAGCCACAAGGGCTGGACTTCAAACCATGGTTGGCCATATGAGATCTGACTCCCAATGCACAGTGCTTAACTGCTGCACTATGAAGCTGGCCCTATTTCATTATTTTATTTTTAAATCTATAGGCCCAACAACCCTCTTCTAGGATTGTTGTTTAGGGGCCATCTGTATGCCCTCATGCTTTATATAGAGCCTGCAATGGGCAGGAGAGGTTCTGGGCCATTACAACCCGGCACCACACCCACAGTGCCCACACTTAGAGTGTTGTTTTTAGAGTTTTCCTTTTTTTTTTTTTTTTTTTTTTTTGCTGGCATCTCACCTATGCTATGCTGAACCTCACTGTTATTAGGGCACTGTGATCAAGGCACATGGTTAGGTGATGGGAAAACCACGACAAAGTACCAGGGTGGTCCTCAGCTTAAGCTTTCTTATCTGTACAGACATATGAATGGTAATAATTTCCCCCTGGTAAAATGAGAGAACATAGACAAGATCAGTGGTTACCAAACCCTAGTCCTTAGCACACGAGTTCTGAAAATAAGCTGGGTGAAGTCAGAGTCCAGTTTTGTCACCTCGCTTTTTCTTCAACCATGGCTGCCATTCTCATTAAGGGCATCTTAGTAAGATTATGCTAAAAGAAGTGGATTCTACAGCTTGAATAAATTTAAAATCCACTGGAATTGGGAAGGCTTAGATTCGCTCCAGTTCTGGCATATTATTGAATCCAGAATGACACAGATTGTTACTACATTTCTGTTTACTTAATTTATTTCTAGTAATATAATTATTATGAAACAGAAATTGAGAGCCAGCAGGTAGCACAGTAGTTAAGACACGGTATCTCATATGATTGACTCCACAATTATAGTCCCAAACCCAGTGGACTGAAAAACATGCCAGGAGCATGAGTGTGTGAACCCATTAGAGGAAAATGGAGGCGAAGGAATTGAGATGTGATTTCTCACTTTCCCTCTTTCTGCCTCTCTCTAGCAAGCACACGCACCCTATAACAAAAAATCTAAAAATGAAACAAAACAAAGAAACATCAGGAATTTAAATTGGAGATTTATAGCTGTGTCTTATTAAAATACTTTAGCATGGAATAATTTTAAATTGCCTGTAATAAGTATATGTGTTTTTCATTTGAAATGTTTAGAATTTGATGATATAATAACAGGGAAGCTTTTTTGAGCCAGGTACTATAGGAAATGAATTTATATATTACTTCATCTCATCTGCAAACAATTCTATGACATAAATACTATTTTTACCTCCATTTTAGAGAAGAAGTAAAAAAAAAAGTCAGGCAAGGAGATGAAGTAACTTGTCTCATATCACACAACTCAATGGAGCTAAGAGTTGAACATACACAGTTGGACTTCAAAACCCAGACACAGCCTCTCTTAGTCTGCTCGAGCTGCTACAACAAAATACCTTAGACTGGGTAATTTATACACAACAGAATGTATTGCTTATAGTTCTAAAGACCAGGAAGTCCAAGATCAAGGTGCTAGCAGATTCATTGTCTGGTGAGGGCTTACTCTCTGCTTCTAATATGATGCCTTCTATCTGTATCCTTACATGGTAAAAGGAAAGGGGCCTCTCCCAAGCCTCTCATAAGGGCACTAATCCCCTTCATGAAAACAGAAACTTCATGACTTAATCACTTTCCAAATGTCTCTATCTCTAAATACTATCTTAATAATATCACATTGGGTATTAGGTTCCAGTATATGAATTTGGAGGGATACCAACATTTAGATCACAGCATGATCTCTGCTGATGAAATTCATTTGAGTTGATTTTTTACTTAGGGACAGCCTTACTCAAATGGATTATGATGATCCACAGCAGCAAGATGATTGCCAGGGGCCTCCAACTCCTAGAACCTTGGACCAATGTCTCTCAGCAGTGCTCAGCTTTGAGACTGCAGTTGAGTCACTTCAACTTTCTGAGCCATTAAAATGAACATTGTCAAGTGACTCAAAGGAGAGAGCAATGTGTAAAGAGCCAGTGCTAAGTGCTGAATTCACTCAAAAGACATGAACACTGCCCTCAAGAAGTTCATTGTCTTTAGATCAGAAGACCTAAACCCAAAGCGTACATAAATAGGCAGGTAACAAATATGAGTTAGCAGACAAGCAGTGAGAAACAGGAAGCTATGGGGGCAGCTACTGTGCAATCTAGCTAATGCTTTCAGCGGGGCAGAGGGGCCCTGTGTTTCCAAACTGAATGAAATTGGAGCTCCATCATTTTAGTTGAATGTTTGAAAATTTTAAATGATAGCAACTAATTAGAGCAGTCTTGTACTTCATATTATTATTTATGCTAAAGGGTGCATACCTGCACACGAGAGAGAGAAAGCACCTTTCAATGGGGATGTGGTCCCTCCACAAACCCTTCTCCTTCCTATCAGAACTTTAGGCTCACATGTACATGTGCCCAGTATGTTTTTCAAGCCACAAGGGCTGGACTTCAAACCATGGTTGGCCATATGAGATCTGACTCCCAATGCACAGTGCTTAACTGCTGCACTATGAAGCTGGCCCTATTTCATTATTTTATTTTTAAATCTATAGGCCCAACAACCCTCTTCTAGGATTGTTGTTTAGGGGCCATCTGTATGCCCTCATGCTTTATATAGAGCCTGCAATGGGCAGGAGAGGTTCTGGGCCATTACAACCCGGCACCACACCCACAGTGCCCACACTTAGAGTGTTGTTTTTAGAGTTTTCCTTTTTTTTTTTTTTTTTTTTTTTTGAGAGGTTTTTGCTATAGGGCATATGCGCTCACCAGAAAGACAGGAAGAGACTGAGAGACAGAAAGCAAGGAATCACCCCCCGGGGGGATGGCCATGCCACAATCCCTTCTCCTCCATTCTCCTCTCAGGATCTTGGGCATGCACACATACATGCCCGGTGTGAGTTCAAGCCACCAGATCCAGGACTCGCACCATTGTTGACTACGTGGGAGTCCAGCGACATAGCCATTATGCCAACTGCTGGTCCTAGAGTTTTCCTTTATCTTAAAAGCCCAAAACTTCCAAGCATATTAAGCCAAGCATGTGTTGAGGTGGGAGGACTGCTGAGTGTACAGGGCTGGATGAAGCAGAGAGGACAATGGCCATTTGATTAAGTTGATGTAAACTTCGCACCATGCTGCTGTGTACTGGGTCACCATGCTGGTCTACAGTGACTATGTTGCTGAGGCGTTGGAAGACACAGAGCACGGCTGTTCCTTTGTCATCAGCTTCACTTGACACGACCAGTTGGCACTTACATTGTTGACCCCGTCGCTGCCAGGCCCGGGCTGTGGCAGCTGTTGTTATTGTATATGCTTATTCTAAACAGTAGAGCCTTCAGAAAACCCACCATACACCACCTCTGCTCTGGGAAACTGGTGGAAAATGCCAGAGTACTCACAGCACACAGTGAAGGGATTTTTATCTTATGAATCTTTGCAAAACATTGGCAGATAGACAGGAGTTCAGTAAGATGCTTGGCCATATTCACATCCACCTTCAGTTTAATGGCCTAACAATTGAAGAAGACTTTTCATTAAAGTCGGCACTCCTGCCCATCTCTAAATATCATTTTTTATTTAAGGTCTGTACTGTGGTTTGCTCTTCATTTTGGAACTCATTCTTTTCCTGACAGTTTCAACAGCCTTTCTGTGTACATGACAGAGAAAGGTTCATAATGTATTTGGTTTGGTTTTGGTCTTTGGTGTCACTGGTATAAAATTGTTGGTGTTATAAGAGATTCTAGATATAATAACTTTTTATTTTGGTTTCTGTTGCTGGTTCAAGGGTGCTTGGCATTTTTCATTTAATGGATTGTTCTAAATGGGAGAATTTTTATGAGCATTTTCATTTCCAATACTGACAGAAGTAACAGAGAATTGAATTAGATGGCATAGCTGTTTTCTTGAGGACGTAACACATATAGGCATAAGGACACATTAACATGTACTAATATTCATCTCTTCCTGATAAGGCTGAAAACTTTTCTAAATCCCTTCTCAAAATACGCATATGATATCATTTATTACCCTTGTTAATAATATATATGTGTGTGTGTGTGTGTGTGTGTGTGTGTGTGTGTGTGTATATATATATATATAGCTCTTCAGGATTCTGAGCACCCACACCCATGCCCAGAATGGTACCAGGCCAATCTAAGATCTGATCTGCCAACACCCTTATGGCTTCCAGCACTGCAGGACATTAGCATTACTCCTGTACCATGACATCTGGGCTTGTTTGAACTATTTTTAAGTGTACATACTGTTCAGTGGCATTAAGTACACTCACATTATGGTGCAAGCACCCCTACCATTCATCTCCAGATTCTTCATTTTGATACCTATGGATTTTATTTTTATTTTTGTTATTTTCCTTTCCTTTCCTTTCCTTTCCTTTCCTTTCCTTTGGTAGCAGCACTGCTACCAGAGAATATCCTTGTATTTTTCTGGAATTGAGGCAATGCTGCTACCAACTTTGAATGCATTGGACAATTTCCCTCATATAGTGAAAACAAAACACAGAATGACACAGTAAACATGCAATGCCCTCCATTGCTAAAACATTTGAAATTCTAGAATCATAATAAAAATATCAGAAGAACAAGTGAAGCAGGACTCCTAACAAGTAAAAAATCACTTTAGCTCTGTCAAGCACATTTCCTTTATGAAAAATCCATATTGTTATCATGCTTAAATAATTGGTAGTCTGAGAACAAAAAGAAAAGGACTTGCTTCCTCCCATACTCTGAAAGCCAAAGTGATTCCATTAGAAGAGATTGCAGGCATGTACCATTCATGCCACTCTTGTCTCAGATGATTTTCCTACTAATGAAATGTCACTATTCTCTCAAGACAGTAGAAATATTAGACTTTTAATTGCCAGGTCAATTTGGAAAGGCAGCATGGGGACCCATTTGGGCTTTTTTTGTGGTTTTTTTGGTTTGACATTACTTTATTATTATTATTATCATTATCATTATTATTTTATACATTCACTTGTTATACATCATTTAGCTTACAGAGAGAATTTACCCAACATGAAATACACCCCAGACCAGTACAGTTGAGAATACGATACACATTATCATCAACAGGTAATAAACCATTTCTGTGTCCCATGAATGTCTTATTTCCCTATTTTACTCTCTTATTTCCTTCTCTACATTGGGAACCCACTTGTCACCACATAAACTTTTAAAACTGAAGGTTCACACTGGTCCAGGTATCAACATGGTGCAGGGTTGGGTCAGCAAACTTTGGTGAGCCATAAGGTCTCTGCCACTCCAGCTCCACCACTGAAATGTGGAAATAGTCACAGACAACAAATGGCTGTACCTGTGTTCAGATACAATTTTTGTATGGACATTAAAATCTGGATTTTGGGCTGGCCCCAAGCAGGGTTGTTAAGGGAGCCAGATCCCATGTGACTGACGATGTGGCTCCAGTCCTGACCGCAGTAGCTTGAAAAACACACTGGGCACATGTGCTTGATGGGATGGAGAATTGAAGAAAGCATCGCAGAGTGACCATGACCGATAGGCGGATGCTTTCTCCCTCTCTCTCTGTCTCCTCCTCTGTCTCTCTGGTATGTGCATGTGCCCTCTGGAAAAATAATGATAATAATCTAAATCTCATATAAAATTCATGTGTCATGGTGTAATATTTCTTCCAGCTACTTGAAAATGTAAAACTCATGTTTAGCTATGGGCCTTGTAAAACCAGGTGGGGACTGGATTTGGCCCATGGGCTGTAGTTTTCTGGTCCCTGAGATACTGGAAAAACAGGATTCCAAGACCTGTTGACAAAATCCAAATGACAGATTTAGTTCAGATTCTTCTGTGGAGTATTAACCATGTAACCCTGGGCAAGTCACTCATCTCTCCAAGTGTGTATCTTTATAGGGCGCACCGGATGCCCATGGAGGTGAGAGTCAGTGCGAAGTGGGGATGAAGTGGGGAGCAGTCCCCTAAAACTTTGAGAAGGCTAAATTTCTCCTTAGAGGGGCTTGACAGAATGTCTTAACTAGTGGCAGATACACTTCTTAGCAATGGATCTTATTTATTAAAATGAAACTTTCATTTTGTTTCATGTCTATTTACACTATTTATAGGCCCAGCTGTGGCACCAGTAGGAGGATGCTGCTGTATGAGACTGGGCCACATGAGAGGTCCAGATTTAGATTCCATACAGCCCTGAAGAGGCCAGGCATGGACAATCCATTTTCCAGGACCCCTCCCTTCTTGGGAACTCTTTTTTCTTTCCTTCTCCTTCAATAATCTCTCTGCTTTGCTTTAAAAAAATAAATAAATAAAGAGGCGAGGCATGGCAGCATTCGCCCGGGTCCTGCTGGCTAACTGGGTGGTTGTGGCAGAGGGCTGCAAAGGAGAGAGAGATCTGCTCAAAAGATACCTACTTCTCTCACTACCTCCCTTCTCCTCCTGCACACTTTTTCTCCTCTAAAAAGAAAAAATAAGCCCCTTTGTCCCTACCAAAAGAATGAGGCCACTAAGAAACTACAAACTTCCCAAATTACAGGCTTACTGAGGAAGAAAATTCTCCATATATTTTCATCAGACACACAATAGAGGTTTTATTAGTGATGGCAGTTCTGTGAATTCAGCTGGGCCCAGCGGTTTCTGTGGAACTCTTTGTTTTCCCAGGGGAGGTAAATTCTTCCTGAGGGGACTTATGCCCTGAAAGTTCGGAACACTCCCTAAATGGTAAATCTTATTTCTTCAGGGTTTCTTGAATGTTCTTAAAAGTTGAACCCATTCAGCTTTTCTCAGAATAAATATAATTTAGAGCCTGCAACCTAACCAGGAGTGGAACTCTCTGCTTCACTGTCAGCTCTCCCTCCCACTCCTCAAAAGAGATGAAAAGACCAAATGACAGAAACAAATGGGAAAATTCCTCCCCCTTTCCCCCACCTAGCCCAACCTTCAAGGAGCTGGGTGCCCCCACAGGTGGGCGCTGAGCCAGGTTGAAATCTGTCTTATCCCTCAAGGCAGGTGGATGCCTTAAGTCACCCTTTGCTCATTCCCAAACAAGAGATCTAAGGAGCATCTGTAAGAAACCAAGTCAACTGCGCTCGCAAAGGCGGAGTGTGGGAGGCAGAAACTAGACCCCCAGGAGCCACACAGGACTCCATGAGGGATATGGGGTGATTGAGGGTTGGGTCACAGGAAGTGTCGCTGGGCAGAACTCAGGTGGGATCCACTGCACTGTCACTCTAGCCAGAGAGACAGATGAGTGGAAAGGGCAGGGTAAGTGGATCTCCAGAGCAAGTCGGGATGCTGAAAAGCACCGAGTTATGGGATGGGGGCTGGGGGCAGCTGGGGAAGGAACCTTGAGAAGTCAATGATGTCGGACAGTTTTGATTCAGGCTCTTGCTTTCATGGGGCATTGTGAGGCGGCCCCCAATGGGTCATAGCTTGCCTCCTGTGGTTAAATAAGAGAACTTCAAAAATGTGTAACTCTGCCTTGATAAGAACCAGTGTAAATCAAGAGGCTGACTATGTTTACATAAAGCGACTTATTTTCAATGTTAGTAGGGTTTGGAAAAAGAAGAGTAGTTTGATCCTTGTACTGGTATGAATAAATACTCTCTGTGGGTGGTAGGTATGTGTGCTTTTCTCTCCATACATATGTACACATGTGCTGGGAGGCCTGCATATATGTGCACACAGTTACACACACACACCCCTCTGCAGTGCGAATGCCGTGTCAGTAATGTGAACTGCTGTTTAGGAACAGAATTAATCAAATAAATATCATTCTTTCCGGTTTAGGGAAGTCCAGCCTGTCATGTTTCTATTTTTACTTTGTTTGGCTTATTTGCCACCCACATTCCTAAAAGAAAGCAGAAAGAACAGTTCTAATTCCTGTGTGTTGGTTGGGTCCTGTGAATACTTAAGAGTTGTGAGAATTTTTTTTTTTAATTCTAGTCTGGCTGCCCTGCCTGCCTTATAAGAACTCGGACTTTGGGATACTTACAAAGAAAGACAGCTGCCCCCTGGCTGTGAGCCGCCTGTGAAGGGTCTGTCAGCCAAGCCCCTATTCCTGCTCCCATCCCCACTCCCATGGCCAGCGCTGGCACTGCGTGGCCGCTGTCTCAGAGACGTTGCTAAAAGCACATGCATTTATGAATGAAGACACATAAAACACAATGCCTTGGGAGACAGCAGGCAGTTAGGAGGACAGGTTTTCAAGTTTCGGCCTTGGCTACTCTAATTACTAGTTACGTAACACTGATCAAGGTAATTAACCTCAGTTCCCGCTCTGTAAAATGAAGATAACACTCACCACATGAGGCTGTTGTACGGACTGACTAGAATAGCGTTGAGCACAGTGCCTGGCACAGAGTGTGCCTGAAATGATAGATACACTGTTAGGAACACAAGACACTGTGGATTCATTATGGCTCCTTCGTTTTTGTCAGAGGACAGTTGCACCAAGGAAGAGAGAAAAGCATCCCCAGTGAAGCATTTTCTTTTTCCTACATTTCTCCACCCTAACAGGATTTGGGGCATGTACACACACACACAGGCCCACTTTTTTTTTTTTTTTTTAAGTTGCCCAGGACTTAGATCGTGGTTGATCATGTGAGTGCCAGCTCCCAGCCACATGCCTGCTCCTTGCCTAAGGACTCTGCTCTTTACGCCCTCCTGTGTGCAGAAGCCTCCAGCCAGGAAGCCCCACCGGCTTGGCCACTGCAGAGGAGCGGGATGTTCCTTGCTTCAAAGGCTCTGAGGGCAAAAATGAACTGATTGGAGCCCGAAGGAGGGCACAACACGAAGTTTTTTCCAGGTGGGTTCAGAGTCTCCAGCCTCTAGCACTTCATCTTCAGCACCAGAGATTCCAGCTTGAGCTAGGCTAGGAGGACACACCGAGTGACTTGGTCTCTCACTCATTCTGCACTATGGATTAAACCCAGGTTTCCTGCAACTCATGCCCTAGGAGACCCCACCTGTGGCATTATCTGCCTGTCCATGGGAGCTGGGTAGGAGGGACCTTTCCCTTGGCATGGTCAAGGCATTTGGGTAAAGGCCAATGTTATTTTCTCAGATCCATGCTGCTATTTGGGTTATAGAGAACCAGAGAGGAATTACCCTTTGAATGAAAAGAAGTGGGATCCAGCCTCCCTATGGACAACCATGGCACCCTTCCGCATCCCAAGGCCAGGCCAGTGCAGCCCCACTGTTGTTTCCACCTTTAGCAGCTTCAGCTTTCCCACAGGGAACTGGCTGAAGAGATGTTTGGGCTGCTTTTTTATTTGCTTATTTGCTTTATTTTATTTATTTTTTCCCCTTTTTTGTTTCTGGAGATGTCCTTGCTGCAAGCAGTCTGCTGCCTTTCCTGATCTCCCTTGGAGTGAGACACTCCCCTCCAAAGCAGAGCTGAGGGAGAGCTTGCTGCCAGGCCAAATGATTAAAACCAGCTCCGTGACCTTGCTAGGATCCACTGTTTTTCTTTATACTTGAAGTCCTTGCAGGCCACAAGAAGTTGCAGGGACCTGATGCAGTGGGAGATGGACATGTAGAAAGCAGCTTTGTGCCTCTTCGGGCCTCCCGCAGCACCCTTCCAGCCCATGCTGCAGATGACAGCAGCAGGTGTTAGAGAAAGCCGTGCGTCTCGACCTCAGCTGCACATTGGAATCACGGCTGTTGCTACCAGGACCACAAGGCAGCATGGCATTGGGGGAATTCTGGATCCTTCAAACAGGATGACTTTAAGAGGAGAGTTGGTTTTGATTTTTATGATTAAATGCTTTAGCACAATAACACTACCTCTTCCAATTCCACCACCCCAAAAACCACACCTGTCCACTCCTGAGATCCTTTTTACACCAGTATCGCATAATTCTCATAGGGTCATGAGGCTTGTCCCTCTCTGCGGTCAGAAATTACTTCAAACTGGCCCACGCTGTTTAGCTGAGGACCACAGCATCCCTTCCAGATACCAACTCATATTTCCTTTGGTTCTTATCCTCACCCAGTCTGAAGAAACATACTTTTACTAAAAATGGGTTAAACCTTTTACTAAATGTTTAAATGGGTTAAACACTTCACTAAAAATAGTTTAAACTTTGAGGTAAGGAAATAGCAGATTTTGGGGGTAACAGTGAGTAACATGGCCTTGGGAAAAGGGGGTTTGCAGAAGCCAAGCGCTCTTGGACTGAGGGACGGTAGGTGCTGGGTGAAATCTTGGCAGGTACCTCACCAGAATAGCTGTTTGGAAAGAGAACAGAGAGACCTGTGAAAGAAATGGAATTTTTAAGACAGTCAACATATTCAACCCACACACTTTCAGAGAGGGGAAAAATATAGCCCATTACAAAAGAAAAAAAAAAGATAATGTGGGTGCAATCTGGAGATTGTTAAGTCTCGAAGAAACGGAATTTGTGAGATGAAAAGCACCACAGAAAGCCATCTTTCTGACCTGGCCTCTCCCCACATAGGCCTCACTTTGGTATCTGGAATGAAAATTTTCCCTACTACAGTTTTGGAGCAGACACCCACCCAACCCCAGACCAAAATGTCCCTGTACTACTGCAGTTCGAACCCACTTTGTCAGGACTGTCTTTATCGGAGTGGAAACTCAGGGCTGAGAAGAGGTGAAGGGGGCCAAGCTCCAGCATGGTGCCTGCTAACCAGGCGCTGAGCTCCTAGTCATGGAAGCACTTGTGGAAAGAGCAACACCCCTTTGACGACCTTTTCCGATGGACTCGCCAGTTTCATCCAGGTCTTTTCAGCAAGCAACCGTCATCTTGACAAACTGCCTTTAAAATGTATTGATCAGGCTCATTATTGGAGAATGTGCTCGGGAAGATGAGTGTCTCCTGTGTTTTGTTTCATTTCTATCACTGCAAGCAAGTATTTGTGTGTGTGCACATGTGTGTACATGCATGCACTGGGTATAAAGAGAATGTGTGTGTGTGTGCTGATAGCTGAGAGGCAATTTCTCTCTTAGAGATGAATCTAGCAAAACATCCTGTACTTTATTTATTTATTTATTTTTTTGGCTATAGGGCATGTGCCCTTGTCAGAGAAAGTTAGAGAAAAGGTGAGAAATCACCTCTGTCCTAGGGGAGTTGGCCACACTATAGTCCTTTCTCCTCCAGTCTCCTCTCAGGATTTTGGGCACACATGCACAAATGCCTGGTATGATTTTCAAGCTGCTTGGTCCAAGACTCGAACCCCACAGACAGCCATGTGGGATCCAGCACCTTCACCTCTACGTCACCCATGTTGTGTATTTATTACTACCCTGTTTTAAGCATTGCATTTTTAATAGTGGCTAATGGGGGGAGGAGTTTATTACATCAAAGCCCTTTTCACCAAGTTCCAACAAAAATTGTTCTCTTCTCCTTGCCTCTCAGCCACCTTCGTTTCATCCCCTTAGGCTGCCTTTCTTCCTCAGCTGCTTGTTTTCTCCAATATTTCTTTTTCCCTTCTTCTCTCTGTTCTTTAGAATGAAAAGAAAATCAGTGAATGAAGAGGACATGGATTTTTGAATGCTATCATTGTAGTGCTTCTATATTTAACTTTTTTAAAGAATCATTTTATTTAACTTTATTTATTATTATTTTCCAGTTTGATCAGAGAGAGACAGAGAAAGATAGAGAGAGGGAAAGTGAGAAAACAAGCTACCAGGTCTGGGACTTGAACCATGGTTGGCCATGTGGGAGTCCAGTGCCTTTAACCACCATGCCACCTGCTGGCCCCATCTATATCTAATTTAAAAACTACTTACCAAAACAAAATTCCTCACTCCTCTTATTCCTCTACTGCACCTTCCTCCGGCCCTCTACCATTGAGCAGAGTGAGAGAAATGGCATGTTTTTATTTGGTTGCTTAGTTTTGTTTCTTAGTCAACCAAATCTGGGTTCAAATCCATATTCTTCTACTTAATGGCAATATAATCTTTGACACTCGATTCTCTGAGCCTGTGTATCCTCATCAGCAAGTTAGAAGGAGTAATGCCTACTTCACAGAGCTGAGACAAATTACACAAAATTAGTATAAATGCCTCTACCATAATAGTACTCAATGCAAACTTCCCTCCATCTCTTGTTTTACTATAGATCTAATATTTGTTATTTTCTCCTTGGATTTTATTCTAATTAATAAATATCTTTCAAGCATCTGGTATGTGCCAGGCCTTAACAAAAACAAGATATAGTTCACCTCTTTAAGAGCGGTCTCATGCTGGAAACAGAAAGTGATAAACTATCACAGAACAATGTGAAAGGTGCCACAGCCATGATGGGTAGAAAGAAACAGGTAACATGGGCTGGCAGGTGGCATGGTGGTTGGGGACGCTGGCCCCCACATGGCCGCCCGCCGTTTGAGTCATGGACCTGGCAGTTTGCTTTCTCATTTGCTCTCTCTCTCTCTTCCTCTTTGGTCAAATAAATAAATAAATAAATAAATAATTATTATTTTAGTATGATCATTATTTAATTATTATTAAATTAAATAATTATTTTAAAAAGGGAAAGACAAAAGCAGATAATATGGCTTTTTAAAATGGAGTCAGAGGCCATTAAGAAGCAGGATTTAGGCATGTTTCTGCAGGTGCCTGGAAACATGGATTTTGGTCCATGCTACACTTTGGACTAGGCATCTGGAATAGCTCAAGATGCATGTCAAGATGTTACGGGACACTTGTTTAATAGAAATATACGTCCTTCCTTTCTCTTTCACTGATGACATAACCCTTCCAACTTCAGCAGAAACTTGAAGCGATTTTAATTACCTTGTGATGATTTATAGCTTTTCACCATTATAAACCCCTGCCTTCCCTAATATCCCACTCTGACACCATGTAATGTCAATCAGTTTCAAACTCTGGATCTATAAAGAACAGAATAAATCTTACTTGAGATCTTAAGAATTGCAATTCAGGGAAGATATTTTCAGTTCAATCGTAGTTTGTGCAATTCTAAGACCCCAAATAAAGTTTATTCTGTTCCTTACAGATTCGAAATTTGATACTGACTAACAAGGGAAACTGAAGGAAGAGCACCTAAGACTTCTTAGAGATGGGATAGGAAGAAGAGATGTTCCTGAGGAGGTGACAACTGATCGAGAGCCTTGGAGAGTGCTGGCATTAAGAGAGGGGTACTCTGGGAAGAGAGCAGCAAATGAAACATATGAATGGGGATAGCTGTAGGCCCCAGGAGAGAAAGGTGTTGGGGGGATGATAGTGCATGATGGTAAGTTGCTGAGAAGAATCCAGATCAAGAAGAGCTTTATAGGGGCCAGCTGGTGGCACCATGGTTAAAGTGGCTGGATCCCACATAGCCAACCATGTGGTTCCAGACCTGGATCCAGCAGCTTGAAAATCACACCAGACACATGTGCATATGCGCCCCAAATCCTGAGAGGACAATGTGCATTGTGGTGTGGCCATTCCACCTGGAGGTGATTTCTCACTTTCTCTCTCTTTCTCCAACCAAGTGCACATAGCTTATAGCATACTTCAAAGAAAAGAAGAACATTATATAACTACAGTTGAGACTTAATGGAGAGCCATTAAAGGTGGTCAGGCTGAAGAGGTATTGTAATGTGATAAGGATTTATCTGAAGCACATCAAGCCAATTCTAAGAAATCCCTTACACAAATTGTCTCTTTCAGATCAACAAGAAGTGCAGGGAGCTTACAGTCCAGAAATCCTAGTTCTGCCATTAGCTGCTTCTGCTACCTTAGGGAATAGTCCTCCGGACCAACTTTCCACGTTTTTGAAATGTAGGGGTTGGACTGGATAATATCTCGGTTTTCTTCCAGATATAACAGTAGTCTGTGATTCTGTGATGTTGTCACTGCTTTTGGAACTTGTCTTATAATTCCTGAGCTATTACAGTTGTGGGACCAGCAGATGGTGTAATGGTTACGTCTCTGACTCCCATGTAACCGACCGCAGTATGACTACTGGACCCCATGGCTTAAACTCATGCTGGGCGCGTGTGCTTGTGTACCAGAGATCCCGAGAGGAGAATGGAGAAGGGACTGCAACATGGCCATTCTCCCTGGCGGGTGATTCCTCGCTTTCTGTCTCTGTCTCTAAAGTAAAAATCTCTCTTAAAAAATTGTTATGTTAGCATGATGCTTGAAACCTAGTAAATGTCTATTTTTTATTTATAAATGCCATGTAAAAATTAGATGATGTGATGTGTGATTTAGTATTCTAAGAGCCAGAGGTTTTTTTTTGTTTTTTTTTGTTTGTTTGTTTGTTTTTTTTTTTTTTTTTTTTGGTCATGTACCCAAAATCAGAAAGTATTTGTAAGCCCTGGAATAGTCATTTTATTAATACTTCTAGAACATTTATTCTCTGTCCTCCCCTAAATCCCGGTTATGAAAATGGGTAAACTGAGAGACAAGAGTATGTTTTGACTATTAGAGTTCACCAGTTTGTTCTATGTAGATCCAAAAATTTCTCATAGTGGCTAATAAATATATAAAGAACATTTTGTATTTAAAAAGTGCTTAGATCAGAACAGATCACATTGGGTATCCTATGCAAGAGAAAAGCTGATTTCTTCTATCCCCAGAAAAGTTAGGCAAAGTTCATTCTAGCTTCATTTCCAAAACTAAATGATTGCAGTTTAGAGTCTCAGTCTACATCCCTTTTGTTGTTTTGAAATTATTGGAGCTTATTTATTTAACCAGGAAAAATTGCATACACATTTAAAATACCTAAAAATGGAATACTATGCAAAGAACAAAAAAAATCAGACATACAGCCAACCTTGTAGTACAATGGTTAAGCATGGTGCATTGGGAGCCAATCCCATATGCCAGACCTTGGTTCAAATCCCGGCTTTGCTTGAAAAACACTCCAGGCATATGTGCATGTGTACCCAAAATCCTGATGGGATAGAGAAACTGAAGAATTTCTCTTTTTTTCTCTTTCTCTCTTTCTCTGAAGAGCACATATATCTTCTAGCAATCAAAGAGAAAAAAGGAGAATAAGATAGAAAACAGGATCAGCCAGTGGTATAATGGTTAAGATGGCTGGATCCCACATGACTGATTTTGCAGTGAATCCCAGACCCGGTGGCTTGAAAAACATTGAGGACGGGGACCAGCAGTTGATGTAATGGCTATGTCGCTGGACTCCCATGTAGTCCACCACGGTTTAAATCCTGGACCTGGTGGCTTAAATTCACGCTGGGCGTGTGTCCATGCGTACTTAAGATCGCGAGAGAAGATGGAGGAGAAGGAATTGCCGCATGGCCATCCCCCCTGGGGGGGGGTGATTTCTCGCTTTCTGTCTCTCTCCTCTCTGTTTTTCTGGTGAGCGCACAAACCCTATAGCAAAAACCTCTCAAAAAAAAAAAAAAAACACCATTGTGGATATGTGTATGCACGCCAAAAATCTCGAGAGGAGAATGGAAGAGAAGGGACTGCAGCACAGTCATCCCCTTAGGGGAGTTCTCTCTCCCCTCACCTCTTTCTGTGAAGCACACATGTGGCACATAATTTTCCTTACCCAGAGATAAACTTATCATATTTTTTTTTCCCTAAAGTAGCTGAGTCAAACCATAAGCATATGCCATTCTGTGACTCTAACAAAATAGTCTCCTTCATACGTAATTGCTAAGAAACCCAAATGTCCATGAACAAATGAATGGGCTAAAAAAATGTGACACATATACACTACAGAATGTTACTCAGCCATAAAAAAACAGTTAGACCCTGGCATTTGATAGAGGACAAATATGGAAGATTTACTACTAAGTGAAGCAATCCAGCTATGAAAGAGAGGCTTCGTATGTCCCCGTTCAGTGTATACCGGACATCTGCTCTCTGGCAGAAACTGGAAGAGGGGAAGTTATAAAGGCCTGGAGAGCAACTGTGGGTACTAGTGCGGGAGGAGAGCCGGAGACGGAGCAGGGCGAGAGGGAGGAAGTCAAACGGAGAAAGAAATAAAGCAAAACATTCAAGGAACACAAACATGGAAAATTATTTGTTGATAATAATATGGATGGTAATATCTTTGACTGAGCCAATATGCAGCGTATTCAGAATGGGAAAATTAATTTGGTATATTGTAATGCTACATAGGGATTGAATGTAAATAAATAAATATAAAATAACATTTAAAAGTGAAATGATGAATTCCAGAGCTGGTAGGAAGAGAAGGGGAAGCCAAGAAGAAAGCTAATAAGACTTTCTGGGAACTGTAAAGATCTTGAAGGATGACAAATATGCCAGGCATAGAAGAGAAGAAAGCACTTAGCACATCAAAAACACAGGCTGTGAGAAATTACTAGAAAGCAGCCTGCTGGAAACATGGAGACATCTAGTTTGCCCTGCAGTGTGGTGGTGGACAGGGGTTCAGCA
>NW_006159555.1:4430682-4464473 GCF_000334495.1 Tupaia belangeri chinensis | reverse complement strand
TGAGCGGAAGATGGTGGAGCTGGCTATGAAAAGTTGTTGGCCAGTTGTGGAGTAAGGAATTTGTTCCATTGACAGTGAGAAATTAGGAACTGGACAGAATCAATCATTACCTTATATTAAAGAAAATAGGGTCAGCCCATGGAGTGATAGTTAAAAGGTGACTGGATCCCACGTGGCCGACCTCACGCTTTGAGTCCCGAACCCAGCAGCTGGAGAAACATGCCAGAGGTATGTGTGTGTGCGTGTGCCCCCCATCACAAAAGACGGAGAAATGGAGGGGAAGGGATTGCAGCCTGACTGTTCCCCGTGGGAGGTGCTTCCTCACTCTCCTTCCCTCTCTCATCTCTCTCTGGAAGGCATATGCACCCTCTGGCCAGTTAAAAAGAAAAAAAAAAAAAAAAACCAAGTGACCACAGCCAAAACCCTGGTTTATTATTTTCTCAAGAACACACTTCTAGAAATGTAAATATGCATATTTTTTAATCTTCATATTCAGTTAAGTACAGTCTCTATCAACATTTCTCAGAGAATTCTCATCACCTCAGCAGAAGCCGTTGTAAGCACTTTTTAGAGTATTTTGAATGGCTTTAATGTAATACGACATTCAGTAACTAGCAATGGCAAATTTGTCTACAGCGTGCCTGTGAGAGGAATTGTTCAGGCCTCTCTCCCCTTGAGGAAGGAATGTGTTTGGCCCTGCTAGATCCCTGTGGGAGGGCTCTGATGAGGAAAGGGTGGAACCCAGGCCTGTATTGGCCATTCGTTTGTGTTTTATTCCCCCTCGGAACTAGCTGTTTCTTAAGCAGCTTATTGGCACCACCTAGTGGGAATGTAATAGAATACAGCTTTGAGGGCCTGTATGCTTTTGAAAAGTAAATGGGATTAACTGGAAGGCAAAAGCCCCCCCTGGGCAAGTAAAAAAAAAAAAAAAAAAAAAAGCCAAGTGACCACAGCCAAAACCCTGGTTTATTATTTTCTCAAGAACACACTTCTAGAAATGTAAATATGCATATTTTTTAATCTTCATATTCAGTTAAGTACAGTCTCTATCAACATTTCTCAGAGAATTCTCATCACCTCAGCAGAAGCCGTTGTAAGCACTTTTTAGAGTATTTTGAATGGCTTTAATGTAATACGACATTCAGTAACTAGCAATGGCAAATTTGTCTACAGCGTGCCTGTGAGAGGAATTGTTCAGGCCTCTCTCCCCTTGAGGAAGGAATGTGTTTGGCCCTGCTAGATCCCTGTGGGAGGGCTCTGATGAGGAAAGGGTGGAACCCAGGCCTGTATTGGCCATTCGTTTGTGTTTTATTCCCCCTCGGAACTAGCTGTTTCTTAAGCAGCTTATTGGCACCACCTAGTGGGAATGTAATAGAATACAGCTTTGAGGGCCTGTATGCTTTTGAAAAGTAAATGGGATTAAATTGTCCTTCAAGCATCAGATCTGCTCTTTCAACCATTCTTTCCCTGTAGAAATTTAAGAGACATCCCAGGAAACAGTTTTTCTTACAATATGACACAGTGAGACCTTTACTTAAACAACAGTGGAGCCATAAAATATTGATTAAAAAGACAATAAAGAGGGCAGAATCTAGGCACTTTTGCATTCCTATAATATTTTTAAACAGACAATTACATACAGATATGTGTACTGAAAATTAAGTGTCTTGATCTTCCTGCCTTAGCCTCTCAACCGAGACTAGAGGCACCTGCTATCACACTCAGCCCTTTTTTCGACACGATCTCTGTTACCCAGGCCAGTTTGAGCCCGTGATTCTCCTGCCTCAGCCTGCCCAGCTGCTGAGATTACAAGCACATGCCACTCCGACCAACCTGTAGGCTGGACTGATAGCAAACTGGGTCTCCTATGTAGTCCCAGGTGGTGGAGCACCGTGTTTTAGCTGGGCTTGTTGTAACACCTGGGCCCTGTATGGCTTCGGATAGAAAGATTCTCTGAGCTCCTAGTCACCCCCGTGCTCAAGCTCCTTTTGCTCAGACGTGTCCTACTCTAAAGGCTGTGTGATCCAGATCAGTATGCAAGGGATGTAGCAGGAGCATTCAGCTCTGCAGCAGAGCTAGGAAGCACCTCATTCATCTAATTAAAACAACATTAAACTTCTCCTTCCAAAGTACTGAGTGGCACCCGCTCATTACCAGCCTCGTACCCAGATCATTCTTGGAAATGAAAGAGAAGCAGCTACCTGTACCTGGCACTTTCTAGGGAGGGGCATACAAAGCTGAAGGCACATGAGTGTTTCTTTTTCCTGATACTTAGTAGCTGTCAGTCTAGCAGGGCCAGCAGACATGCCCAGAGCGTATGCATATACACGAATGTACAAACCTGTAAACTCCGTGCACAAATCAAGTGTGCACAGGTAGAGGAGGTGGCTGCCTCCACACTGGGTAGAGTGGGGTATCGGAGGGTCTCCCAGGCTGGTGGAAGTCATTTTGCCCGAGTAAGCAAATGAATGACAATTCACCATTACTTTGTAAAGACGAGGGGTCTGGATATGATTAGAGCAGACCATTAGATAGGGTCTCAGCTAGTGCAGAGTCCCAAAGAAGAGTAAGGATGGGGTCTGTAAATGCCCATGACAGCCAGGCAGGTGATATGAGTGGGTAATCACGTGTCAGATACTTTGGTATAGTCTTCATTTTTATGAAGAAATATTCTCCTTCCTGCTTTTTCTGACTTGGTAATGCCCACGTAAGATATCCTTCATTTTCCTGTCTGGGATGAAGCTTAGCCAAAGAGAAGTTATTTTCTACTGTAAGAAAAACAGTCTAATCATATCAGTTATTGTGTCACTTGCTAATGGATACTTGACTCCTGTTGAGAGAATTGGGGATGGTGGTGACTAGGGCAAAGTGGAGAGCATTGTCCTGTGAAGGGCATAGTCATTCTTCAATTCCAACTGCCCAGTGGCTCCAGGTCTTTCAATTTTCCATAAAAAGCAAGCAACCTGGATTTCCTTCAAGACAATTAAATTTTAAAATGCTGCTTTAATAAGGAGAAAAAGAAAAAGAAACCTATAGACCCCATGCTGAGCCTTACTCATGGCCACAATTGCAACCATTTTTTCAAAGACTCCAGAGGTCCCAAGAGTATTTTCAGAACCCTTCGTCAAATCATTGCTCCGCTTATAACTTCTCCTAACTGTCTTTCTCTCCTTGCTTTCCAGAAAGAGATGACGAGCAGGATGTGTCACTAGTGCCCAGCTCACCCTTTGGAAGAAAGGAAAGCCGTTTCCTCCTGGAGTCCCGAGCGGGCAGGAGACAGACCTCCCGAGTTGACATGGTGCACCTACTTCCAGGAGCAGGAGAGGTGGAGACAGCGGTGACCCCTGAGAGACCTTCCCACTCACATCATGTGCTCTTAACCGTCTGAGTGCTGCTAGCCAAGACCTGTGGACCAGGCAGACCCCAGCGTGAGAGGCCTGGCAGCCCCTGGAGCCTTCTGGCTCGCGAAGCCTCTGCACTTTGGCGCACATCCGGGTTCAGCCTGTGGCCTGCCTCCTAAGCTTTACTGGAATTCAGGTTTTGAGACTGAGATGCTTACTTATACTCTCCCTCGTACTGTCTTGTCAGTTGACCGACTTTCCTGTCATTTGTTTCCTAAGTACCAAGTGAGTTTTGGAACTCTGGATACCCAGCAAGTTTTTCTCTAACAAGCCTTCCTTTCATGTCTCTGAAAGCTCCCACGCTATCCTGCAGTTTAGCATTGTGCAGGGCTGTGGAGCTGGGAGAGATCTGAAGTCCCACCTGGCAGCTGCCATGCCGTTTCTCTAATAAGTAGTTTTATCAGGGACCACTCCGTGGGCTGTGGGCTGACCCGTCTCTGCCCCTCACGGGGTCTTCACATTCTAACTACAGGGAAGATGCTGGTCACTAGCATAAAGCTAACAAGTTACCAGTTCATCCTAATCAGAATGTATTTTTTTAATATATATATATAATCACCATCATTCCTTATCTTTTTGCATAGAAAATATTCTTTCTTGTTTCCCAAAAGAGATAAGTAAAAGAAAGTCATACATGAACAAGATCGGTCCGTGTGAGCCCTGAGCCAGATGAGTGCAGTGTTTGTTCTCTAGAAAGGGCAGGAGTCGTGGCTGTCCCTATATCACGCGGACACTTCAGTGCAAGAACAGAGGTACAATTGGTTATTTGGGGCATGTAGATTAGACACCCAGCCCATTGACTTGTAAACTGGCCCTCTGAGCTTCTAAACCCAGCCCATGTTTTCCTCATCCTCTGCCGTGCTACATTATGGTACACAATCAATTCCTGCCCTGTGATTGTGCCACAGTTGCCAAGGTAACCGTGGAGCTGGAACTGACTCCTTTCTTCCAGCCTTTCCAGTTTTTCCATCCCAGTAGACAGGAAATGCATTATGGACTCCATCCTGCCTTTTGAAATCTAAATGAGTTTTCATTGATGAAGTGTTGCCTTCTCTGATTCTGACCCTAAACTGGTGATCCCGACAGCCTGTGACTAGGGAGTTGATAAGACTTCCAGTGACCATTTGAATTTAACAAAATATCAGTTGGTGGAGGGAAATTGATAAGAATGTATTAGTGCATTTTAATGTAATAATGATTAAAGAATAACTAAACAACAACTCTGATTTCATTTGATGATATTTAATGTGTTAAAGCCATTTGTGGTTGCCACAGATGCCTAGAAAGCATGAACTCTTTGTCCAAATGAAGAGTGGGCTGACGTGGGCTGACCTAACCACGAGGCCCACCTTTGCTCTGTGTCTTAGAAAGACTGTCTCATGGAATCCATATGCTACCTCTCCTCCTCTCTCTACATTGTGCTCTAATCAACAATAAACAGACTTTATTTTTTCTTTCTGACTTTGAAAGGATAAGACAGGCAAAGCTTTTTGTCAGCATCACTTTGGGCTGAAAGATTATCTGTCAGGATCCAGGAAACAAGGAAACAAAATTCCTACCTACACAAGGAATCCCTAATTCCCTACCTATGCGATGTGCAGGACGACCTGGGAATGCAGACTTTGTATGACAAAGAAATACCCATACAAAGCTCTTGCCCCAGGAAGAGCTCTGTAACCCTGGACCTTGGAAAACCATAGGATTATTGCATTAAAAGGTTGAAAATGGAGACCAGCAGCAGATGGCATAGTGGTTACATCGCCAGACTCTCACATGGCCGACTACGGTTTGAGTCCCAGGCCTGGTGACTTCAAGATCAAATCAGGTGTGTGTGTGTATATGGCCAAGATCCTGGGAGGAAAATGGAAGAGAAGGGATTGTGAGGTAGCCATCCCCCCTAGGAGGTGATTTTGCATTTTCCCTCTCTCTTATCTCTCTCTCTCTCTCTCTCAAAAGAAAGTTGAAAATGGGGGCCAGCAGGTGGCATGGTGTTTACAGTGCTGGATTCCCTCATAGTCAACTGTGGTTTGAGTGTCCTGGATCTGGTGGCTGAAACTCACACCAGGTGCATGTGCATGCATGCCTAAAATCAAGAGAGAAAGATTTGCCGCGTGACCATCCCACCTGGGGGGGGGGGTTCTCACTTTTCCTCTCGCTCTGTGTCTCTCCTCTCTGGTAAGCACATGTACCCTTTGGCCAAAACCTTAAAAAAGAAAAGATGAAAATGTTCCTTCATTTTAATAATTAAGTGGAAAGATAGAATCTGAAGATATTTGTTTTCAATTATGTATTAACTGTTTGTGCATATGAAATTTCCACTCAATTTAGAAGTCTAAATGTTTTTTACATTTCTTGGAACAATTTCCTCCCGGTTTTATTGCTAATTGCACTAATCAACTCTTCTAGGGTAAATTCTGGCAAACTGCTCTTCTATTTTAATTATCGGGTGTTCCTATTTCCACAGTGTCTTAGCAAACTCTAAAGAAATTCTTTATAGACAAATTTTATCTCTAGGGCCTGCCTGCATCTTAGGAACATTTCTTATTGTCAGTGGAGGAGCTAAGCTCCTGCAGCCCCTCGGGTATCCCCAACTCACTGGATCAGAGACCCACTACCCTCCTTCTTCCAACAAACTTGGCCCAGTTTATTCTGTCTACTATATATATATATATATTTTTTTTAATTTGGAATTTTCAAAGTGGAAGCCTCTGTCTAGAATATATATATATATATTTTTTTTTAATTTGGAATTTTCAAAGTGGAAGTTTCAGAGCTGTAAGAGTACATCGAGGACCCTTCTACCTTTAAGTACATCCATCTTAAACATTTTGCCACCTTTTCTTTCTCACTGCAAGTATGCATTCTTATTGCTGAACTATTTGAAAATAGGTTTCAGACATTATGAAAATGCAAAGTACTTCATGTTTCTCCTATTAATAACATTGTCCTGTCAGTCTGCAACATCATTATCACACTTGAGAAGTGGAACACTGATATATATAATACATGATCCATGTTCGAAATTCTACAGCTGCCCCCCGAATATTCTTTAGAGTTGATTTTTTAAAAAATCAAGATCCAATCAAGAATCACATGTTGCGTTTAGTTGTCATTCTCGTTAGTTTTCTTTAGCAGATTTGAGTTCCAATTTTGTGTATCAGCGGTGTGTGGGGGGGTTGTGGTGTGGGTATGTGGGGGGTGAAGATATGTGTATTTGCAGTGTGGTGTTGGGGGTACTTGTGTGTGGTATGCCATGGCACTGACATTTTTAGAGTTCAGACTAGTTGCTTGTGGAATATCCACAATCTGATTTTCTTTTTTTTTTTTTACCCTGAATGTTTCCTCATTATTAGATTCAGGTCAACATTTTTTGCGGGGTCAAGAATATTACATAATGATAAAGTTTATTTTGTTTCTTAATGTATTACATAATGTCTACTCTTTATATTCAGATTGATTAGTAGGTTCAGGTTTGTCTGCCTGATCCAACCACTATCAATATTTCGTTGGTAAGCTCTGAAATTCGGTGCTTATAGAGTGTGAGGCTAGGCATCTGTGCATTTATTCCTTAATATTACAAGAGAGGTTCAGAATTTTCAAAGATGATAACCATTGTAGTTAGATGGCATAGCTGTGAAAATGGATTCATACTTTTCCATTGAACTGAAGGAAGGGAAGCGGGAAGACATGTACAGACAAAAGGTGAATGTTCTGGCTAGTGAGGATCTGGATGGTCCGTATAGCCAGAGTCGACATATATATGTAACCTTTTTTCCTCCCTCCCATCTTCAATGAACTCTCATTCAGATCCATGATTTATTTATAGAGAGCATGCATTTTTGTAGAGGATGATTGCCAGTTGTTTGGGGGCGAGGCAGGGGGGGGACAGGGCCAAAGCTTAGATATTACTGTGCTCTCTAAAGAGCCACCATACATAAAGTATTTATGTGTATTAAAAATTCAGAGGGCGGGGGCCAGCAGGTGGCATGGTGGTTAAAGATGCTGGACTCCCACATGGCTGACTGCAGAGTCCTGGATCTGATATCTTGAAATTCATGATAACCATTGTAGTTAGATGGCATAGCTGTGAAAATGGATTCATACTTTTCCATTGAACTGAAGGAAGGGAAGCGGGAAGACATGTACAGACAAAAGGTGAATGTTCTGGCTAGTGAGGATCTGGATGGTCCGTATAGCCAGAGTCGACATATATATGTAACCTTTTTTCCTCCCTCCCATCTTCAATGAACTCTCATTCAGATCCATGATTTATTTATAGAGAGCATGCATTTTTGTAGAGGATGATTGCCAGTTGTTTGGGGGCGAGGCAGGGGGGGGACAGGGCCAAAGCTTAGATATTACTGTGCTCTCTAAAGAGCCACCATACATAAAGTATTTATGTGTATTAAAAATTCAGAGGGCGGGGGCCAGCAGGTGGCATGGTGGTTAAAGATGCTGGACTCCCACATGGCTGACTGCAGTTTGAGTCTCAGACCTGGCAGCTTGCTTTCTCTCTGTTTCTCCCTCTCTCTCTTTCTCTGGTCAAATTAAAATAATACTAAAGTTAAATAAAATAATTCTAAAAAAAAAATTTCACAGGGGATGGGGGCAGAAGGTAGGGGGACATGATTAGGAATAAAATGTCTGAAACAGCTCCCTAGGGGAAAAATAAGAAAATAGACAGAAATATTGATCTAGTGTCATTTCCTGCTACATAGGTTGTTAATTTTTTCTTCCTTAGGTGTTTTTTCTAAAGGACCTCAGAGTCAGAAGGATGAGTAGAAGAATCTTTGAGGGTTTTGTTTGTTTGTTTGTTTGTTTGTTTTAGCGGGATTTTTGCTATAGGGCTCATGCATTCGCCAGAGAGAGAAAGAGAGAAAGTGAGAAATCACCACCACCACACCCCTCCCCCCCCAAGGGGGAATGGCCATACGACAATCCCTTCTCCATTCTCCTCTCAGGATTTTAGGCAAGCACATACATGTGCCCAGCATGAGTTTAGCCAACAGGTCCAGGATTTGAACTGCGGTCAACAATGTGAGAGTCCAGCAAAGTAACCATTGCACCATCTGCTGGTCCCAGAAACTGAGATTTTACTTCATTCCTACCACCTCACAAACCATATTAGTAACATTCCAGATGAAAAGATCTTTCTTCCTCTCAAATATCTTCAAGCATAGAAGTTTTGCAGTACCCTGTGGTACAATCCATTGAACACTTTATAACATCTGAAATCATGTATTCCATTTGAACTGAAGTATCGTCTTTTAGTTTCAGCACATTTGTTTGAGTGCCCTACTTTCAGGAAGGTCCTAAGACCATACAGGATAAGTAAAAGTACAGTAAATGAGAGCTTTATTTGCGTAACTGTTGGATATTTAAAGATTTACCAATCGTTCTTCAGCCTTCTTTCTATAGAGTTTTCACAACCACAGCATCCTGTTGGAAGACTTCTTCCCCCATTGTTAAACATTTCTTTTTTTTTTTCAATTTGCCATAGAGTGTGTGCATCACTAGAGAGAGTGAGAAATTATCCCCTCATAAGGAATGAGCCATACCACAGTCCTCGTCCACTCCCCTTTTGAGATTTTAGACATGTACACACACCTGCCCAGTGTTTTTCAAGCCCCAGTCAGGAACTCAGGCTGCACAGTCATGTGAGATCCAGCAGCCTTAACTACCACACCACCAACTGGCCCATTAACCATCACTGTACAACTTGAAGGTGTCCCAAAGCAATCCTTGTCACTGCATTATGGATGTGAACACTGTAAAAAATTGCCTTCTCCAAAAAGTCTTTTTTTTTTTAAATATACATTTATAAGTTCCTTTTCTATTTTAATAGCACGTACAAAATTCTTTATTATATTATATCGGGTCATCAGGAAAGTCAAGATGCATTTTTTTTTTCTTAAAAAAAGATTTTTGTTTAGGGTATGTGCACTCATGGGCAACACAGAGAAAGACAGAGAGAAAGTGAGAAATCACCCTCCCAGGGTGGATGGCCATGCTGCAATCCCTTCTCCTCCATTCTTCTATTGGGATGCCTGGCATGAGTTTCTGGGACTCCGGCCATGGTGGACCATGTGGGAGTCCAGCAACATAACCATTACGCCACCTGCTGGCCACTCATGCCACATTTTTGCATAGAAAAATACACCATGACTTTCCAACGACCTAATATTTAATCATTTCAGTTTTTATTTTTTTAATCTTTTTTTTTTTTTTGAGAGGTTTTCACTATAGGGCGCGTGCGCTCGCCAGACAGACAGAGAGAGACATAGAGACAGAAAGCGAGAAATCACCCCCAGGGGGGGATGGTCACGCCGCAATCTCTTCTCCTCCATTCTCCTCTCAGGATCTTGGGCACGCACGCACACGTGCCCGGCGTGAGTTCTAAGCCACCGGGTCCGGGATGCGAACCGTGGTCGACTACGTGGGAATCCAGCGACATAGCCATTACGCTAACTGCTGGTTCCCCAGTTTTTATTTTTGACTTTCCAAATTTTCCTTCCTTCAACATAGGTCATTGAATTACACTTTTTTAAAATTTTAGTTATTGTTATTTTTTAATCATCTCTTTACATGACAAAACTGAAATGGCTCCAAGAGAGTTTCTGTCATCATTTTGTGGTGATTAATGCCAACCCGTCATTCTGGTCATTGATGGAAGCACATTCCTTCCTATGGTCACCAGCCTTAAGTCCCTTCTACACCCCATGGGTATCACAATGTGAGAAACATCATGGGACCAGCAGTTAGCATAATAGTTGTCACCGAACTCCCACGTAGTCGATCACAGTTCGCGTCATGGACCCTTGGCTTAAAACTCACGCGGGGCGGGTGTGCATGCATGCCCAAGATCCCGAGAGGAGAATGGAGGAGAAGAGATTGCGGCGTGGCCATCCCCTCTGGTGGGTGATTTCTCTCTTTCTGTCTCTCTCTGTCTGGTGAGCGCATGTGCCCTATGGCAAAAATCCTCTCAAAAAAAAAAAACAGAAACGTCATGTAGGAAAAATATGGCCATGTCTTTAAGAAATGTGCGCAATGGCAAAATCACTAAAGGGACTTGGAGGCATCATTTGGATAATGTCATTGTCATTCTTACACTGATCATTTTGGTCCTTGAAGAAATTGGTGATTCTCTCCTAGAATTAGCCTGTTTTCCTGCTTTAAAAATATATCAACAAAAAACTTTTGTAACAGGCTTTTTCCTGTCATCAGATAGTAATTTTAGGTAAGAATTTTTAATGAGTATATAAGGATTTGTATGACTTAAAGAAGAAGTCCATTTCTAACCAAATAATTAAACTGTTTTACTTGTTTCTAGTGTTCTGATCTCAAGGTTTTCCTGTATCTTTTTTTACATACAACAGAAACAAATTTTTACTACATTTTTAGTTCCATTTATGATTAAAGGTTTGGCCGTAAGAAAAAAAGACTAACACAAATAAATTAGAAAAGCAAGGTGAATCTAAGTGATATTTATGAAATCAGTCCTATATGAGCTAAGTTATTCAAATGTTGCAAATAAAAGACATATGACCATCATCTAGTCTGTGTTTTTAATGCTTGATTTGTGTCTCTAACAAATAAGCTCTTCACTTCACAGTGGTCCTTAAACTGGTAAATAAAAGAGAAACTGTTATTTCTACAAAAACTTTCAAAATTCGCTTGCAAACACACACACACACACACACACACACACTTGCATTGCCGCATAAGGTCCTTTGTCCTATTTTGGACTTTCCCAGGAAGGCATCAAGCATGTAGTTTATCTTCTCAGTGCATGAGTGTTGTACATACTTTTTCCTTACAGTTGGATTCAATATTAAATTTGATGATAATCTGGCATATGTGAAGATAAAACTAGGTCATAGAAAAGGTTCACTGATTAAATAAACCTGGGGGGTGGGTTTGTTTGCTTGTTTTAGTTTTTGCTATAAGGTGTATATACTTGCCAGACAGAGAGAGAGTGGGAATGAGGAATTATTCCCTGGAGGGATGACCACACTGCAATCCCTTGTCTTCCAATCTTTCAGAATTTGGGGCACATACGCACACATACTGGGCATGACTTTCAGGCCACTGGGTTCAGGATTCTGAGAAGTCAGTCGTGTGGGATCCCGCACCTTCACCACACCACCTGCTGGCTCCCAAACCGGAGTTTTTAATCTCTGATTTGTCACCACCATCCTTGTATTTAATTCTCTCATGCCTCAGATTTCTGAACTGCAGAAAGGGATTATACATTTGTTCTTATATAACTTATAATTATGTTAAGGGAATAAAATAAAGTAACATTTAAAAAAACATATATATATTTATGAGTTCTCTGTATATATATATATATATGTATTTGTATAGTGCCTATCTGATAATTAGAGGTGATTCCAATAACAACCAATGTTGCCAATAACAGTAACAGTATACTATATACAATGAAAACTATTTTACCAGGTAAAAGGTAGAGATTTCTTGAGATAGGGCAGTGAATAATAAGGCCCATGGAACATAATCATAAATATAAAGAATTCCTCTGTTTCGCAGTTTTACTGTCTGAAATGTACATCAAAATGTGATAGGCATACTACAATTTTTTCTTTTTTTGGAGAGGTTTTTGCTATAGGGTGGGTGCGCTCACCAGACAGATACAGAGAGACAGAGAGACAAAGCGAAAATCACCCTCCCAGGGGGGATGGCCACACCACAATCCCTTCTCCTCCATTCTCCTCTCGGGATCTTGGGCACGCACACCCACGTGCCCAGCGTGAGTTTTAAGCCACCAGGTTCCGGATGTGAACCACGGTCGACTAACGTGGGAATCCAACGACATAGCCATTACGCTAACTGCTGGTTCCCAATAACCTATCTTTAAAAAAAGGAGAAGGAGAAAAAAAATCCCAGGGGTGGTGTTGCAGGTGGTAGGGTGCTACAACATAATACTGGAGCCACCTGGGAGGCCCCAGGTTCAGATCTCAACTCAGCCTGAACATGCTGACATGCCCATGCTCCTGGCTAACTGGAAGGCTCTGGGAGGATTAGGTTTGATGGACCCTGTCGACATGAGATCTCTTTCTTCAAGTAGATCAACTTTAAAAGAAAAAAAAAAATGAAAGGAATAGGAACATATCAGGCAGGTGTTCAGAGAGCTTTACAGAGAATTAGGAAGGTATTTTAAGGGGAAAGAAAGGTCCAGGATTTATTTGCTGGAGATCTGTGTTGTGCTAAGTACAGCACTTGACACTCGACATTGCAGTCTCCCATCTCATTTGCACAACCAGTCATTGAGGGATATGTGGGTGTTGGCATGTGTGCAGTCACTGCAGAGGTGGAGACAGTGCTGATGGCACCCTGGGAGCAGCAGTGAGTTTACATAGAATTATCCCACTTTCACGCAGCACCAGCACTGTCCCAGCATTTCACTTGGATTATCTGAATTACTCCTCAGCGCAACGCTAGGAGGCAGGCACTATCGTCTACAGGTGAGGAAATTGAGGCATAGGACTAGAAATCGTACTCAAGGTCATGGAGTGGCTTGGTGATGGATCTGGGATTTGAACCCAAGCAGTCTGTCACCAAAGTCCTGCTTTTAAGCACTAGTTATACCCCCCTACACACACACACACACACACACACACACACATACACACACACTTAACTTATTTGAAAATGATTCCTCCTTTTAGACTGTTCACTTGCTAACTGGGTGACTAAGCTTTATTTATTTATTTACTTATTATCATGGAGATCATAAAATCGGCTACCCCCAAGTCTGAAGGAATCTTGGGAAGCAATAATGAGGAAGCTACACAAGGGGAAATTAATATCTTCTTCACCTATAGGACGTGAGCCTGGAGCAAAATGTTATGAAAGGTAAGAGTCAAGGAGGAGGAACCAATAGGCTTGTTGCCCTGCTGCAGATGCTGCCAATCAGTGTTTCGCTTGCAGGAGGGAATGAAAGAAAGACTGACTAGCTCAGCCTCTGTAAGTTTAATAGGAACAGTCAGCAGGCCAGGTCAGCTCTCACCCCTGGCATCCCAGTCAGAGAGTTCGTATCATCCAATTCTCCCACTGAACAATCTCATTCTTGACCAAACTCTTCATTGTCGCCCATGGAAGACTAGCATACACTCAGGAGAGGAAGCAAATATTTTCACCTCAAATTTGGCAATGGAAATATACAAGACTGGAAAACGTAGAGAAATTCAGTCTGATTTGGTCAGCATTTGCATCTTTATGAGCACTCTTCATAAGCTCTTAGTCAACACAATAATCTACCTGCAGATATTATCCTTGCATAGATTTAATAATTTCATGGTCAAATAAGTTTGAAAAATATTGGTTAAAAATATTTAAAATGAGTTTCTTGCTAGAGCACTCAGACTAGGCTATTTTGCACTACGACTGTCTAAAAGAAGGTTGTAACAAGAGGCATTTCCCTAATGCTATTGACTGTGGAAGGTCTTTTTAGATCACTTCACGGTTGTGCAATTTGATGGAACATGCTTCGGGCATATGAGCTTAATTAGCTCTTGGTAAAATCTCAAATGATGACTCCTACTCTCACGTATGAAAGGGTCCCAAAATTGGTTCTGGGTTTTAGGGATATCTGTTTATAAAAGCTCCAATTCCAAATACCAACCATTGTAATGACATAAATTTTTCTCAAGATGTAGTGAGAAGGCTCTCAAATCACAGAGATGCCTATTAAAATGGCAGGTTGCTGGGCCTTTCCCAAAAACTATTAAATCAAAATCTCCAAGAGTGGGACCCAGCTATTTGTATTTAATCAGGCATATAAAATGATGCTTATTGGGCCAGGCCCACGGCACAGAGGTAGGGAGCTGGAACCCTCACAGCCAAGTGTGGTTTGAATATCAGCCCTGGTGGTCCGAAAAACATATCAAGTGCGTGTGTGTGCATACTCAAAATTCTGACCAGAGAAAGAAATGGAGGAAAGGGACTGTGACATGACCATGCCCTACAAGGAGTTTCTCTCTCTCTCTTTCTCCCTGGCAAGTGCATGTATATCCTCTTACAATTTTTTAAAAATGAAATGATTCTTAATTTCCCTTAATCTTGAGAAGCACTGTCTATAGAGGCCTCATCTATGCCCACCTCTAAGTGCCAGTGTTGGTTTTCTATTACTGCATAGCAAATTGCAATAAATTTAGTATGTAGTGTGACCATGTAATCTTATGGAATGTGATTGTGAAATTGACATGCCATCACTGTTGTCATATTCTAGGGTTAGGATTAGGGCTAGGGTTACATCACAGGTTCCATTCACACCTAAAGGAAGAGAACTACATAAAGGCATGAATACTAAGAGGAAGGGATCATTGGGGGCCATCTAGGAGTCTGCCTTGGAGTCAGTGATGATTAAACAGCCTTACACTGCTGAGAAGCACCTTCAGGCAACTGATCCACAGTGACAATGGGTCCTACAACAGGAGAAATATTTGCACTGCTTTCCATTATTCTAGTCCCAAGCTGAGGTTCTGTATTCGAACTTGGCACAGAAAACAAAAGTTGGCAAGAGTTTCTAGAGTGCAGAGAAAAGGAATTCTCCAGAATAAAAGGCAGGGAATAGGAAGACTAAACCCAGAACCCAGAAGGTGTTGTCCTAGTTTTAAAGGATTTGCTAAGGATAAGGAAGTGTATACTGCTTTCAAAAGTGAACTGAGAAGGATGCCCTCAGGGCCCAGCCACAAAGGCTCAGGCACTGCTGCAGAATGCAGGAGACCATGTGGGTAGTAGGCTCCAGGTTCACGGCCAGGCCTTTGACATGCCAGGTGCATCTGTGAGTGTACTCAAGCCAGGCTGGCTGTAGGGCTGGGGAGAGGATCATGGCATGAACAGCCTACCGAGAGTGCTCAGTGTCTCTTGCTCTCTCTTCCTCTCTCTCGATGGATAAAAATAAACAACAAAAAAATAAAGGTTGCCTTGAGACATTGGTGAGTGTAAGAAAGAACAAGGTCCTTTGGGACCAGCAGGTGGTGTGGTGGTTAAGGACGCTGGACTCTCACATACCAACCGCTGTTTGAGTTCTTGGACCTGGCTGCTTGCTTTCTCACTTTCCCTCTTTCTCTCTCTCTCTCTGTCCCTCTCTGGTCAAATTAAAATTAATAAAATAAAGTTAAGTAAAATAATAATGTTTTAAAAAAGAAAGAACAAGATCTTCAAAGTCCTGCCAGGAGATGTTTGAGGAAGTTGGCAAGAGCTGAAATGGAGCTGACTCTATTAATACTGATACATTTATGCAGCCGACAGGTGGCATGGTAGTTCAGGCACTAGACTCCCACAGGGCTGACCTGATGGCTTGCTTTCTCACTTTCCCTTTCTCCTTCTTTATGTGTCTCTCTCTGGTCATGTTAAATAATAATAACAAACAAATAAATAAATATATTTTTAAAATATTGATACATTCACAACAAGTTTGGAAGCCCAGTGTAAAACACAGCCATTATTAAAAATTAAATAATGTATATTTTAAAATAAAAGTAATAAATACTCAAAACTCAGCTTTTCAAAATTACTTCGTAATGATCTACGCTCTAGGGTATCTGTATCCACCATAGTGGCATGGTACAAAATGGTGGGCATCTCTCTCCTCCTCATTCAGTGACTTTATGTGGACAGTTAAAATCAAGTGTGGAGGGCATATGTACACAACGAAAGCTGGGAAATGCTGCAATTTCTCTTTTTCTCTTTCTTCTTTTTGGGTAGAGCATTCAGTTAAACATGCACTGGCATATTATCCTTTTGTTTGTGAGAGAGCATGTACACAAGAGAGAGAGACATGAGCCCGTCCACAGCTCTGGTCACACCATGATCCCCTTCGTCCAGTCCCCTAGCCATCTTGGACATTCGCAAGTGTGCCCAGCTTGTTTTAGGCTGGCAAGGCTGAGGATTTCAATTGCAGCACCATGTGAAATCCACTTCTCTTGAGTAATGTATTACTGCTGTGCCACGGAGCTACCCTGAATTTTTTTTTAATTGACAAAAATTGTAGCATGTATGGTACACAACATAATGTTTTGATATATGCATCATTGTAAATGGTTAAATTAAGCGAATATATGCAGTACCTCAAATAGGTGTCTCTTTATTTTGTAGTGCTAATACTTAAAGTCTACTCACTTAGAAATTTGCAAATATACAATATATTGTTATTAACCATAGTTACCATGAGATACAATAGATATCTTAAACTTATTTCCCCATCTAAACAAACTTTTGTATCCTTCGACCAACACCTCTTCATACTCACCCTGCACCTACCCTCTCGTAGCCTTCGTTCTACTCTGCGTCTTCGAGCTCGACATTTCAGACTCCACATAAAAGTGAGATCTGCAGCGTTTGGCTTTCTGCACCAGCCCAGTCTTAATGGGAACACTTATTGAGTGCCAGGCCCTGAGATAACTGCTTTCCATACATTATCTCCTCTTGATCTTAAAGACCCCTATGAGCTAATAGCTTGGGTTTTCCCAGAAGAATGAAAGGAGTTGTGATCATCCTCTCTGTTCCATCCAGTGTTCTACTCCTACAGACCGAAGAGCTTCAGTAATTCACCTGGGATAAATGGACACTCCAGCGCACACATTCTTTATGGCGGGCACCTGTCGTCCTTAAGTCCCAGGTAATCGTAGATGCTCTTAATGTCTTCCTGTCATATTTCTTAGCATTTACCATTCCTCTGTAAGCCCTTAAACATAAATGTGCTCAGGAAGAAACCATAATACAATGGAAATATACATTATGGGTTGGGACCGAGCAGATCTGGATTGGATGGTACAAGTAAGTTAAACCAAACAATAGTCCACACCCATGTCGCCTCTCCCTTGGTTATACTTATGACCTTGTCTAGCATTGTCTACAAACAACTAAGGAGGAAAAATTCAAGTCTGGTCCACAGATGGATCAGGTCAATAATGTGCAAGTCAGAAAAAGGACTGTATGTGCTTGCCAGAGAGAGAGACAGAGCTTCCTTAAGGCTTCATTTAGGGCGGCCTTGGCAGACGGTGATGAAGGGAGAACACGCCACTGGGCGGGTCTTCGAGCAGTGTTCCTGCCATCAACTTTGTGTGGGATGCAAAGTGGGCCAGTGTGACTGGTTTCAGGCCAGACTCATGTGTAATCTTTGGGGCCCTACCATAGGAAATTATAAGGCTCTTCCTGGCAAACTTAATGGGGGAAAGTTGTACTCCTCACACCAAATTTAGTTCAAAGGCAGTACATTGCAGTTTTCCCAAGGGAGTTGCAGTCAAGAATTCAGCTCCTCCCTGGGCTGGCCACACTCAGATGTATACCTGCATTCCTAGCCCAGGTGACTACATTTAGAGGTCTCCTTATCAGAGGCCTTCAACCAAGAAACTTTCCTCTTCCCCCCTTCCCTTTTTTTTAGAGATTTTTGTTGTAAGGTGCCTGCGCTTACCAGAGAGACAGAGACAAAAACCGAAAAATCACCCCCCAGGGAGATGGCTGTGGCACAATCCCGTCTCCTCCATTCTCCTCTTCGGATTTGGGGCACACACACACACACAGACACACACACACACATGCCCCAGCCTGAGTTTTAAGCCCCTGGGTCTGGGACTCAAACTGTGGTTGACTACATGGGATTCCAGTGATGTAATTGTTATGCCATCTGATGGTCCGTTTTCTCCACTTTGAACGAATACTTTTCTACAAAAAGCCCTATCCCCTAACCCAGCAGAAATCATGAGGGGATCTAGAATAGGTGACATAGCGGAGAGCTGACTCAGGTCCAGCTGCAACACTAAGGACTACGACTTGTTTATCCCACTGGCCCTTTTACTGTAGGTCTCTTTTCAGAGACTGTGATTGGCACCGCCTTGAAGAGACATTGACAGCACTGAAGCAAAACTCTGAACATTAACCAAACCGAAATTCTGATATCATTGTGTGGTTAGGATGGGGCCCAGGGTAAAAAATGAGGATGGCCCTTGCTGGCCTCGGTCATGGTTCTTGAGAAAGAGAACCAGGCCATCCTCTTCCATAATGGGACGCAGTAAAATCACTTCATTTCTAAAGTCCAAATCTATCACACTGGCAAATTAAGAGAGAGGTGAGTGGGGCTGGCCTCATCACCTAGTAGTTAAGGAAGCTGGATCCAACATGGCCAACCACAGTTTGCATCCCATGCCTGGCAGTTTGAGTACAGGTACATGTGTGCATATGTCCCAGATCCCAACAGGAAGGAGAAATGGAAGCAAAGGGATTGTAGCATGACCATGTCCCATTAGAGAGTGCTTTCTCCCTTTCCTTCTCCTCTCCCTTTCTGTCTCTCTGGCAAAAACAAAAGCTCTCTAGACATTAATAAGAAATAAGTTCATGAAGTACAATGTGATTTTTTAAAATAAAGGGTAGGTTAGTTTGCTTAATTTACTATAGTGTGCATGTGCTCACCAGAGAGAGACAGAGAGAGAGGAAAAGTGAGAAAGCACCACACAGGGGAGGTGACCACACCCCACTCCCTTCTCTTTCATTCTCCTCTCAGGATTTTAGGCATGCATGCACACATGCCTGGTATGCTTTTCAAACTTCCAGGTCTGGGACTTGAACCTCATAGTCTGCACATGGGATCCAGCTGCCTTAAACATCATACCACCTAGCTAGCCCTACAATGTGATTTTTAAATAAACATATACAATGTGTGATGATCAAACCAGGGTATTTCAAAATAGTTATAAGAAAGGATTTTTAATATTGTCCCACCAAGCCCACATTCCAACAGCATGGAGAATCACGCTGCCAGATCTGGGACTCAAATCACAAAGTCAGTCATGTGGGATCCAGTGCCTTAACCACCATGCCACCTGCTGGCTCCTCTGACTAATATTTAACATATATTTTGCTTGTAGTTATTCGGTAGAACATTTTACATTGCAATGCTTTGAATATAAAAATGGTTTGTTCTCATTTTACCATCAAAAATATTCTTTTTTAAATCCAGAAACTCATAATTAACATTCCTTCACAAAAATATATTTATTAATATTCAAAAAATGTTGTTATGATTTTTTTTTTTTTTTTGGAGAGGTTTTCACTATAGGGCGCGTGCGCTCGCCAGACAGACAGAGACATAGAGACAGAAAGCGAGAAATCACCCCCCAGGGGGGATGGTCATGCCACAATCCCTTCTCCTCCATTCTCCTCTCGGGATCTTGGGCACGCACGCACACGCGCCCGGCGTGAGTTTTAAGCCACTGGGTCCGGGACGTGAACCATGGTCGACTACGTGGGAGTCCAGCGACATAGCCATTATGCTAACTGCTGGTTCTCCCATGATTTATTTTTTTAAATTAAATGCATCATAGTGCCAAAAGACAAAATAGTCTCAGGTTGAGTCACAAAGGCCTTGTGAGCTGCTCCCACATTCTGGCTCCTTTGGCAGTGATGTCATAATGTCTCAGTAAGTCACAGGCCCTGGGGGCCACAGAAAGGAAACTTGGAGAAGACATGGTAGATTACTGCATAAATCACATCAATTTCCCAATGAATTTTATATTGTTTGTTTTTTTATCTGGGGTGTTTTCCTCAGAGGTTAGCAATTTGAAGTCCACTGTTAAAGGTGAGTAAACATTTAATAGTTTCACCAAAAAAGTGTAGGTAAAGATGACCCATAATTATGGAAAATTGATATGTGGCTATTTCTACAGGATGATATAAGCTTTACTGCTGGAGAGGTGGTATAATTTTGAATTTAAATGTCTGCCTCAAATCCTTTGTGAAAACAACGCACTTAGACAAACAAAAATAGTGAAAGAAATCAACATAGTTCTGACCCACAGTACACTATACTTTTTTCTAGGGAGACCTGATGTGATATCGTTAGATGAAGATGAAAATAGAGAGGAAGAAGAAAATTTGAAGGAACATACTCAACATGGGGCTCCAGCTGATGATAACAGTCATGAAAATTTTAGAGATGTGAAACAATGTAAGTCTTTAGAGTTAATACCTATGAGCAAAAGTTGATACTACTTCATCTATCTTAATTCCCCTTTTTAAACATCTGTAATCATTTTAGTTTCTGCATCTTAATTCTAATTTACCATGTAGATTTTTCCATGTGTACAATGAAATCCTTGTTTCCTACAACTTTTTTTCATGAGAGCTATGAAGTTTAACAAGGGTTATCTTGGTGATTACTGTGGTTCCTCATGGCATTGGGGCTGTTCACATCAGTAACGGACCTAATATGAGTGTGGTAGGTTAACTAATCTGTACTTGGAGATGTGTATCAGCCTCCTAAGGCTGCTGAAACAACGTAGCACAAAATGAGTGGTTCGAAACCACAGAAATTTTTTCTTAGTTCTGGAAATTTTTTATCTCCCGAAATCAAAGTCCTGGACAATCCTGTAAAGCCTCTCCCCAAAGCCATCATGCAAGCACCTGTCCTTGCCTCTTCCAGCTTCTAGTATCCCCCGATATTCTTGGCTTCTGGCTGCTTCAGTCCTGGCTCTGTCACTTCTTCACATGACATTCTGCCTGTATCTCTGTGTCTTCGTTTCCCTCTTCGAAGAGCGCTAGTCCCATCAGATTAGGAGCCCACCCTAGTCCAGTATGACTTCATCTTAATTACATCTTCAACAGTCCTATTTCCAGATATGGCCACATTTGAGGTCCTGGGTTTGGGACTTTGGTATGTTCTTTTTGGATGGATACAGTTCAACCTATATCAAAGTGACATCTGGATGTTTGGAAAGGCCCATTAAAATTTTGTTTCTAGTTGACCATTCCTTGGATGGGCTTCCTTTCCATGTCTTTCTAGGGTGTACCATCTACAAAGGGAAAAAGTCATAAGAAACTCTTAGTGAAAAGGAATTATGAAGATTGACTTTAATTATCCTGGGATCTTTATTAATCAAAGAAGATATCTAAGAAAACAATGAAAATGTATGTACATGCAAGTGTTTTGAAAACTCTGAAGTATAAGTTGTAGTTCTATTTTTTCTTTGATGAATCAAATTCTCCTTTTGTGGTGGGAAAAAAATTCCTGATTCTCAGAGAGCTTTCATACTTACCAGAAAACAGAAGCAGGATTGATGTCTAAGCTAGTTCTGGATAACTTGTAGTGTGCAAAATGGCACAATGCAAATCCTGTCCTTTTCAGGATTTATCTCTATTCTGAATTAAACAGGATCAATACATCAAGTGCCTGATAATCACATGTATTAAAGAACCTCTCACATTTTATACATAACATACCCATATGCACACACATGTATACACATTGTAAACAGGCCATACTGAAGAATTGTACTATGACTTGGTGTCCCCTTTGATAACTGGAGTTCTTTTCATGCTTATCTCATTATTTTTAATGGATATATAGTGTTCAAAAAAATGACGTTCCTTAATTTAGCTATTCTTGGATCACAGTACATTTAGATGATGTGCAATTTTTTTCCTCATAAATTCTTTTCACATGCATGCTTGAGTGCTTCTATCTCGGATTGATACCAAGCAATGGAATTGTTGAATGAAGGGTAAATCTTTTTAAATATTGATAGATACCACCAATTTGTGCTCCAAATGTAATAATTACAGCCTCCAAGAATGCTGTATATCCTCACCCACAATGACTGTTGTTAATCATATTTTGTGACTCTGATAAAGTGAGAAATTATCATTGCTTTTTAAATTCACACTCTGATTATTTGTGAAATTGAGTACTTTTTCCTGTATATATTGGACATCCTTTAAACTTCTACTTCTCTCACTTGACTGTTCATATCCTCACCCATTTTTCTTTTAGGTTATATTTTATTTGCAAGGGCTATTATATATTTAGAAAAAAGACATACATACATATATAAGTATTTTTCTCTATATATAGTCTTTTTCAATATATAAAATGTATATTTTTCTATGTATGACACATATACATCTAAAGATATATATATTTTTTTTCCTATGGTAATAGTAGTAATAAATATTTTCTCCTAAGCTGTTGCTTATTTTTAAACCTGTTTAAATATATTTAATCTCAGGGCAAATTTTAAGATTTATAAAATCAGTTCTGCTGATTAATTCCTTTATAATGTCTGTATCTCTTGCTTCACTGAGACAGGCTTTATCCAAATTAAGATACTGAATTATTTTCCCAATTTGAGTTAGTTAGCTAGTGAGTTAGCTAGTTGGTGAAGACTTGATTTTATGTTTTTAGACGTGTTCACAACACAAAACGCAAATGGCAGTGAGTCTGAAATATCTGTGAGAGCGACAACTGATCTGAAATTTGCACTAAAAAACTGTAAGTATTGAAAGGCACTACTATATGTGTAAAAGTCCTTAAAGCAGTGTTTATAAACAGGTGGTATTGGTTCCACTGTATGATAATGAAGTCACATGGGAAGACCCAAGGTTCAGATCCCCGGCCCACCTGCCCACCTCCAACCTTACATCTCCACCCCAAAAGGAAATTCTCGCGAGCTGGAAGGCCAGGGGAAGGATCAGGGTATAACAAGAACCTGTCCGTGTCCTCTCTCCTTTCTCTCTCTCAATAAACTTTAAAAAGAAACAAAAATCAGCATTAGAGAGTGGGTAGGAAAAAAGTCTAACTTTCTACATAAGACAAAAACTTTCTCTCCAATGTAGATTCTGTAATTTTGAGGTTCAACTGAGCTCTTGGTCAGCCACTAGGTGGTTTTTCTTTTCCTCCCTACACTTCCAGCCACACCAACACACCTGAGGCTCCATATCCATTGCACTAATCATTTCAAAAGACAGTGCCGGCAGGTGGCGTGGTGGTTAAAGGTGCTGGACTCCCACAAGGCCAACGACAGTTCAAATCCTGGACCTGGTTGGTGGCTTGCTTTCTCACTTTCCCTCTGTCTCTTTCTCTGTCTCTCTCTGATCAAACAGGAAAATAATAATAAATAAAGTTAAATAAAGTAGTTCTTTTAAAAAAATAAAAAAGGAAAAAGATAGGGAGGGTGCCAGCAGGTGGAGTGCTGGTTAAGGCACTGGACTGCCAAATGGCTGACTACGAATCAAGTCCTGGACCTGGCAGTTTGCTTTCTTACTTTCTCTCTCTCTCTCTCTCTCTCTCTGTCTCTCTCTGGTGACTATAGCAAATTAAGTAATAACAATAATAGATAAAATTAAATAATTCTTTAAAAAGAAAAAAGACAGGGACATTTTTACATCTTTTTTTTTGGTTTCTATAAAAAGAAAAATTAATAACTAAACTTAGAATTTTAGGAACTTATACATCTTTCTTAAACCCATATTCTTACTCCTTCCTGTTTCTGGCCCTGGCAATTTTAGTACTGGGAAAAACCAGACTGAGTCATGTCTGATTATTAATAAAACTGCTTGACAATAATAGAGTATTTTGAGCAGTTTCAAACCTTGGGATTTAAATGTAACAGTGGCATTGCCAGGACATGCCTTCATTAGATAAAACATAAATCACTCCTGGGAATACTGTTTGTGCACAGCAAACATCTTGTGTTGTTTGGGACAAGACACAGAGTACTGGCTCTTAAGCAGAGCTAGCACCTCAAATCATGTCAGGATAAAGCTTTTTGAGGACCACAGGACCCACAGAAGAGATTCCAAAACGCTAAGTTCCACTCCCATAATTCAGGCCCCCAGAGGATAGTCAAAGAAAGTAGAATTGGGATAAATTCCTGCTACTTCAAATGCTACTCCAAGAGGAGACGTGGGGACCATACAGAGGCCAGGACCCTCAGGAAGTAGAGGGCTCCAGGACCATTTTGACTAAGCAGCACCTTCTTAAGTAGAGTTCCTAGTACTGAGGACGAAGGAATAAGCTGAACTACTCCAGACACTTTTCCCCAAGCGTAGCATGGCAGAGTTTAAGTACTACTTAGGAATTTTTCAAGGCCTGCCTGGATTAATATCACCTCGAGTAACAGACTATTACTGTTACAATGTTAGCTGAAGGTAAATTCATACAGTTAGGTAGCTGGGAAAATGTTTTGGTTGCCTAAAGTCTTACGTAGAAAGGCCAACATCGGTCTAAATACCTCTGAGGAGTCAACATTCTGCTGCCCCACAGAACTGGAAAGGTGATAAAGGGTCACAGTCTTTGACTCTCCCTCCCTCTCCATCCTTTCTTGGCAACAAGGGGCCTGCAGTGAGTTTGTTCTTTCAGTCTGAGTCCATTCTGCCGCTCTGAAGATTCCTGCTATAGTGGGTGGCCTCTACTGCATGTGGAACTGATTCCTGAATTAAGCAAAGTTAACTAAAATGACCAATCATGAAGTAAAAATTGGCCTTTTGGCTACCAAATATTTACAGTGACAAAGCTCCAGAGGGACACATTATTGACTGAGCTATATCCTAAACTTGGCCTGAAAATCCTTGATTTATAGTCCAAAATGTTAGTATCTGTAGTTCTATTTCCCATTTACAAGGACACTAACTGTCTCCCTTTTGGTGACCAACCACCTACCTGCCCCAGACTATCACTTCAAGGTCTGTGTGGGGAACTGTCTGAAACCAAAGGTCTCATCCTGACTCATCCTTACACACAGAGGAAGCTCGTGGCCGGTGTTCCCTGCTTTTCCCCGTTTCCCAGATAATGGGTTTACTAATTCCCACCTCAGGCGAACTCTTATCTCAGAAGTCTTCTTTAATGCCTCTTTTTCCTTTCTAAGTTATTTCAGGCAAAGTTCAATGTCTCTCTGATTTTTTCTCCCTCCTTTTGTTTTTAGTTTAATAACATGTTTTTAGCTTAAAGCTATGTCTAACCACAAATGTTTAGTCAATATTTTATATGCTGATAAGCCTTTATTCCTTTCCTTAGATAAAATGATCAACAAAACGACATCTGAAAAACCCATCAGTGAAGAAGAAAAATCTGTTCCAGAATCCTCTCATAAAAATATACAAAGTATTAAAATTACTACACCATATTCATAATTGGAGTATATCATTAATGTGACTTAAAAATCTGTTTCACTACTCTGAGCATTACATAAAGCGCTAGCAGGCTTAAAGGCTTTATACTGCTACATTTTGAATTCACTTCTAAATCTTTTAAATGATGACTGTCTGAGAGTTCATATTCAGATGCACCTGACCAAAGATAGGAAGTGAGCTTTTCTTAGAAACATAATTTCATCTTAATTAGATGTATTGCATTCATATCTGTATTAAAAGGATATTCACTTCATATCTATCTAAATATTTAATGAGTTTTAAATATAGCAATATAAGTATATTAAGTATATTTTAAATATAACTTATTTTGATGATAATGCAAAAATTTCTACCTGCCTGAGGAATAATACTTCCTCCGGTTAGAGTCAATTATTAGTGTTCTCCAAGATTATTCGAGGAGAAGTGGTTGGGAGTGAGAGATTGTAAAATAAAAATGACCATTTTACATTCTTGCCAAGCATATTGTCCCTTATAAATATTTATAAAAAAAGCATAACACTGCAGGGTGGTTCTGCTCTGAGGTCTTGAATGAGCAGTCTAATTGAAGACAATGGACCTGTCATTACATGAAACCCTATTTTCTGCAGTTCATACAGTCTGTTTCTAATACAATTGTTTTAAATTAGATGGCATCTTTAGCACTACTAAAAATAACAAACTTGCCTCCTTTTTGGAGGGGATATGCTTAAAAAATAGAAGGTTGATCATCCTGGCACCACCTTCCTTTGATACCTTTGGTAATTTGCCACTAGGTTTGGGGTCATGTTCTAACTTCTCAACCATGCATCCTGGTCAGAAATAAATTGGCCACTGTGAAAACTTTCCAGTCTCATCTCTGGTCACATTCCCCATTTCCGTTCTTCACTCCAGACTACCTGAAGCTCCCAGACATTACAGAACCTACTCATGACTGAATTCGCCCACAGCTGGAATTTGCTCTCCCTCACTTTGTTAGCCTGGTGTATAACACTAGTCTTCCAAGCCCGCTATGGAACATTGTCTCCTTTTTGAAGGGTTTCCAGCCTTTATGAGTTCAATTAGGCTCCGTCCATATCACCTGTGCCTTTCTAGTAATGTCCTCATTTTCTTACAACATAATCAACGATTCAATCTGTCTGCCTCCAGATTAAGAGTAGGTGTCTTAAGCCTAAGGCCTGTGTCTTGTCCACTTCTATAACTTAGTGCCAAACACAGGGTCTGGAACATGGTAGATACTCAAGGTATAATAACTGGTAAATGAATAAACTAACAAACACGTGAATGTTAGTTAATAAAGTCAAATTATCTTATTTTGTTATCATGTTCTTCTTTTTAAACAGAATCAACCCCAAATGTTCCTGAATTTTGGACAAAGTTAGCTAAAGGTAAATTCATACAGTTAGGTAGCTGGGGGAATGTTTTGGTTGCCTAAAGTCTTACGTAGAAAGGCCAACATCGGTCTAAATACCTCTGAGGAGTCAACATTCTGCTGCCCCACAATAGCAAATGCAAAACAAAACTGGAAAGTTGATAAAGGGTCACACAGTTTTTGACTCTCCCACCCACCAAAAAAAGTTTTAGTCTCCTGCAAATGTTAAAAGCTAGTCATGAGAGGGGCCAGCAGATAACTCGGAGGTTAAGTTGTCTGGATCTCACATGGCCGAATACGCAGTCTAAGTATTGGACCCAGTGACTTGAAAACTGGGCCCATGTGTGTGTGTGCCCCAAATCCTGAGAAGAGAATGGAGGATAAGGGGTTGTGGCATGGTCATCCCCAACAAAGGAGGTGATTTCTCATTTTCCCTTTCTCTATGTCTTTTTGTTTCTCTCCAGTGAGCACATGTGCCCTAAGGCAAAACTAAAATAAAATTTTAAAAATCTAGTCATTTGATTTAATTTATTTGTGATTTGAAAATCTTAAGATTCTTACTCAATAAGGTTTTTGTCCAATACAATTCCTACTTGTGCTTGGAGCAGTGTACATGGTGGTACATGTATAAATGCAAATTATATATAAAAATATAGGCATGCATGAAGGTAACATCTATATTATCAATAAGTAAGCATGCATGCATGTAATGTATGTGCATATATGGATACACATATTATAGATGTAATGTATCACACAGATATATCTGCATACATTCTATATGTGATAATACTATATTCAGCAAATCCTCATTATTTACATTCTGTGTTGTTCTCTAAATCACTCACTCGCTTATATTTTTTTTGTCACCCCAAAATCAATACTTGCAGCACTTTCATGCCAGGAGACACTGGCAAAGCTTCTAAAAGCTTTAGTCTCCTGATATGCACATTCCCAGATAAGGTGGAACAAGGCAATATTCCACCTTCACCTTCCTTTGTCAGCTCTAATATTGTACATAGGTGTCATTTTTGCAGTCCATTTGGCATCACAATTTTGCATTTTTTGTGCTTTTTGTTAACAATTTTGCTGTTTGAAATGGCTCCTAAGTGTAGTGGTTAGCATTCTTAAGCACAGGAAGGCTGAACTGCGCCTTATGGAGAAAATACACATTAGATCAGCTTTGTTCAGCTCTACGTTTCAGTGCTGTTTGTTCTAAGTTGGATGTTAATTAATCAATCGTATATATTAAATAAGATGTTTTTACACAGACACACATAAAATATGTTACACACTGATTGGTTCATGGAATTGCTATGATCGGAGACACACGCGAGCCTGATCCTACATTTACTCCAGGAGCAGCAGTTCAGTATTTTCTAATTCTGGGTTCACAGTGACCAGATAGACTATAATTACCTGGGCAGGCTTGGTGGTCTCCAGGTTAAAGCAGCCGGACCCCACATGACCAACTGTGTGGTTAAGAGTTCTAGACCCAGGAGCTTGAGAAACATGCTGGGCTCATGTGCACGTGTGCCCATAATCCTGAAAAGAGGGACGCACAGAGGACAAGGCATTGCAAAATGACCATTCCCCATGGGAGATGCTTTCTCTTCTCCCTCCCTCTTTGTCTCTGGCAAGCGTAGGCACCCTATAGCAAAAATAAATAAATAAATAAAAATGTTTAAAAAGGAGAACATTACCATAAATAATGAGAACAGACTATATGTCTTATACACACACATATAAGCAAACTATAATTTTAGAAAGTGAATGCTGCTTACCATAACGGTGACTTATTGTCTTAACAGCTATAAGTGAAACAACGAAGAGCATGGATGACAAAGATCAATTATTTCAGCCAATTCCAAGTAAGAACAAAGTATTTCAATTACTAGATACATAAGGTGCACAGATCTGAACGTCTGTATAGCAATATTATTCTCCCTAGTAAAGTGTAGTGTACGCGAGCAGGTACCGTGGTGGCTGGCATCCTATCAGAGAGGACATTTGCTCTTTGAGAAGGGTTGCAGTTCCTAAGCATTCTTCTTCAGCTACCAAGTTGCAGATGGCCACCGTCATCTTCCTGTTTTGTAGCTGTAATTACTGAAACAGGTAAACCAAACGGAGAAGTGAGTGAATGAACAATATACAGAATGTAGTCTACTTTTAATATTTTTAGAGCAGCTTTAGGTTTAAGGAAAATTTTCGGAGAAAACACAGAGTTCTCGTATCTCCCTCCATCTCCTCTATTATCACCATTTTGCATTTGTGTGGCATCTTTGTTAAACTTTATGAACCAATATTGGTACATTATTATTAAGTAAAGTCTAAAGCTTATTAGTAGGGTTCATTCTTTGTGCTGTGGACTTCCCTGGGTTTTGACAAATGCATAATGTCATGGATCCACCATCACAGCATCATGCAAAAATTTCACTGCCCTAAAATTCTCGCTGCCACCATCAATTCATCCCTCCATTCCTCTCACCCCCTGAACCCCTGGCAATCCCTGATCTTTTTACTGTCTCTATAGTTCTGCTTTTCCCAGAATGCCATACAGCTAGAATTATGTAGAATGGATCCTTTTCAGACTGGCTTCTTTGACTCAGCAATATGCAGTTAAGATTCCTCCTTGTCTTTTTGTGACTTCATAGGTCATTTTTTTCGTCACTAATATTCCATTATATGGATGTACTCAGTGTATTCACCTATTGAGAGGACATCTTAGTTGCTTCCAATTTGGGGAAAATTTGAATAAAGCAGCTATAAACATTTGTGTGCAGGTTTTTGTGGACATAAGTTTTCAACTCACTTGGGTAAGCACCTAGGAGCATGATTGCTGGAGCAAATGGTAAGAATGCGTTTAGATTTTTAGGAAATGACCAAACTGTCTTCCAAAGTGGTTGTACCATTTTCCATTCCCACCAGCAATGAATGTGAATTCGTGATACTGTTTACAGTATTTCATTAATGGATAATTGTAAGAGTAAAAAAATCTGGTTTAAATGGAAAGTTTCATGACAAAGCAATATGCTAATTTTTCCTCCATAATCTGCCCTACAAATAAATTATTGAAAATAGCATCTGGGGGCCAGCAGATGGTATAATGGTTACATTGTTAGACTCCTACATAGTTGACTGTTGTTCAAATCCTGGCCCTGGTGTCTTAAAACTCACACCAGACGTGTGTGTGTCGGGGGGGGGGGGGGGGGGTTGCAAAATCCAGAGAGGAGATTGGAGAAGGGATTGTGGCATGGCCATCCCCCATGGTGGGGGTGATGGCTCACTTTCTGTCTCTGTGTCTTTCTGTCTCTCCAGCAAGCACAAGTGCCCTATAAACCTCTCTAAGGACCAGCAGTTAGCGTAATGGCTATGTTGCTGGACTCCCACATAGTCGACCTCGGTTTGCGTCCCGGACCCAGTGGCTTAAAAACTTACACCGGGTGCGTGTGCGTGCATGCCCAAAATCCCGAGAGGAGAATGGAGGAGAAGGGATTGCAGTGTGGCCATCCCCCCTGGGGGTGATTTCTCACTTTCTGTCTCTCTGTCTGTCAGGTGAGCGCACGCACCCTATAGCAAAAACCTCTTCAAAAAAAAAACCCCAAAAAACAACAACAAAAAAAACTCCCTTAAAAAAAAGAAATGAAAAAAGAAAGAAAGGAAAAAGAAAAATAGCATCTGGGGGCCAGCAGATGGCATGGTAGTTAAGGCACTGGACTCCCACATGGCCGACTGTGGTTCGAGTCCCAGACTTGGTGGCTTGCTTTCTTATTTTCCCTCTCGTTCCCTCTCTGGTCAAATTTAAAAATAATGATAATAAATAAAAGTAAATAATCCTTCTTTAAAAAGAAAGAAAAATAGCATCTGATGATACAGCTAGAACCCATCACCTCAGTTTTGCAAAGGATATTTGAAAAGTGCAGCCATTTGTCTCATAGTTCTTCAAGAAAAACAAGTGTGATTTCTTTGTTCAGAAAAGTTATATACAGGAATGACAAATGTTGCATCATTTTAGATATACTTGGTTATTTCTCTTATTTATGTGATTGAGCTTGAGTGATTTTTCTTTTATTGAGCACATATTACATGCCAGATGCCTTAAATATATTATTATGTCATTCCTCATAACAATTCCAGAAAGTTAGCATTATCTCTGTGTCACGGATGAGGAAACTGAGGCTTAAAGAGAAAACCTGTCCAAGTTTAATTAGTTTTTCTGTAACTTACAGTGTTTAGAGATTCTAAATCCTTCCCTAGTTCTGACCATCACCTTGATAAATAAAATGTACTATGAACACATCTCTTAAAAGACTTTTTCAGGAGGTAGAAAAACAATTCAGTAGCATAGCCTATTTTAACACAATTTGATTATTTTCAAAACAATTGACCTCAAAGTCAGATAATAGACAACAACAGCTGTACACATTTCACATTTCACTCCCTTTGGGCTATGATCACGTTTTGGAAATCATAATTTTTAAAATCATAATTTTAAAAAATGCAGGTATGGGGGTTTGTCTTTTCTTCCCCCACTCCCCCAAACGATTTTTGCTATAGGGTGTATGTGCTCTCAAGAGAGACAAAAAGACAGAAAGCAATAAATCACCCCCCAAGGGGGATGACCACACTGCAATCCCTGCTCCTCCATCCTCCTCCTCTCGAGATTTTGGGACACATGCACATGAGCTCTAAGTCACCAGATCCAGGACTCGAACTGCAGTCGACTATGTGGGAGTCCAGCGACGTAACCATTATGCCATCTGCTGGTCCTGTCATTGCTTATTAACTAAATGTCATTACCTGGAAAACAGGGAAAAGCTTTGAAAGTTTTGGGTTAGGGCAGACAGAACTGGGAGAAATAACAACATGGTTATCTAAAGTCATCAAGTAAATAAATTTTATTAAGTCGGATGCATAGTCAGGAAAATGTAAAATTTGGCAGTAAAGATATATTTTCAGTAATAGTTTTAGTAAAAAGACTTGCTATCTCTGGGCCCAAACATATTTTATTATTTACCTTATTTTAGAAAGTTAGGTAAATTGTTTCCATTTTTTGTTGTTGTTGTTATGTCAAATACACTAGGCAAACCTAGCTTTTAAGCCTCATAGAAGCAGCATCCCAGTACACTCTCCTTTTAGCACAAAAGAAAAATCAGTTTGGGCTGGCCCATGGCTTAGTGGCTAAGGGATCAGGATCCTATGTTTCTGACCAAAGTTCAAAATCTGGCCCCAGCAGTTTAAAAAACATAACAGGCATGTGTGCATGCAAATCCTCACAGAGAGAAATGGAAGAAAAAGGATTGTGGCATGACTCCCCATTGGTTGAGTGCTTTCTCTCTCTCTCTCTCTCTCTCTCTGGTGAGTGCATGCCCTTTCTGTCAGTAAAAGGAAGGCTTTTTTTTACAAAGAAAAATCAGTGCATCTACCAACAGCAGAACATGGATCTTGCTCTCTTGAAGGAACAGTCCCTTATAAGTTCATCTTTTTCATAGAAATATTATTGCTACATCTTCAGAGGTTATTAAACTAGCTTCTAGTAAAGTCAAGGAGGAGGACTGCAACATACACATTCTATTATCTGGCAATCTTGGTTTGAAACCAGATTTTGCCATTGTCCAGCTATGTGCCATGAGCAAATAGATAACCATCTCTGAACCTGTGAAACGGAGCTAAGCACGTTTCCCCAGGATTGCTGTGGAAGTTAGAGAGGAAAGTACTCCTTTGCATCACCTGGAGGGAATGGGGAATGCACAGTGACTACTCCCATGGTGGATGGCTTCTGCAGTTGCTCTGAAATCCTTACTCCTCCAGGGAAATATCCTGAACACACTATTTTCTATTGCATTTTTTCCCTTCTCAGGCTCTGATGTGAATGCTACAAATGAAGAAGAAGAAGAAGAAGAATTATCAGAGCTAGATGAAATTAAGTACAAATTAATGCTGGGTATCTCATTGATGACCCTCATCCTTTTTGCAACCCTCCTGGCGTTCTGTAGTATCATGCTGTACAGAATGAAGCAGCTGAGGTGAGTGTGCAGGCCTCTCAGTCCTCCTAACTCATGCTTGATGCCAGGCTCGTTCTCTCCTCTCTTTAGTAGATTGTGAGGAAAATGTGACACAAAGCTTGACTCTAAGGTGTTCAGTTAGACTCCATCTCCCCTATTCAGTAGGAACATAGGGAATGCTCTACTTGAACTTTTCCCCAGTATTATAGTCATCGAATAACCCCATTCATTGAAAAGACTGGAGAGACTCTAGATACACTTCTGTTTTAGACAGCCTTGGAAGAAAACATCTATTCATTCTAAATAGCACATCTGCTAACATTTTCCATTCAAGCAAGCCTTGAAGCTATCAAAAAACAACAAATTTCTCCATAGAATTTATACCTTGAAGGTCATGCATTTATTCTTTTTTATAAAAATATTAAACTTGGGGGCCAGCAGGTTGTGTGGTGGTTAAGGTGCCAGACTCCCACATGACCAACTGTGGTTCAAGTCCTAGACCTGGCAATTTGAAAGTCACACCAGGCATGTGTGGACACGTTCCCAGAATCCCAGGAGGAAAATTGATTGTGGCCTGGCCAACCCCCATGAGGGGTGATTTCTTACTTTCCCTCTCGCTTTCTGGCTCTCTTTGGTGAGCACACAGGCACTGAGGCAAAAACCTTAAAAAAAAAAAATTAAACTCAAGCCTCATTGAGAGGATTATTTAAACATTTTCACAGAGTGTAACAGATTACTTTCCAAACTCCTAGCAAATTTTTTTAATGTTCACAATCACCATGAATTCTTTTGATTATGATGTTTTAAATGAATGATGTGTTTCTCTGGTCCCATAGGTATTTATTCCCATAGTTTAATTATATTGTATATGTTTCTTATGAAATATTTATTAAGGCTACTTTTTACTATTTAGATAAACTGACTTCTAAATTCTGGTCTTGAGGTTTGAAACACGCTTCCTTCACACAAACATTATAACAAAATTACAATTAAGGACAAACAATCATTTCCATGTTACTAAGAAACTAATGCATTCATTTCACAATTCATATATATTACTTTTACTTTTTTTTTTTTTTTTGGAAAGGT
>NW_006159555.1:4407128-4430632 GCF_000334495.1 Tupaia belangeri chinensis | reverse complement strand
GAGAACCCCCCCGGCCCAAGGGGGGGGGGGATGGCCACAACGCAATCCCTTCTCCATTCTCCTCTTGGCATCTTGGATATGCACACACATGCACCTGACATGAGTTTAAGCCACCAGGTCTGGGACTCGAGCTGCGATCGACTACATGGGAGTCCAGTGACATAACCATTACACCAACTGCTGGTCTCATATATATTACTTTTTATGAATGCTTTTCTGAGGTACTCATGTGTTAAATTAAAAATGAATCATGACATAGAAATCGTGGCATATGTTCTTTTGTTTTTCAGTTATAAAAGTTGTCAGAGTGAATACACCATCAACCCAGAGCTGGCAACTCTTTCTTACTTTCATCCATCAGAGGGCATATCAGACACATCTTTTTCTAAGAGTGCGGAGAGCAGCACATTTTGGGGCACTGCTTCTTCAGATCTAAGAAAGCCAACCATAAGAAGGTCACTATCTAAAACTATGACGGATGGGATTTCCACAGGCTCCGATGATACGGGCATAAACGAGGAATCAGACTTACTTCACAGTGAGGAGCCAAGTGAGGAACCGAGTGAAATCCCAACTGACTAATAGATAACTTCGGTTCTTCTGTTGTAAAAAAAAAAAAAAAAGAGGCCTTTCTTTATGTTTCATATTCATGTCATTATTTTCAAACTCTGCTGAAACACCTAAATTTTCTGATGTCTTAAAAGAAGGACATATTCAATAAACATTATCTCGGTTATAACAAGTATTTGATGGGAAGTAAACAAAGAATTTAAGTTGTGGAAAACTCATCAAATGGAAATGATCCCTGAGCGGTTTATGGAAGCTATTCACTCGAATATTTAAATGAGGACATTCAAATATTAACCTGACCCCATTCTGAGGACTTCTAAGGTAATCACCACTATGTCCCTCCCACCACCAAAGCAAAAGCAACACACCTGTTTTCATGTTTCATTGGCAAAACAGTTGTACTTCAAGAGATGAAACTAAATCAGGGTAGAAACTGCTAGCTTTCTTGAATTGTCTGAAAATCATCAGGGCTGCTCTCATACAAAATGTTGTAAGAAAAAAAAGATAATTTTTCCTCCATTTCTAAAATATCCATAAAAGTTGCTGGTTCGAGTCCAGAGACCTCTCTGGGTATGGAGGCATGCATGTGCCAGTGATCTGGCTGGCTGAATCACAGTGACCTGGCTGGGACACCATCGGGAGTGCTGTAATCGCTCTCTCTCTCATGTAATAAGTAAGCTTTAATAACAAAAAAAATAAAATATCCATAATCATTTGAAATAACAGTGTTCCAAAAAAAGAGAAAGAAATAGGAGATCCCAGCAGGCAGTCTCCTAGAGGGGGATGTGCTGACCCCAATTCTTTTAAAACTGAAGCGCCCTTCTCTCTCTTCCCCCGGGGCGTCTAGGACCATTACGCTCTCTTGGAAGAGAAACAAAACATCTCAAAGACTAATTCAAGCTTATTAGTGACTTATGAGGCTATCCACACCCAGAGTGTTTCTGTTTATAAAGAAGACAAATGGAGGGAACCAGCAGTTAGCGTAATGGCTATGTCGCTGGACTCCCACGTAGTCGACCGCGGTTCGCGTCCCGGACCCAGTGGCTTAAAACTCACGCCAGGCACGTGTGCATGCAGGCCCAAGATCCCGAGAGGAGAATGGAGGAGAAGGGATTGCGGCATGACCATCCCCCCTGGGGGGTGATTTCTCGCTTTCTGTCTCTCTGTCTCTCTCTGTCTGGCGAGCGCACGCACCCTACAGTGAAAAAAAAAAAAAAAGAAAGTTAAAAAAAAAGAAGACAAATGGAATAGGGATAATGTTTCCTTCTTAGGAATTAGCTTCAAGTGGAAGGATTTTAGGGACAAGCATCAAATCCTTTGTGGATGTGGGAAGTCAAGGCAGGGTTTACAACCTCAATTCTCACCCCTAACAATAACTCATTTATTGAGCGCCTGTTTACGCTAGGCACGTTGGTACATTATAGCACTGAATTCTACTACTTTATAAAAGGTGAGTTTGTTTTGCAGAGTAAGAAATGAAAACCCAGGTAAGTCAGATACCTTGCCTAAGATCACCTGCTAGAGATGACCGAAGTTACAATGTGCTTCCAAACTGGAAATTTCTTCATGATCCATGGTGAAAAGTCAAACCTACAGTAAGTCAAAAGACTTCAGAAGCAAATTAGGGCTATGTCCAAAGGCCTTCCTCTGGTCTTGGGAAACTGTCTTCTGCATCTTGTGTCTCTATGGTGTTCCTTTCCTATGGAAGACAGACACACACTGTCCATTCACTTGCCCCCTTCCCTACCACCCGTCTCCCTGCTCTCCAATCACTGTTAACTCCCCAGGCTCTAGCCTCAGTGTCATTCACCATGGGTTGGCAATGCCACCAAGCCCTGCCTTTGAGTAGTGATGGAGCATGTAAGATAGTCGTACCCTGAGGGCAACGAGGAAGCAGGATAGACGCTCGCCCTTGGCTGCTCTCTGCCAACACTGCACCCAGGTTCTGTGCTGTGGGGTGGCATTAGGCAGCAGTAAAAGCTACCCCCTACTGACCACTTCTGCCATTTTCCATGTCCTTTTGACAGCTCCAGGCGCCTATAGCAGCATTTGTACTGCCAGCTCAGGCACCCAGAGATGGTGTGGGGACTGAATGAGGCACTTGGTTGCACCTGCTTGGAGGTGCCCCTGGTGCAAAGAGACTCCTGCCAAGTCCAAAGGTGAGGAAGAGCTTTTGAGAGGCATGCCGGGGGGGGGCTTGGGGAAGTGTGGACTGCCAACTAGTCCCATGTTTTCCCTATACTCATCCAGGGGAGATATCAGGGATTTTACTGATTTTAAATATAATAGATGTAACAGTTGCTTTTGAATCCTCTAAAGGGCTCCAGTACAAACGCAAAGCATTGTAGAAAAATACATTACTCTAAAATGTCTAAAAGGCCAAAGGAGCTGTGTTAAACTGTATTTCTTAAAAAATGTCTTCTCTGGGGCCAGCAGGAGGTGTGGTGATGAAAGCGGCTAAATCCCACGTGACTGACTGCATGGCTGGAGTCCGAGACCCAGCAGCTTAAAAAACACATCAGCACCTATGCCTATACTCAAAATCCAAGAGAAGGCCTACCCCTGCCTTCCCCCTGAAGGTGCTACACCCCGCCCCCCAGCTTATATGCCCTGTAGCAAATTAAAAAATGAAAAAAATTTAAAGGCTCATCTTCAGCTGGCATGGCTCAGATACCACTGTGAAGTGCAGTGTAGGCATTTTCCAGGGGGCAGTACCTGAAGAATGTCATGTCTAGTATCTAGGTCTCCACTCCCTAGTCTGGAAGTGAGGGCAGGGGCCTGGCAGGTAGCATGGTGGTGACCAGGGTTCAAGTCCTGGACCTGGGGGCTTGCTTTGTTGCTCTCACTCTGTCGCTCTGTCCCTCTCTGGTCAAAATACATAGTTAAATTTTTTAAATTCTAAAACAAAACAAAACAAAACAAAAAGTGAGGACAGAGTCTTACTGCATTTCCTCAATAAAAACGCTGGATTCCTTCCATTCCCTGATCTGCCTCTTCCCACCCTAAAGCGGGGTTCAGCTGCTGTTCCCCTGCAGCCTTCTCCCCCCTACTTAAGATTCTAAGGGCCGCGTGGAGACGGGCGGTGACAGCGCTTAACGCAGGAGGAACCAGGTCGTTCCAAAGTCCCCAAAGTGAGTCTGCCGGGCGTCACACGCGCCGGATCCAGGGCTCTAAGCGCCAACCCTCCTGTCTCCTTTCTGGGCAGGGAAGTCCCGAGAGGAGCCCCGGGTGAGGCTGCTCTGGGGGCGCCGTCGGGGACGTCTTCCTCCGGCCTTCCCGGCGGCCACGCAGTCTGGAACCTCGGGCTGGGAGGTGCTGGGCCAGTGACTGCAGAGCAGCTGGCTGTCGCGAGCGTCTCAGGATCACCCTCCTCCGCCGCCCGCTCCACGGGGTCGCCATGGCCGCTGGGCCGGGGCCAGGGGCGGGGCCTAGGGATCTGCCGGGCGGGGTCCGGGAGCGCGCAGTCCTGGGCGGGCTCCTGCCGCGCGTGCGCAGGTGTGCGGAGTGCAAGGTGCACTGGGTGGGCTCGTGGGTTTTATCCGCTCTCCGTCACCCACGACGCGGAGCTCTTTTCAGTTTTCCTGTGACTAGTGGTGAGGGTGGGACCCAATGGAAGGAATAGGATGGGGACCGCAGCGGGACCTTTGTTCATTCTGGTGGCACAGGAATACAGACCAATCAAAAAGCTGTTCTCAAGCGTCTCTAGCCAGGGGAGAGACCTAAGTGTGCCTCCACACTTCAAAATTAACCCTCTTGAGTCTAGCTTCTGGCGCAGTTAAAAACAAATGAATGAATGAAAGCCCTTCCTGACCTTCTGGAATCATGACAATCCAATAAATGCCAGCTGATACCAAAATGCCTTCTTGGCTAGTTAGCCAGAGTTAATTGCCCCTTTCAAGTTTTTTTTATAAAAAAGAAATTAAACCCAGGTATTTATGTTTGGGTCCTAGAATAATTCTCATTTTTGTGCTTATTCCCATTCTTCCAACAGGAAAAAAAAAATCCCTGCTAGTACATTTTAAAATTTTTAATTGAATTAATTCTTTAATTGAAAATGAGTGTTGAAAGGTTAAGCCAGGAGAAAGCTGGTGGTATGAAGAGGGAGCATGTGTTATCAAAACAGCCAGGTGGCACTGGCCTGTAGTACAGTGGTTAAGGGAACCAGATTCCAAGCGGGCCATGGTGTTTTAAGTCACTCCCTACACCAGATGCATCTGCATACTGCCCAAAAGTCCTGACAGGAGGAAGGAATAGAGTCACACATTGCGGTGTGACCGTACCCCACTGAGGGTGCACACACACTCTCTCATGAGTGTGCATGTGCACCCTTTGGCAATTAAACAACAAAATACTCATATAGGTTATCTGAAATAAATTCGATTTTAAAAAGCATAATTTGTACCACATATCAGATCTAAAAATCTTGTTTGGGAGAAGGGAGAAGTTATTCTGTAATTCATGTAGCAAAATGTGTCTTGGAAAGACAGAAGACCTTGTGATTCTCTTAACAAAGTTTCGGAAGGAAGTTCCAGAGTGTTGTAGACAGCCATTACCTCAAGCTTTAGATCTTGTCACTATCCTGGGTTTCCTCAGGACTCTAAGTCCAGCTGATCTGAAGACTTGTTTGTTGTTGATGTTTAGATTTTTATAGTTGTTGGTAGAGAGGAATGTTAATTTTGTTTGAAGCATTCTATAGGGATCTTTAGAATATTGAGACCCACTAAGTGAAGAAAAGAGAGATGATTAAAATAACTTTTTCTTGGGGACAGAGGAGATTGGTGAGTGTATGAGATTGTGTACAGTTCCATGTAAGTGGTTGTCCAATGTGAACTGTGCCCAAATTGTGAAAGGTCAGTAATAATAAGATGCATAGTTTATAGTCCACACAATATCATATTTGACAATTTAAAGATTATGTGTTATCCTGCCACACGGGTGGGAATGAGCAAGGAATTTGAAAGACTTAAGCAGTGACAGTCTTGGGCTTCACATTCTCCTAAGAATTGATCACTTAGTTTCTAACACCCTGTGCTTAAGACTGGGCTTGGGAAAATTACTGCCCGGTGGATAGAAAGCTAACTGTAAAGGAAATTCTGGAATCTGCATTTGGTTTTAAGTAATTTTAAACAAACTCCATTGATAACACTAGGTACAACTATAGATGACTTGGAAAGAGTCGACAAAAACGTGGAGTCAATCAAGACTGATGTTGGAAAACAACAGAAAAGGCACTCCAAGTTTACTTTAGCACTTGAAGAAATAACCCAGAGCCCAATGGCCTCCTTGAATGATACAAATAGACAAGACTTTCCTGAAGAGAGAGGGCTCCCAAAGGAAAGGTGGAATGGACCATCAACAAACCAAGACAGTCAGCCTGGAAAGTATGTGATGGACGACAGATGTCCAGCAGCTGATCTTGAATATGAATCTTTGCTCAGTTGTTCTACAAAGCAGGTTGACGCATCTAACGCAGAGCAAGATGAGACCAGTCAACAACAGCACTTCTGCCATTTGAAAAAAGCTGTGGGTAAAAATTACAAGTCCTTGGAGAGCCAAAGACCATATGTTATAAGAATTAAAATAAATCTTCAAGAATCTGATGAAGATGATCTTATAATAGATGTACCTCCTAGCATGCCTATTTCTAAGAAATTTAAACTATTTAGGGACTTCAAACATCAGAATAGGGGTGAGAGTATACTCCGTACACCCCTGAATAAGAAGGGTCTTCAAACTAGTGGCACAAAAGAAGAAAAAATAGATAAAACCCAAGTAACCTCACAAACAGATGATGACAGATTAGAACCACCTAAATTGCTCATGCAAACCCCACTGACTATTAAAAATAATAAAAACTTTTATCATCTTAATACTCACCTGTCTAAGATGGGATGCTTAGGGGATGAGAAAAAGTATGGCTGTTTTTCAGAAGAAAGTGTATCTCATGCAACTCTCAGTGACAAAGAAATACTAAAAGAAAGTCAAAATGAAAGTCTTCCAAAGAACAAAAAACATGGAAAGATGATTTATGATGCTCAAAAAATCCCTGAATGTTGGGATTCACCAAGCCAACTCCAAATTTCTTTTTCAAATGAACTTGCAATAGACAGTGTGCTGAGAGAACATGATGGTAGTCAGGACTTCATTACTTTTGAAGACTGTAAGTCACTTGAATTGAGTTCTGGTAAGGGACTTCCTAAAGATGACACTTCCTCTGATTCTGACACTATGAAGAAATGTCTTCAAATTTCTCATACATTCACAGAAAGTGAAGTTCAGAAGGAAGAAATTGCAAAGCAGGTTGGTGTTTTTTTTTTTTTTTTCTTTTGTGCTGCTTTTTTCTTTTGTGCTGCTTTTTTCTTTTGTGCTCCTAAATCTAAGGGAGTTTCCCTTAAATACATATTCTGTATGTATTCTAAATTCTATAGAATACATGCTATGTATTCTCATAGTTTTGATTAATAGTCTATCAGCATGGCTTCATCACTGGCCAGCCATAGTGTCTTGCAGAGTTGACAGTTTCCAGAGATTGTTACTATAGTAACACATCGTTGGTTTCCCAAGTTAGAAGATTCTTTTAAAAGAATCTGTGCATGTCAAATGATCCAAATTCAGTGTGTTCCTGTTCTTGTTCTTCATGATTTGCCTAGTATTTTGTAGCTTAAATTCATGTGGCTTTTTAAAGAAACATGCCAAATTTATCGTTTTGCTGAAATTGGGTAATTTGTATCTCTTTCCCACTAGGCTTCAGGAAAGCAAGATATGTTATATTACAAAACACTTCTGGCCTAAAAAAGAGAATTGCACACACTGCGAGATTTGATGTAAATCATTGAGTTCCCTGTCTCTACTTGGCATAAAGTGCATACTTTGTCATTTCCAGCTTTAAATTAGTCTAATACTTACCTTTTCCACCAGGGGGCGCAAGTGGGCGGTCATAAATTGATTCTTACCTGTAAGCATTTTTTTTATCTTTCATGTTTTGACCATTATTTAAATTTTTTAAATTAAGTATGTATATTGTCATTGCATAGACTTTTTTTAACCATAAATTAACAAAGTAAATACTCATTATTTGTGAATTCCTCTACTCAATAAAATTTATTTGTAAGCTTAAAATCAAATGTTGCCATGCTTTCAAACTCATTCATTGACATGGAGAGTGGCAGAAAATCTGAATTGCCTACATACACGTTCCCAGTTAAGGCTGAGCAAGGCAGCACAGTCTTCTTGTTTCACCTCTCATACTAAAAGCAAATGCCCTGTGGCAGTCCATTTAGGCCATATTTTTGTGCTTATTGTGATTTTATGCTGAAAATGACCCGTGGGTGTAGTGCTGTCTCATGTTCTAAGCACAAAAAGAGTTTGATGTACCTTGCAAAGAAAATACATGTTAGATAAGCTTCGTTCAGACATGAGTTATAGTGCTTTTGGCCATGAGTATATAAAATAAGGTGTCTTTATACATGAAACACACATAAAACAAGATAATATATTGAATAGAGGACAAAAAACATGATCAGAGACTAACCTGAACTTAAACCTATATATTTTTCTTAGAAGCAATGGTTTATGAAGTACTTCATTGTTGGTGGTCACTTTATAGGATATAACTTTCTCAAGTTACAATTAAGTGTAGTTTGTCATTTATCAATGCTGATGTCTTTTATGACATGTAAAGAAGTTGAAGCAAGGCAGTAAGTAGGAATAGTTTAACATTTTTGTGTTAAAAGGTGAAATTTAACACAAATAAGATTTCTCTGCTCAGTCTGTTTTGTTTGTACTTGGCACATACTGATAGAACTTTTTATGCATGGTATCAGACGAGTTTGTTTCCAAGTCACAATAAGAATCTAAATTCCAATTTTCTCCAGAGCAGTTAGTTGGATGTCTTTGGGCAAGTCCCTTTTTCTTTCTTTCTTTCCTTTTTTCCTGAGCTTCGTTTTTATTATCTATGTATAAGAGAGATTGAGTACTTATCCAAAAGTCAGATATGAAGGGATTTCAAAACATTCATAGAAAATATATATTATGAAAAACTAGGTATGACTTCAAAATTTTTTGCACCAAACTTAACTCATACTTTAATTTAATTGTTTCACAGACTTTTTGAAATACTCCATTTTTTTTTAAGCTTTTGCCATAAGGTGTTGTACTTGCCAAAGAGAGAGGGACAGGAAAAAAAGAGAAAGTGAGAAATTACCCCCTAGAGGGATGACCACACTGCAGACCCTTCTCCTTTATTCTCCTCTTGGGATTTTGGGCATGCACACACATGTACCTGGTGTGATTTTCAAGCAGCTGGGTGTGGGACTCGAACCACTGTCAGATGTGGGAGTCCATCATGGCAACTCCTGGTCCAATATACCATCTTTAATAGGTTCACAATAAACTAGTTGCCTTCTCATTCTTTCTTCTTTATCAAGAATGTTTTTTGGAGGCTTGTGGTTTTGTCCTTTGGCTATAAATACTGTGGTGTTTATAATTTACATTGTGTTGCCTTTATATGACTTCCCTCCCAAATTCTTATGGATAAATAATTATTGATTTCACCAAAATTATTTCTTTAGAATTAATTCTCACAAATGCAAGTAACTGACAAGAGGAAAAAAAAATTTAAGATTTTTAAAGCACATTGCCTTCCAGAAGGGTATTGACATTTTACAGTCCTACCCAGTGCTTCAGAGTTCTCTTCCCACAAACTCTTACCCACAATGAGTAGTTTTGTTTTTGAAGCTGAGAATCTCAGCAAAATTGCATTGCCTTATTTTTATACCATTTCTTTTATTACTAGTGAAGCTGAACAGTCTTCCGTACATTCCATTCTCTAGTATTGCTGCTCCCATGAGAGGTCTGATGCCAGCCTACGAGCTCTCCCTTTAGGCGTCAGCTGACACACTTAGCTGGTTACCTGAAGGACTCTTTCTTTAACTCCCAAACCCAATAGCTTTAGTAGTATACGTCTCACTGTTAGCTATTGTAGTATCATTTTGACCTGTATATGAAGTGCAATTTTTATGTGAAATTTAGGTTTTCCCTTTATTTAAAGAAACTTTTCTTAAAGTATATGTCTCAATAGTTGTTCACTTTTATTTGTCTATTTCTGAGGACACTGATTATCCATAGGTTGGATCACATGCGGTATTCCAAATGTAGGTGATTTAGTGTTATGGTTAGTCCCAAGGTCTCCAAAAAACCTCTATCACAGAAGGGAGGTAAACTTATCAATATTTCATCCTTTTTATTTTTTGTTGATGCCCTGTAGGTTCCAACTGTTAAAGAGGGCATTAGCCCGTCCAAGGGGCCAGACCCACTATTAATGAACCACATGGGAATCCTCCTGGCCTGTCAACAGTCAGTGCAGGTGAAGGCTGCTAAGGCTGGGCAGGCTTTTGCAGCTGCTGGTTCAGAACAGAAGAAAAACGTATTTACATGGCTCGTCTCTCAAATCCAAAGGGAAGGTATGGAAAAGTCTTTTTTTTTGTTTTTATTTGTTTGTTTTTAAATAAAAAGCCACTTAAGTGAGAAATGGGGTCTTACTTTTTTTAAAAATATATATATATTTCTTATAAACTCTATATATCACCAATTATAGTTGAGTCAACAATACAGAGCTTTTCATGAAGAAGCATAAATATTTTGTATTTATCCCTAAATATTATGTAATAGGTAACTGTATTTTTGCAAGCATTTTTTATAGTGAAACCAATCACTTTATGAATTATCTAAATTTATCCTAGCATTTGTCATTTGTTCGAATTTTGTTTTCTTCAAGGAAATATGCATGTTCCAAACCTGTAAAGATGTTGTGAAATTTCAAATTAATGATTACATTAAATTTAATCATCTGAGGTTAATGTTATTAAAATTAACCCCCACTTTTTTTCCCTCCATGTTCATTAAAACTTCTTAGAAAATTCACCCCCGTCAAATAACCTTCATCTGGATCTTTCGAGAGAAAACCCAACTGTAAAACCAAGCAGATGGCACATTCCTGTGAAAAGTATTGCTTATCTTCCTGTAAAGGTATTGTAAACTGACTCCACACAGCAGGATTTCATTCCACCATGTCCTCCTTACCATACCAAGCTCCTAGAAAAGTGCCTATATTTTTCTTTCTTAAGATTCCTAACCCAGATAAATGTTACACCCATTTTTATAGGCTTCTGTTTAATTTTAGTTATTTTCATTTTACGATATGATTTTTGTCTTTGTCACTGCTAGAATTTTTATCATATCCTTGGAATTATTAGACATATTTTTAAGCCTAAAACAGCTATGACTATGATTAAATGTAAGCCTTCTTAATTTTTTTTCAAAGGAAAGTTTCACATTGGAATATATCTTTCAAACTGTGTCCAGTGAGGAGCGGATAAGTGAATGTATATATAAGAGAAAGACACACAGAGAGACAACGATGCTTTCAGTGAGACGATAACATAACCTTATTCAGACCATTTTCCTTCTACTTGGGGCAGTACTTTTTTTCTGTTTTCCATGTATGCTATAGCAAAAATCTATCTGCTGATTTTTTTTTTTTTTGAGAGGTTTTCGCTATAGGGCATGTGCACTTGCCAGAGAGACAGAGATAGAAACCGAGAAATCACCCCACCTCCCCACCCCCCCAGGGAGGATGGCCACACCGCAATCCCTTCTCCTCCATTCTGCTCTCAGGATCTTGGGCACGCACGCGCATGCACCAGGTGTGAGTTTAAGCCACCGGGTCCAGGATTTGAACCACGGTCGACTACATGGGATTTCAGCAACATAGCCATTTTGCTACCTGCTGGTCCCACTATCTGCTGATTTTAAGGTTTTCTCCCACCCTGAAATATCTTTGTACCATAAGGGGAAAACTACTGAGGAGTGTAACATTGGCTTTATTCCCTGCACCCCTCGCCCAAAGTGGGCAGATTAAGTCCTGCTAGAATGCTCATAGTATTTACAAATCATTCCAGAAAAAAAAAAAATTGCTAACTTTATTTATAGCCAGGCTCATTTTAAGATTGAGTTTATACAAGTCTTCCATATATTTCCTTTAAAGCATTTGTCTTCAGGTTGTAGTATCTGAAAGACATTGGGACCTACATATGTTTTAAGGATGATAAACTGCAGAGCTTGGGAACCAGCAGTTAGCGTAATGGCTATGTCGCTGAACTCCCATGTAGTCGACCGCGGTTCATGTGATTTCTCGCTTTCTGTCTCTATGTCTTTCTCTGTCTCTCTGGCGAGCGCACGCGCCCTATAGTGCAAACCTCTCTAAAAACAAAACAAAACAAAACAAAACAAAAAAAAAAACCAAAAAACTGCAGAGCTTGTTATAGGCCGATCAAAGGACTTATCCCAGGTGTGGAAACAGTACTGTAATTAGATGATAATCAGCTCTGTGGTGTGCACGCAGGGAACAGTGCAGAGACCAGTCTCGCTTCTCCTTTGCGTAAGTATAGATAACTTTGTATCTTGTGTTTGTTCTACTTTTACTCAACTGAAAACATGAAATTATTTTTTAATCTCATTTTGATACAGAATTTACCAAAGGTAGTATTACTTCTTTCATACTCCTAGTAAGAATGTCAACCAGAAACACATGTGTTCTTTTCTCTAATCAATAATTTCTTATTTAACAAGATGCCAAAGTGCAAGTTGGCTCATCAGAGGCAAGCTTTCAAAACATCAGAACCCTCATCCACAATACCTGATGAAGTGAGACAACGCCACGTAGACCTCTTTGTTGAGACGTATTTGAAAATTTCTAAGACCGAGGATGAGGCTCTTAACAAGGTTAGTAACGCATAATGCAATTTATATGAAGGTTCACACAAGCTTAGTAACTATTACAACAGATAGAAACACTCACAGAGCACAATTAACAAATAGCTTTATTTTCCCTCCACTGCTTTTCAAAACCAGACAATGGGAATGATTCTTTTCTCCTTCTTGGATGGTCTTCTTAAGTGAAAGAAAGCCTTCTGGGTAACTGTAGTGATTAAAAAAGCAACAACAGGACCAGCAGTTGGTGTAATGGCTATGTCTCTGGACTCCCATATAGGCGACCACAGTTTGAGTCCCAGACCCAGTGGCTTAAACTCACACTGGGCACGTGTGCGTGTGTGCCCAAGATCCCAAGAGGAGAATGGAGGAGAAGGGGTTGTGGCATGGCCATCCACCCTGGGGGGTGATTTCTCACTTTCTGTCTCTCTGTCTCTCTCTGTCTTTCTGGTGAGCACATGTGCCCTATAGCCAAAACCTCTCCCCCCCCCCCCCCCAAAGAAAGAGAAAAAAAAAAAGCAACAACAGCAAACAACTGTCTTATTCCACAGTGTCTCACATTCATGCCAGTAGTTCTTAATCTGAGTGGTGGCTGCTCCCCTTCAGATGGGGCATATTCTGTCTAGATAACTAGGCTTACTTGTCTTTTCCCAGTCTTTCCTGGGCCACCTTTTATGCCTAGGATTACGTCAGAGCCTTGTAAAGTTCCCTGTGGTCATCTAGTTTAAATTTCTGGCCAGACTCTTGTGTTTGTCCAACTGAAATCATAGTCCTAAGTAGTTGTAATGTTGCCACCAGATTGCTGTAGTTTCAGTAGCACCCCGGGGACAGGGCTCTTTTTCCCCCTTAATAATCAGAGCTCTGAGTCAAATCAAATATCCACAGCACCTTGGGAATAGAGATTTTCCATGGAGCTGTTGCCTTGTTTATTTTTGTTTAAACACTGTGCTTTAGGAAAGCTGCTTTCAATATAAAAATTACTTTTTTATAAAATTACCAAAAAAATGTAAAAATCCTCTCTGTTGGCCAACCGGCTTCCAGCATTGCAGAGCTGGGACGCAGCTGAGCTTCAGAGGGAAGGGGGACTGGGGTGACCTCAGGCTAAATGTCACCAGGATCCCTGCCTCACCAAGGTTCAGTAATTTCTCTTAGACAACTTTCAGTCTCTTCTGTGGCTTTAATGATCATATTTTTGAAATGGTTGATTTTAATCGTTTTGCCAGGTGTTTTTGTTTGTTTGTTTGTTTTTTTTTTTATTGTGTGCCAGTATTTTTGTGGATCAGTAAGTTCACAGAAGTTCTCACTCCGCCTTTCTGGGAATCTGTCTCCTCTGAGATTCTGTATGGGGCAAAGGATAATGACAAAACAGAAAAACAAGGAGTCTTTTCCAGGGAAATGTGTTACCCTTTTTCCTCCTAGTTTTCTCTTTCGCAGCATCTGTATTTATTCCCCTAATTTAGCTCCTCACACCTCCCCACCATGGCTTTCTCTCTGTGATGCCTCATGTAATGAGAAATTTGGGCAGTGGCATTTGGGCACACCTGGATTGATTACTAGCCTTGCCACAGTAAGCAGGTATTTACTTTCTTTGAGTCTTAGCTTTCTCCTATAAATTGTGATGATGGCACCCAATCTGGTGTAGTTATGAAGATTAGGGACCAGCAGTTGGCATAATGGTTATGTCGCTGGACTCCTATGTAGTTGATCATGGTTTGAGTCCCGGACTTGTTGGCTTAAACACATGCCAAGTGCTTGTGCGTGCATGCCCAAGATCCCAAGAGGAGAATGGAGAAGAAGGGATTGTGGTGTGGCCATCCCCCCGGGGGGTGATTTCTTGCTTTCTGTCTCTGTCTTTCTGGCAAGCGCACATGCACTATGGCAAAAACCTCTCCAAAAATAAATAAATAAATAAAGATTAAAATGATGGAAGATTTAATGGACCTATACCAAACCTGTATGTACTAGGTACACAATAAATTAATAATATACAGTTACATTTTTCTCATAATCCTTTTGTTTCTTCCATATTTCACCACCCCTTTTCTTTTACTGATCTATCTTAATAAACCATGATATAAAAATAGTAATTACTGGGGCCAACAGGTGGCATAGTAGTTAAGGCACTGGCTTCCCACATGGCCAACTGCCATTTGAGTCCTGGACCTGGTAGCTTGATAATCCCCCAGGCATGTATGTGTGCATGCCCGAAGTCTCAAGAGGGGAAGGGATTGTGTGGCCACCACCCTCGGGGGATTGGTTTCTCACTTACCCTCTCACTATCTCTCTCTGTCTCTCTCCAGTGAGTCCATGTGCCCTATGACAAAAAACTTAAAATAGTAATTACTTAATCATTTAAGGAATGAGAGTTTTGTAGAAAAATGACAATAAAAAGGAGATCACGTCTATCTTTTGCTGTATGGTCTTAAGCTGATTATTTAGCTACTTAGACCCTTAATTTCCTCATCTTTTAAATGAGAACAACAATGTGTGTCTTCAGTGGATTTGAGCTTTGCTTAGAGAATCAGGTGAGTTTATGTTCAATGCTGGCTTCATATCGTCACTCTAACAAATTTGCAGTGGTCTTTTGTCTATGATGATGGACAAAACCCTGATCCTTGGGTTAGATTCAGGGGACTATTCTTTTTCTTCTCAAATACAAAATGGAAAGTAGACTGCTTTGTATTGATGGCACCATTTCCCCCCACTCCTTGAGTTAGATAATTATTTTGTCATCTCTAACCATCATGTCGCAAATGACATTTGTTGTTCATAGGATTTTGTCTTAATACTTTAATTACTTTTTGTGGTCTAGGCTAAAATGGAAGAAGAGGCCATATATGAAAGGTGTGGCAGTAGAGATATGTATGTGAACATAGCAACAAATACTCTTAAGAAGCTAAGAGATCAAGGTAATTTCCTTTCAAATAATTAAATGATAAGATAAAAACTTGTGGTTAATATCTGACATTGAATGTGTTTTCTTCATTGGCAGGGTCACTTTTAGATTCTCAGTGGAATGTATTTTTTAAAATATTCTTTGTAGTAGAAAGTTCAGAGGTGATACTTTTAGCTAAAACTAACAGGTGAGATTTGAATTGGACATATAACCTCTTTGACAGAGATTGTCACTGAACTATTAGCAATTTTTTTAGTTACAAAAGTAACTTGCCTCTGTGTGGGATAGTATTTCTTGATTTTTAATTTTTTTTGCATTAATGTACCCGTAAGAAATCTTTTTAAATACTATATTCTTCTAACACCTTCTCCTTTTCACTCAATAAAACCAGGTACTAAGGGACAGGATTTTGTCAGGTAAATTTGAGTTCTGGAGAGTCATATATACCATCATAGTATCTAGTTTTGTTTGTTTGTTTGTTTTTCCAATTTCTCTGATTTCTCCATTTTGTTCCTTTGTGAACAAAATCACCCCATCAAGAAAGCATGATGTAAATTCAAATAATACAGAAAAGCATAAGAAAAAAAAAAAGACAGCTCTCTCCCATATGTCTTATATGAATAAGCCCTTCTTTATAAGACTAGAGAAATGTATGTAATTCTAATATTTCTCTCTTTTTTTTTTTTTTGAGAGGTTTTTTGCTATAGGGTGCATGTACTTACCGCAGAAACAGAGAGATAGAAAGTGAGAAATCACCCGCCAGGGGAGATGGCCATGTTGTAATTCCTCCTCCTCCATTCTCCTCTTGGGATCTTGAGCATGCATGTGCCCAGCATGAGTTTTAAGCTACTGGATCCAGGACTTGAACCACGGTTGACTACACGGGAGTTGAGCAACATAACCATTATGCCATCTGCTGGTCCCATGTAATTTTAGTATTTCTAATGAATATAATAATTATTTATATAATTGTCTAGCATTTTTCACTGATTAAGAAATCTTAGAGGGTTTTATTTTTATTTTTATTTTACCAGTTAAGCTAGAATCTATGTTAATATCTAGATCTACATTATATTTTTTATGACTGGCATGATATTCTGTTATATAAAGGTTACATTATATATATTCCATTCTCTAGATTTATAATACATATAAACCAAAACCATTTGTATCTTTAGCGTGCTTCCTCTTTTTTTCTCATACGTTCTGTAATGTGCAAACTCTAGTGTTTTCCTGTACCTGAGCAAAGGTATCCTTTGCATAAATTCTTGTGCACAGAAGATCCAGGAGAAGGGGTCTCCGTGTTTAAACTGGGCAGATGTCATTGATCACCTCCACAGAGGGCTGGGCCATTGCCATTTCCTTCCGGGGAGGTCGCTGTTCACAGGCGTCTTTCTCACATCTTGTCAAACACCGTCATTTAATCCTCTCTGGATTCAAAGACGTAGAGCAAAAATATAGCCAGCCTTTCTTTATTATTATTACTAGTGAAATTGAACACCTTTTATTTTTTCTTTCTCTTTTTTAATTCCCTGTTTACGTTTTTTCCCTCCCCACCCCCTTTCTATTGGCCTATTCATCTGGGATGACCCATGCATATCACCGTTTTAATACGCTCTACAAACACTTCCCTCAGTTTGTCATTTGTGTTTCAGCCTTACCAATGAAGTTTTTATTATACAGATGTTATATTCAAAGTATAATTAATCGCTTGCTTTTTGATTTCTGGGTTTTATGTAATACTTAGACTATTCCATTCTTAGTAATATAAAAAGTATAGTTTCTTTATGGTATTTTTAATGTACAATACAATATAAATCTTTACATAGATTTAAATACATTGGGACCAGCAGTTAGTGTAATGGCTATGTCGCTGGACTCCCACGTAGTCCACCTCGGTTCACGTCCTGGACCCGGTAACTTAAAAGTCACGCTGGGCGACCAGCAGGTGGCATGGTGGTTAAGGCTCTGGACACTCCTACATGACTGACCAGGGTTCGAGTCCTGAATCTGGTGACTTGCTTTCTCACTTCCTCTCTCACTCACTCTCACCCTCTGTCTCTCTCTGTCAAATAATAATAATAAAAAGAATGAATAAATAAAATAATTATTAAAAAAAAAACTCACGCTGGGCGCATGTGTGTGTGTGCCCAAGATCCCAAGAGGAGAATGGAGGAGAAGGGATTGCAGCATGGCCATCCCCCCTGGGGGATGATTTCTCGCCTTCTGTCTCTCTGTCTCTGTCTGTCTGTCTGGCAAGCACACGCGCCCTATAGCAAAAACCTCTTAAAAGAAAAAGATGTAAATACATGTATTAAAGCATGCAAGATTTATTGGGCTAGTATTTTTATAGTAATGTAGTGGTTCCTCATCCTTTTAACCTTAGGTGTAAGTATATCTTTTAAGCATTTTTCTATGAAAATAGAAATGGTTTGTATTTGCAAATTCTTACTGTTATGGGAATTTATGGTATAAATCTCACTGACTCACATTTAGACATACTGTTTCCAATGGACCAAGTATATTAGCTTCAGAAAATACAGTGGCCTCACCTTTTTGTAGTTTAGTAGCTTTAACTTTTTTCCCAACTTGGAATTGCTTATGAAGATGTTTGAGTTCTAGTGAGCTCATGTGAGCATATGTTGGGTACTTGCTTCAAGGCTGAAATAAATATTTTATCATGCTTAGAACTTCTTCATGTTCATTATGTTGTTATAAAACAGAAATGATTCATTATTTTGAGAGAAAAGTTCTTGTATCTCTTAATCGTATCTGGAAGTAGTAACAAAACAACTGGATTTAAAAAATATTAAAAGATGGGACTAGCAGGTAACATGGTAGTTAAGTCACTGGACTCGCACGTGACTGATTGCAGTTCAAGTCCCAGTCCTGGTGGCTTGAAAATCATGCTGGGTGCATGTACGCGAGTGCCCAAAATCCCAGGAGGAGAACAGAGGAGAAAAGATTGCAGTGTGGCCTTCCCCTCTGGGGCATTATTTCTTACTTTCCCTCTGTTTCCCTCTCTCTCTCTCCTCTCTGGTGAGCACACATACACTATTGCAAAAACTTACATATATATATATATATATATGTGTGTGTGTGTGTGTGTGTGTGTATAAATGCAAAGCTTATTATAGCAATAATAGTAATTGTAATCTAATTGTAATTGTTATGAGAGAAGAAAATTTGATATAATGCAATTATTAAACAGTTGTTTTTAATGAAGGGGGTCAACTGCATATTATGCATATTTGATATGCTTTTAGACAATAATAAAATAGAAAAAAGAACTTTTATTTAAGCAATTTTAGATTGAATTCCCAACTATTTTCCTTTTTCCAGCAGTTAACATACATTCTATCGCAAAGGCAATGCTTCTCAAACTTTCTTTCTTTTTTGGAGAGAGATTTTTACTATAAGGTGCATGCTCTCACCAAAGAGACAGAGAGAAACAGAGAAACAAAAAGTGAGAAATTATCCCCCAGGGGGATGGCCACACTATAATCCCTTCTATAGTCTCCTCTCAGGACCTTGGGCATGTGCACACATGCACCCAGAGTGTTTCAAGCCTCCGGGTCTGGGACTCAAACTGTGGTCAGTATGTGGAAGTCCAACAAAATAACCATTACGCCATCTGCTGGTCCTTTCTCATACTTTCAAACTTTAAGTGCACTTGACTTCCTGAGAATCTTGTTAAAAATGGAGATTCTGGTTCAGTAAGTCTGAGAATGGCCTCAGACCCTGACTTTATAGCAAACTTAGAGGAACAAAAAGCTAGCAGAAAAAAAGTTGCTTGAATTTGGTTGTATTTGAATAAAACCAAATGGTATTGCTTTTCCTCTCATTATATAATAATAATAATAATAATAATAAAGTAGATGGTAGTCATAGAGCTCTCAAGGTAATTCCATGGATGATAGAATTTCTCTTCATGGTAAATTTCATTCTTAATTCCTTTGTTAAATCAGTGTCACTTCATAGGCTGGTTTAAAAGGCCATAGTTTGTCACCATTATGGATGCTAAAGTTCTTTCTCTGTATTAGTAATGAGTCATGGACCACCTTTAATAATAGCCAATACGCTAACTGCTGGTCCCAACAATTTTTATTTTTAGAAAAGAGTTTCTCAAAAAGGGGGTAGAAAATTCTGCTAGAGTTTTTAATAAGAAATCAGAAATAAGTATCCATGGGAACCAGCAGTTAGCGTAATGGCTATGTCACTGGACTCCCACGTAGTCGACCGCAGTTCATGTCCCAGACCCGGTAGCTTAAAACTCATGCCGGGCACGTGTGCGTGCGTGCCCAAGATCCCAAGAGGAGAATGGAGGAGAAGGGATTGCGGCATGACCATGCCCCCTGGGGGATGATTTCTCGCTTTCTGTCTCTATGTCTCTCTCTGTCTGTCTGGCAAGCACACGCGCCCTATAGTGAAAATCTCTCCAAAAGAAATAAGTATCCATCAGAGAAAGGGAATCTGGGTCTGGGTTAACGAGGTGGGAAAGGGTCCTTGAACTGTAACTTGCTTGCTGTGTGAGAATTCTCGTATTTCCTTTCATGGTTCATGCTAGTGAGTTTTTGTAGCACCCTTATCTAAGTGAACATTAAGAATGACTAAGCATGGTTTAGAACAGGATACCTGGGCTGTGTCTTCACTTTTCTGAGCCTCATTCTCCTCATCTACAAGAATAAAAGTGCGGTTTTCTTTCTAGTTAATGTAAAGTTTAAATCAAAGTCCTATGGTCAATATGCAGTAACTGTTACTCATAAGATTACTTTCCCTTCTCTCATGTGATGGGTCTGTCAGGTGGTACAGGAAACAAAATCGATTTGTTGTTGAGTGATGACTATATAGACCTGGAATTGGGACCACCAGATTCCATAATGGTTACATCACTGGACTCCCACATAGTCAACCACAGTTCGAGTCCCGGACCCAATGGCTTAAAGCTCATACCAGGCATGCATGCTCAAAATCCTGAGAGTAGAAGGGATTACAGTGTGGCCTTCACTCCTGGGGGGGGGGGGTGATTCCTCGCTCTCTGTCTCTCCAGTGAGCGCACATGCCCTATAGTAAAGCTCTCTCTGAAAAAAAAAAAACAATAATATTAATAATAAAAAGCCTAGAATTTGGGCCAGTCAGTGGCATTGGTGGTTAAGATGTCTGGATCCCGCATGACATGATTTGAGTCCCAGACCCAGCAGCTTGAAAAACACACCAGGTACATGTGCCCCAAAAATCCCTGAAGGAGAGTTGGAGAAGAGACTGCTATGGGGCCATCCCCCTGGGTGCTTTCCCACTTTCCCTCTTTCTCTGTCTAGAGAGTACTAGTGCCCTCTAGGAAATTTAATAAATAAATAAATAAATAAAGACCTGAAATTCTTCTAGACCCTTACCTTCCTTAATGTTAATCAAATCCTCGCATTTCACTTTTAAAATAGTAGACTAACATTACGACTGTATAAAAAAGAAAAAAATGACTATTTAAATTTTATTCAATGGCTTTTTTTTCTTAGCACTCACAGGAATTATACTCTACAGACACCTTAAAGGCTATCTCCTAACTGAAGAACAGTTACATGAAAATAACTACCCTCTACCAAACTCTGACAAACCAAGAAGTGTTCTTTTAAACCCAAGCATGGCAAAGACTCTTACAAATGACAGTAAGTGAGTGGAACTGAAAGTTACTCTTTCTACATGCTATGACTGAAACTCTACAAGGCCCCGTGTTCTGGTATTTCTTAATAGAAGTAAGATTCATGACCAGCATAATTAGAGCACTGGTAGAAGCCTTCTACCATCTAGGTGTTTTATTTCGGTAACCTATTTAGTTAAATCCTCATAACAGCCATTTCAGGTCTGTAGTGTTACAACCCGTATCACACAGATAAGGAAACTGGGCTCGTAGAGGTGACATCCAAGGTCACTGAGCACATAAGTGCAAGAGCTAGAATTTTTTTTTTAATTACTTAATTTTTTTACATTCAATTGCTGTGTATCCTTACAGCATACCAAATGAATTTTTCCATCATGAATACACTGTTTATTGGTTCAGTCAAAGATATTACTATACACATTATCATCGACAGATAATTTGCCATTTTTGTGTCCCTTAAACATTTTGCTTTTTTCTTTTTCCCCTTGATTCCCTCCCTTTTCCCCATTTCCTACCCTCTTCCCACACTCTCTCTAGTATCCACAGTTGAGAGCCAGGACTTGAACTCAAAGAGTTCAATTCCACACTTCCTAGCCACTGTTCATATACATCTTTGTGGCATGGCTTAAGCACTGCATATGCTTTTCTTGTGAATTCTTATAAAAAGATTAAAAATTTGTATTATTTTACATTTTCTCTGACTACTAAGCATAGTTAGTATGTCTATCCCTATGAAAAAGTAGAGGGTGAGGAAAAAGAATAAACTACTTAACATCATAAATGCCAAGGCTTAGGTTGCCGACCAGAGTTGGAAATGTAGTTATAGAAATCCTTTTCAGTGACTAGAAAACTATTTATCTTCATCTTTTGTACCTTTCATACTTATTCCTTGGAATTACGTTCAGTATTTGCCGTACGGATTTTGCTTCATTTTTTGAGATTCCCTGAGTGGAAGGTAGTACATTTAGCCATTAAAACCATGAGCTCTGATGAAGTCGAGCAAATCTGGTTTGAGTGCTGGACAATTCATTTAATCTCTCACCCTTGATTTCTTTATTTCAAATAATGGGTATAATTGTAACTATTCATTAGGTTATGAGAGTCAGTTAAAATAATGCTTGGCACCATGCTTGCCTCATAATCTAATCTCATAATAGATGCTAAATATGAGATGCCATCATCATCACCAGAACCACTCTAGGGTTATTAATCAGAATAATAATAATAATAAGATATATATATATACTCTCGGTAACTTAACACGTTTATAGACCATACACTTGTGGGAGAAGAGGGGTAAAAGAACAAAGACTTGAGGTGGATGAGGGTTGCCTGTTTGATAGCAGCAGCCTTAGTGCAATCAGGGGTCACCTGCAAACACTCTTGAGTAAACCTGTTACTTTTCCTGTTACTCTGTGATCATACATATGTGCTTGCTACAGGATCAGAAATGCAAAGATGTGTCTGCATCGAGGTCAGTTTTTCTCTTCTTCCCCCACATAGTCATGAATAATTCTGTTGTATGTTTGTTTTAGTTTCTAAGAAGATCTGTTGTCGATGTCAGAAAATGTACAGCGTGACTCCTTCAGGCAAACACAGTAAGGTAGAAGAATGTAACTACCACACCGGGCAAGTGTTGAGTCTTACAGGCAAGTATTTGGGAGTTCTGCTTCATTTGTTTGAGGAGCCAGTAGTAAAGTGTTTCCAAGATAAGTGGAATGAACACTCCGTTCAATGTACGCTTGTTAAATACAATCCAATAAAAAAAAAAAAAAAGATTTGGGACCAGCAGATGGCACTAGACTTCCACGTGGCCAATGGACTCCCACATGGCCAATCACAGTTCAAATCCCAGCTCCAGTGGCTTGAAACTCATACCAGGTGCATGTACGTGTGTGCCCCAAATCCTGAGAGGAGAATGGAGGAGAAGGGATGGCAGTGTGGCCATCCCCTCTGGAGGGGGGATCTCTCACTGGCTGTCTCTCTGTCTCTCCAGCAAGCACACGTGCCCTATAGCAAAAAATCTCTCCAAAACAAAACAAACAAAAAAATAAATCAACTCTGAAGTTTTGGTCACCCTTTGTCTTACAATTGAAATTTTCATTGGCTCAGGAACTCTCAGACCATGAGAATTTCTCTGCCTTATTAAGCCCTCAAGCCAGTCAGCTGCCTCCTGAACTCACCTCCTTTCCACATGCCAGATTACAATAATCTCTAACCAGGTTTCACCCGTACAACACTCTCATGGCAAAACCCCCAGCCTTAATGAGTTGAACCATTGCTTCTCTGGCTGTACCTTTCTTCATGTGTTACCTCTTTCAGAACCCAAGAGGGTTGTATGTGGTTCTGGTTTACTCGGTTCCCCATTTTTCACCCTTGGCCATTCTGTATCTTCTCTTTTCATGCCTCCCCTGAAAAAAAAAAATTAGAAAAAACAGAGCCTTTGGGAAGTCATGTCCTGTTCTTCCCTCCACTAGATTCACCAATACCTAAACCCCTGCTTCTTTCTCAAGTTGCAATGGAGGAAGAATTCCTCTTCCTATCAGAGTTCTCCCCTGAGTGCTTCATATCCTGTCCTGTTGTACACCCTCAAGGACTCGTCAGATCCTCTTT
>NW_006159555.1:4399511-4407008 GCF_000334495.1 Tupaia belangeri chinensis | reverse complement strand
CCCTGTAGGACCAATTTGTTCCTCAGCTACCACTGCAGTATCTCCTGTAGGTTTAAACAAACACAACCTCCACAGTCTCCAGTTTCCTGCTACAGAGCTACTCTTATTTCTCCATCAGTTGCATGTCATCATTTCTTCAAAGAACTGTCTACACTATCTGGCTTTACTGCCTCCTCTCACATCAAAACTCACACCAGTGACCTTTGGGCTGCCAGATCTAATGGACCTGTTGATGTTTTTAGCATTACCCTCTCTACAGTATGCTTCTCTCAGCTTCTGTGACAATGAACAAGTCTGCCTTTCTATCTTCTTTTCTAGTTAACTTCATTTCAACTTCCTCTGCAGGTTGTTAATGTCCCTCCTCATAACCTCTAGTTGCAGAAATTCTCAGAGCCTGGTTCTGCAACCTCATCTCTTTCTCCATTTCTTTTCTCTAAACAAACTCTTCCTTTTCTGTGTCTTTAAGTAGTAACTAATGGCCATTGCGCCCTAACCATGACCTAAAGAAGTTTTTCCACTGGACTCAAAGCTCGGCTGAATATCCATCTGCCGGTGCATCTTTATATGGATTCCCCACAGGCACTTCAAGCATAATTTGAGTGAAGATGAACTCTTGCTCCCTCTGCCCAGATCTTATCCAGCTCAGTGAATTTCTTACAGGTGCACATTTCCCCCGGCTCTAACCCCAATCCTGGGCACTGTCCACATCACCTCCTTTCATCCAGGTGGTATGCAGGTCCCATTTGTGCTGCCACCAAGGCATCTTCTCCAGCAAATGTTTGCTCTCCACTTTGCTGCCACACCAGAGTTTCTAATATGTCTCATTTATGTCCTAAACTACCGCTCTAGGCTTCACTGCTTCCACTGTGCCATTTTCCTCTCCAACCTTCCTCACCTCTGCAATCTGTTTTCACCAGCTACCACCAGAATATATCTTTTATATAATATTTCTGTTTGTATCACACCTCTGCTTTAATGAAAACCTTCTCTGGCTTTGCTAACCTCGCCAGGTTTGGCCTCTGCAGCTCCCTCTCCTGCTGGTTCCCTCAGTGTCTCCATGCCACCCTGGCCACCTTTCCAGAGCCTCCTTGCTTGCTGTTTCCTCTGCCTTTCCAATGGCTGGTTCCTTCTTTTCCTTTAGATCTCCTCTCAGATGTTACCTCTGCAGGTGCTTCCCTGACCACACCATCTAGAATAGGGCTTCCCTTTTCCATAGTAACACCTGTTTCTCTTTTCATATTACTCACCTGTATCATGTAATGATGTTGTGATTTATTGTCTGCCATTTTCAAGAAGCTAAACTTTTGGAGGGACTCTTCAACTTTTTCTCTCCCCGATGTCTATTTAGCGTAGTACTTGACACAAACAGTCCATCAGAAAATATTTAGACAGATGGGTCATTTATATATCGACCGACATGCATGTGGAGGATATGGTAATGTGTGCTGTGAAGAAAACAAAGCAGGGAAAGGAAGTGGAAGAACAAATATGTGAAAAAATAATGTAGTGAAGCAAATCAGCCAAGTTAGATCTGTTTTTAAAGCATGGAAAATTTATTTTGGAGAAATGGAGGCTATAAGTTCCAGAGAAGAAGGAGGAAGAGGAAGACATTGAGAAATGGTGAGTGTAGCAGACAGACCAGATGGACTGATGGGCTATACAGCATTATGATCCGGACAAGACTTTGGAGCCTGCAGCAGATCTGATATTCAGGGCTGTTTTGCTTGCCACTAACTTCCCTTGTCCACGTTACTTATGCTTCCTGAGGTTTTATTAATACATTTGTATATAGGGCTTTTATGGCAGTAAATGCTCTGTTAATAGTGATTCTCTCTCTCTCTAAAGAGAGAGAGAGAGAGATTTTTGCTATAGGGCACATGTACTCTGCAGGGAGACAGAGACAGGAAAAGAGAAATCACCCCTGGGGATGGATAGCCATGCCACAATCCCTTCTCCTCCATTCTCCTCTCGGGATCTTAGGCATGCATACACATGCACTTTAAGCCACCAGCTCTGGGACTTGAACTGCAGTCGACTATGCGAGAGTCCAGTGATGTACCCATCACACCATTTGCTAGTCCCTCTGCCTCTTTTCTTTTTTTTTTTTTTTTTGAGAGATTTTCACTGTAGGGCGCGTGCGCTCGCCAGACAGACAGAGAGAGACATAGAGACACTCCTGGCGTGAGTTTTAAGCCACCGGGTCCGGGACACAAACCGCGGTCGACTACGTGGGAGTCCAGCGACATAGCCATTACGCTAACTGCTGGTTCCCTGCCTCTTTTCTTATCAGAGGAGAAAGTAAAGTAAGGCTGGGGGATGCCACGACTGGATGAGTAGTGTCAGGCTGCGTATGAGAGAGCTTTCAGTGCCAGCCTGAATGATTTGCATTTGATCAGTAATGAATAAATGAACTCAAGGAAGTGCAGTACTTGAGGAGAGTGATATAATGAACGTGTGCTTTGGGAAGGTCAATCTAGCCACATTTTATAGAAAACTTGGTACAGAAACCACTGAAGGCAGAGGGCTTTGTTAAGAAGCAGTCAGGGGAGCTTAATGTTTGTCCAGAGGGAAGAAGGGCTTATGGTGGAGAAGGATAGAGATGGGCTAGAGGATGGGAATGGAGTAAGAAAAGAGTTGTGAGAGCCTGGGATGATTCTGTGAAGAGCCTGCAAAGCACTTGGCCAAGGATGCAAAAGAAGAGAATGCTGGAATTTTTGAGGTCCCACCTTGGTCCCACAGCCAATGTCTGTGTTGTGGTTTCAGTCTACGTAACTGGATGATTTTTCCCAGATCAGATAAAAAAAAATTTGAATATAGGAAGAATTGGTAGTTGGAGCCAGTCTTCTTGAGGGTTCCAGCAGAGGGAAAAGATCAGAAAGTAGAAGCAGATACTGACAATATGGTTGAAGTGGTTTGACTGTGGTGTCAACGCAAGATAAAGATGTGAAGTCAGAGAGGAGCTGATGAACCAGGACAAATGACGGGAGAGGAAAGAAAGTTGCCCATTGCATTGACTATTATAATTCAAAGCACAATCCTGAGAGCTCTCTTACAGGAGCAGATTTTTTCTGTTTACCTAAACAAAGTAACCACGAAGTCTGGTAGTTTTAGAATACTTGAACTGTAGAGTCAGTCCTTAAAGGTCTTTGAGGGTAAGAAGACACGTGATCTTGGGCATTAGTCACTCTGCCCTATAAAGCTTGCTTGTTTTGATTTTTATGTTTTGGTTGGTTTGCAGTCCCCAGTGGCTTAGAATTTCGATACAGCTGTTGTGGAGGTATCCTTGGACTGACTGGGTGCCAGGTTGCCAAGGTAGGACCTGTCATAAGAATGTTGCCTGTTTCAGAACCCGAGTCGCCACCTTCATCACACACCTTAGTGATCAATAAGCATTTGAAAAAATTAATTTTCAGTTGATGAAATTTTTATAAGCTTAATTACATTTGGGAAAACAGTAATTTATTTGGTAATGTTTGTTTCAGCTTCATGTTCCTGACCAAAAAGAAAACCTAGAGGGCTTTGTGAAGACTTTCATCAAAGTCTCATCTGCTGAAAGAAATCACGGTGTATATGCAGTAAATTGTGAGGTGGTACGTTGGTTTTCTATATTTTACCATATTGTGGTAATTATGGCTATAGAGCACCCTACCTGTATAACGCTTTCCAGGACGTACTTTCTCAGTCACACCCGGCTCTGCCATGTCCACTCACACATTTTCAGATTAAGGAACCAAAGCATAAAACAGGTGGCTTGGCAACGTTCATGCACCTAGTAAGTGATGGAGCCAGGGACTGACCCATGATTTTCTTTTTATTCACTAGTTTTTCTTTGTATATAATCAGTGGTGGTTCTTCTCATCAACTTGACATTATGTGGGCATGTTATGAAAACTTGTTATCCCCAAAGCATAAAAGCTTTAGTACATACTTTTTAAAATGATCATTTATAGATACAAGAAAATCTTCGTAGTGATTTATCTTCTATCATATGAGAATCAATACTAAAATGAGGAGGGCAAAACAAAATATGCGTCATCATTTCCCAGCTCTGATCCCCTGAGTGAGTCTCCCAGATGCTCTAAGCTGTAAATTGAGGGGCTGATCACAACTCCACGGTAAAATATGGGGAAGTACTTTATACGTGTAGAAGGTCGTGTGACTGGCCGACTTTAACAAAATGCGTAATCAAGTTTTTATTCCTGGTAGAATATTTAGAAAGCAGATGTGTATTATTTACTTACAATAAAGGGTAGAAGGATAGTATTCAGCTTTCGAGCTTAGATCTTTACCAGGAAACAACGTATGTGGCTTCTGGTTTAGAAATGAAATGTCAGTGTCGTATTATCCTCTGTGTACCTTGTTTCTGTCGTAGAGATTTTCTTCTGTTTGTTCGACAAGGCCTGTGACTGCACTGTCCCACAGAGTCGCCGCTAGCCACAGGTGGCTATTTATAATAAATGAGTTAAAATTAAAAATTTGGTCCCTCAGTTGCAGCAGCCATATTTCCAATGCTCAGCAGTACGTGTGGCTAGTGGCTGCCCTGTTTGACAGCACGGAGACAGAACGTGTCATTGTCACAGAAGGTTCTGTTGAGTAGGCTGGTCTTTAATTCAAGTAATTGTAAAGGTAGGTCAGGAAAATAAGATTTTGTTAGCAAACATACTATTGGGTCATTGGAAAAGTCACGACACATTTTTGCATAGAAGAACATGAAAAAACTACATCATGACTCTTCTGATGACCCAATACTAATATCAAGGACAAAATTAAAGTTTAGGAATCTTTTCCGTGATCGTCAGGCCCACTGACTGGCTTTTGTTGACCACACTAGATAATATGATTAAACTGCAAATTTTAGTTAGAAACATTCCCTTAAGATATCTCAGATGTTAAAGTGTGTTTACTCAATATGACATTTAAATTCAATATTTCTCCTTGAATAGTGCTATACAGCCAAAGGCTTAGAACTTACTCAAGTGTCAGTGGTCGATTCCAGCCTCCAGGTGGTCTATGACACATTCGTGAGACCAGAAGAAGAAGTCATTGATTATAACACTAGGTATGCATTTTTTAAGGGCTCTGTTTTGACATTGTTGAGGAAAAGTTTTTTTCTTTTCTTCTTCTTTTTTTTGGTTTGTTCTTTTCTTTTATTTTTTTTTCTATTTGTCCTTTGGTTTTTGCTTTTTTGTCATAGGGCACATGCACCTGCTAGAGAGACAGAGAGAAACAGAAATAAAGTGAGAAATCACCCTCAAGGAGGGTGGCCACACCATAGTCCCTTCTTCTCCATTCTCTCTGGATTTGGGGCACGCACACACACACACACACACACACACAGCGTGGTTCTCAAACTGCCAGTTCAGGACTTAAACTGTGGTCATCCACGTGGGAATCCTGTGTCTTAACCACCACACCACCTGCTGGTCCCAACATTGTTGAACTTTTAACACAGTTTATATGAACTTTTAGCATAGGTACTTACTGGAATCAGCTTTAGAGTATGAGTTACACCATTTTCCTGTAACGTATTCATTCAAATATGAATGTTTTTGTACCTACTAAAATTATACAGAGACTGTGCTTGGCCCTGAGTTCTAACACTAAGAAAGAAGGACCATTGGTGCTCCTATGTTGGAGTGTTATATAGGAGTCTAGACAAACAGGCAGTGAATGAACTGTCTTACTCATTCATTCAATTAGTCATCATTTCCTTCCCAAAATATCATATTTCCATTAGGTAGAAATGTCTGTAATCTTAAAGCTACCACACCAAACATATACAGGTTTGATGTGACTTGTGGGATAACTACTCAGTGCACACTAAATTTTAATAATCATTATTAATGTTCGACATATTTTTGAGTCAACTTCAAAGCTAACTTGAAATAGTGCGATATAAATGTGCCTTTAATTTATAAATCTCATGTGAGACACCAATAATGTCATGGCTCGATTTTAAATTGGGTTTCGTAAAGGCATATAGGTCATATGACTTGATATATTAATTTATTTATTTAAATATAAAGTGGAAGACACTAATCTTATTCTAGAACCTTTAGAAACGATTGCTACTATTGGGTTGTCAGAAAAGTCATATTGCATTTTTGCATAGAAAAAATATGTCACAATTTTCCAACAACCCAATAGTATGATTGTATTTTTAAAATAATTTTTTAATTAACAAAGTCTAATGGCACTGACAATATGAATTGCTTATTAAGTAAATAGGACTGTGTACATGCACGTATAATTCTGGAACACAATAAAACAAGGTAATTAAATAAATTGAAAGGTTTTTTTTTTTTTTTTTGAAGAGGTTTTCGCTATAGGGCACATGCGCTTGCCAGACAGACAGAGAGAGACAGAGAGACAGAAAGTGAGAAATCACCCCCCCAGGGGGGATGGTCACGCTGCAATCCCTTCTCCTCCATTCTCCTCTCGGGATCTTGGGCACGCACGCACACACGCCCAGCGTGAGTTTTAAGCCACCCGGTCCAGGACGCGAACCGCAGTCGACTACTTGGGAGTCCAGCGACATAGCCATTACGCTAACTGCTGGTTCCCTGAAAGGATTTTTGTAAATATATATTTTTTTTCTTTAGGGTACATGCTTTCGCCAGAGAGATAGAAAGACAGAACTCACCCCCTCGGGGTATGAAATGCCACAATATCTCTGTCTCCATTCTCCTCTCAGGATCTCGAGCATGCACGCACATGCAGCCAGTGTGAGATTTAAGCTGCTGGGTCCGGGAATCAAACTGCAGTCAACAATTATGCCATCTGCTGGTCCCTAAAAGTTACTTTTACGATAAATGTTGAAAATAATTATAGAGAATTCTGTTAAGCATTTTTTAAACATAAACTCCCTCACGGTTCAAAAAAAATGGTCATACTCATAAAAACTCAGCAAGGGTCACTGTTACCAGAAAAGGCATTTTGTGTACTACTCTCTCTCTTAACCTCTGTCAATTCCTCCCCTCCATTTTGGCCATAGCGTAATGTCCCCATTGATTGTACTCATATTAGGTCTTATTCTTTCATGGGTTTAATGGCATTTTCCTTAATTTCTTTTTAAACAAGTCAGGAAGCGCTTTGGTAATAGTTGATATTTATAATGGCAAATTGAAAACTGAAAGGTTTTCATTATAAATAAAAGAATCTTTGAACCTTTAAACTTCAAATGCATTCAATGTATTATATTCCTTAAAAATATTTTTAATGAACCCATGCATTCCACTTATAATACCCATGATCTCTCCTTCTCCCTCTCTCTCTGTGATTTTAAAAAGTCTCACTTTCTTAGTGTTGTGATCCTCCTGTCTCAGCCTCCCAAACATCAGAGAGCACAGGGCTGCCCCTGGGCAGGTCTTTTAGGGTGGCTGGGAATCAAGCCTGGGCCTCCCTCAGCTCGCCAAGTAGCAGCATCCACAACTGTGCTGGGCCCGTGATCATTTGCTCTTAATTCAGACATTTGATTAACCATTTACTGTCTTTCCC
>NW_006159555.1:4399135-4399480 GCF_000334495.1 Tupaia belangeri chinensis | reverse complement strand
TGCAGATGATAGAGGTATCATGTGTTCCTTAGAGAAAATAATATCACCATCTAGTTTAAAATCCTTTTGCAACGTTTTTCTCCCTTGGTGGTAGCCATGTTTCTGAACATTTATTTAGCACAATATGTGGCTTGATTATTTATCATTATTCAGTGGCTTTGAGAAAACACTAGAGCAGTTCGTTTCCTATGTACACTTTCACTGGGTCTTCATACACCAGTAAGGTTGGTATTTATCACTGCTGATGAGAAGACTAAGCCCAGAGGGTAAGTAACTTGCTGATACACAGTAAGTAAATGGCACAGGCCAAGCCCTGGTCATCTAGACTCTGTCTGGAGCTCTGTC
>NW_006159555.1:4396706-4399104 GCF_000334495.1 Tupaia belangeri chinensis | reverse complement strand
AGGCTATCCACATTTCATTTTTGGCTTGCTTTCCTAGGAGATGGGCTCCTTAGCTAGTATGTGATAAAACTCAGATGATGCGAAGATGAGAGTTCACCGGGAATTCTCTGAACTTGTAAGAATGTACTTCCCCCTCAGACTTATGTTATTGATCCACATTGTGGAATTTACTAGGTTAACCTGGTAAAGGGGTAGTTGGTAGTCATGCAAATAAGATCTTTGTTTTAGTTAGGTGTTTGTCATGTAATATGTTCTAAAGTTAACTCGTTAAATGCGCTGAGTTATAGTCTTTACTTACATGCATATGTGTCTCATTGGAGTAGGGTGTCTGGTGTGATGGAAGATGACTTGAAGAACACTAAAACATCAATCCATGATGTACAAGCCAACTTGCTGAACCTGTTTAGCTCCGAAACTATACTGATCGGACATAGCTTTGGACAAAGTCTATATGCTCTTAAGGTAAAGAATGATAGGCCAACATATTTTTTTAACAATAATTTTTTAAAAATATTTAATTTTATTATTATTATTTTATTTTTATTTGCTGTAGGGCATGTGTGCTCATCAGAGAGAGAGAGAGAGACAAAGAGAGAAAGAAAATGAGAAAGCAAGCTACCAGGTTTGGGATTCACACTATGATGGGCCATGTGGAAGTCTAGCACCTGAAACACCACACCACCTGCTGGCCCCAACAAAATAATTTTTATAAAAGTGTATTTGTTTTTATGAAACTGTATTTGTTAAGAAAGTACTCATTATCATTGTGTTTTTGTTGATGCTTCATTCGCCCTATTAGTCAAGAAGGTAAGAATCGTCTTTGTTGACGGTACAGTCTGTTACAAACCAGAAACAGTATGAGGCAGCTCAGTCATTTGGGGAATCTGAAAAAATAGGCCATCATCAATTATGATAATTATCATAATTATCAATTATGATAAAGCCAAACCTGTGCATTTTGACAAATTTTCTTTAATATTCAAGTGAATAAAGCTAAGCTTATCTAATAGTTTACTTTAGTCACATCCTTGGGGATTCTTTCCCACATTAGGTCAGGAAAGATTATAGGTAGGCTCAAAATCAAATGTGATATTCATTTTTTTGGTGTGATAGACTGGAAAATGTCCCCTAAAATACCCCAGATTAGAATTGTTCTTTGCTCTGTATTCTTGAACACGAGTCAGTAAGCTAAGTAGCCCCTTAGCTAGTCATCTGTTTCTGTTTGTTTGTTGTTTTTGTCATAGGGCATGTGCACTCACTGGAGAGAGACAGTGAGAGGGAAAGTTAGAAATCACTCCCCAGGGAATATGGCTGTACTAAAATCCTTTCTCCTCCATCCTTCTCCTGGGATTTTGGGCACACATACACGTGCCCAGCGTGATTCTTAAGCCACCAGATCTGAGACCTGAGCCATGATCATCCATATGGAAGTCTAGCGCCTTAATCACCATGCCACCCACTGGCCCCTTGTTTTCACAAATCTGTTTATGGGAACACCACCACTTTACCCACTCATTTACATATTTGCTATAGCTACTTTTATACTAGAGTGTCTTTGTTGAGTAGTCGTGACAGAAGAGACCTGCTGTGACAGACCATGTAACCTACAAGCCAAATAGATTTGTAATCTGGCACTTTAAGAAAAAGTTGCATACCCGTTGTAGAACAGTGCAAGCCAATAGAACTTTCTGTTCTGTCTGCACTGTCCAGCATGGCAGATACTAGGCCCGTGTGGCTATTGAACACATGAACGAAATTTAATATGACAGAGGGAACGAGGTTAAATTTTGTTTAATTTTAATTAAATGGCCACCTCTGGCTACCACATTGCCCACCACAGCTTCAGAACTTCGAGGTCCTTGCTGAGCATTTATCTCAGCCAATCCCTCAGACTGACCTCCACGCAGAGAAGGGCTAGCTGTCTCTTCTTCAGGCCATTTTGTCGTGGTAGGAGAATGTCCGCTTTTTTCTCTTAAAGGCTGGTATCGTAAGTATAGTGTATCTTCAGAGTTTCAAAGAGCAGAGTTGTCTCTGCATGTTATCAATAGGACTGGAATGGCTTCTATCCAGACCTTACCACACTTTAGGAAAAAGAGAGTAGGCCACTTAAGTTTTCCGTAAGAAAGTTCTTCACAGTGATATCTTCCTGTCACATAGAGACATCACTTCCCAAATGGAACCTCTCACCTCGGCGATTCTATCTGCTCTCTCAGTAACGATTCTATTCCGCCTGTCCCCCGGGCCATAAACTTCTTCATTCCTGGCCATCATTCTGTTTCTTTATGTCCAGATTGCGCATGGATTTTCTCATTTTTCTTGTTTCCACCACCTTTTAGTGTCACCTTCTCAGGGTAGTGTCCCTTGTCTATCGAGCTGATTTCCCACACCATTTCACTTT
>NW_006159555.1:4396219-4396630 GCF_000334495.1 Tupaia belangeri chinensis | reverse complement strand
TGGCTTTGCTGCTGATACATTCAATGAGAATTTAAGGTGCTTATGTCAGGCAAGGTAAAGTAGGGGCTAAACATTAACTTTCTGAGTCCTCAACTTTTAAATTATTCTTGCCCTCAGGCAAATCCTCAAATGCTCCTTTAAAAATCTAGTTCTAATGAGGACTCTAAACTGGTACCTGACTTAATGGTTCTCAGGTTATCTGACCCCCCTTTCCCTTATCGAGTCTCTCCTATTGTATTTCCCACAGGGAATTTGAAACTAGATAGGGCTGAGCTCTATTTTGTGCCTCCTCCCCACAGGCAGGCAGACAAAAACACCAAAATGTGACATGACAAGCCCTGAATTGGAGCGAGCTGTCTCAGCTGTAGCAAGGTGGGCAGAACCGGCTCTCGGCGCTCCTGGGTCCTTGTG
>NW_006159555.1:4317194-4396185 GCF_000334495.1 Tupaia belangeri chinensis | reverse complement strand
AACCGCTCTGTACTCGTGCTGCCCCCTGGTGGTACTTGCCTGGTATTAAAATGTGGAAATCCTGATCATCAAATCCAAGCAGTCTACTTAGACTTGCTTCCTTCGGCTTAGATTTGATTTCCTTCTACTCTGCTGGCCTAGCTTAGGAAAATTTTAACCTTGGAAAGCCTCAGTATTCCTGGATAGGAAAAGGGACAATAAACATATATATTTCATCAGGTTACTCTGCAAGGTGTTGCCAGGTAATCTACGAAAAGTGCTTAGTCTGGCTTCTGATGCATCCTAGCTGCTGCGAGCTACCTGCTATCTTTATCGCTGTGGTTTATGGTCGCTACCCCTTGTTGTTATTGATCTCCTTACTCGCAGAAGCCTTCTAACATGTTTCTTCTTTTATTTGACAGCTAATTCATACTTCAGTCGTGGACACATCAGTCATGTTTCCTCCTGGGCTAGGCTTGCCTCACAAAAGATCCCTTAGGAACCTGGTGACTGAATACCTGCAGAGAGTCGTTTGGGATGATGGTAAAAGCTCATTTTTTCTTTTGTTTGTTTGTTTGTTTCTTTTTTAATTTTTTTTTTTATTTTGTAGTTAATATCAGGATCCTCAGTTTGACTTAGCCAAACAAACCAGAAAGTCTGCTGCCTGAAATTATTAGAGCATAGGATACTGGTTTTCCTGTGGGTTCTCCTGTGGTAGAGAATTCTGAAGCACCCACTTTACTTGTGTAGAAAGCAATGAATGCCCACTCTCCTATAGTACTGGGCGTACCACACACATCAAAGTAATGGTTACATGAACGACGGTGGTCAGGCCATTGTTCGACCTGGCCTCCAAATTTTGAGTAAAACCTTTGTGGGTATGGAGATCTAATTCCATTCTAAATTTTCCTGTGAACTTTTTTTTTTTTTTTTTTTTGAGAGATTTTTGCTATAGGGCGCGTGCACTCACCAGAAAGACAGAGAGAGACAGAGAGACAGAAAGCAAGAAATCACCCCCCAGGGGGGATGGCCACGCCGCAATCCCTTCTCCTCTATTCTCCTCTCGGGATCTTGGGCACGCACGCACACATGCCCGGCATGAGTTTAAACCACCGAGTCTGAGACTAGAACTGTGGTCGACTACATGGGAGTCCACAGACATAGCCATTACGCTAACTGCTGGTCCCACTGTGACTGTTTTTAAATGTACTTTTTACTGAACCAAATGTGCCTCTATGATGGATGGGTCCAGGTTATCCCATCCAGGGTAAATAGTGTGCATGTGTGTTTTGTAGAAGTGAAGCTCAGATTGAACAGATGCTTTGTGCATGCTCGTGGTTTATACCAAATTGGTGCATCTTGCTCTCAGAACTTTTTTCTATTTTTTGTTTTTTTTTGATGAAATAAACCCAGCCTTTAATCAAGTACAGGTACAGTCACTAGTTCCCTTTTGGTGGCAATGCCATGTGTCTGAGTTACCAGTCTCTGGCTTAGAATAGCGGACACTTATCTATTCCTGCATCCTAGAGAGGCCCCTCCTATGTGCAGATAGTAGAACAAGTTAATTTTAAAATGTTGAAATTATATTAGAATGTTATAAGTTTCTAAAGACACTTAAGATACGGGATGCTTCTCTAATCATGTCAGTTGTGCAAAATGCAGATTTCATTCTGTGGTGCACTAATGAATTGTGCCTTTTAAAGGGTTTTTAATTGACATTATATCTACTTTATTAAAAATATTCATGGCTTGGGTCCAGCAGATGGTGTGGTGGTTAAGGTGTTGGACTCCCACATGGCTGACCATGATTCAAGTCTCAGATCTGGAAGCTTAATTTCTTCCTTTACTACCCTCTCTCTCTATCCCTCTCTGGTGAGCACACATGCCCTATAGCAAATTTTAAAATAATAATAAAATTTTAAAAATATTTATTTAATTTTATTTATTCATTCATTTATTTTTATTTGACCAGAGAGAGACACAGAGAAAGAGAGAGGGAAAGTGAGAAAGCAAGCCACCAGGCCCAGGACTTGAATGGTGGTTGGCCAGGTGGGAGTGTCCACCACCTTAATCACCATGCCACCTGCTGGCCTCCTTAAAATAATAATAAATTAAATCTTTAAAAAATATCATACCTTAAAAAGAATTTCCACAAAATTTTTAATAAAATTTGTAATTTTTTAATGAATTCTACTGAAAGTGATCTTGAACCATGGACATAAAATATTTTACTTAGCAAAAACTACCTATTTAATATGATTTTTTGTTTTGTTTTGTTTTTAGTTTTTGCTATAGGGCATGTATGCTCATCTAAGACAGAGACAGAGAAAGTGAGAAGTCACCCCTAAGGGGGGTTAGCAAGGCTGTAATCCTTCTTTCAGTCTCCTCTCAAGATTTTGGGTGGGTGTGCACACACACCCAGCATGATTTTTTCAAGTCTCTGAGTCCAGGACTCAAACCACAGAGTCGGCCATTTGGGATCCAGTGCCTTAACTTCCATGCCACCTGCTAACCCTTAAAACTAAATATTTTAAAAGTTAACGTAATAATACCATATTTTCCTTGGACTAAGATACAAATAAAGAAATGAGAGAACCAGCAGTTAGTGTAATGGCTATGTCGCTGGGCTCCCACGTAGTCGACCACGGTTCGTGTCCCAGACCTGGTGACTTAAAACTCATACCGGGCACGTGTGCGTGCATGCCCAAGATCCCGAGAGGAAAATGGAGGAGAAGGGATTGCGGCATGACCATCCCCCCTGGGGGGTGATTTCTCGCTTTCTGTCTCTATGTCTCTCTCTGTCTGTCTGGTGAGCATGTGCACCCTATAGCAAAAACCTCTCCAAAAAAAAGAAATGAAAACTATTCTGCTATTTTAGAAGTGTCAGTCATATGGTTTTCCTTCCTAGCTAATCTCAGCTATCATTTATTATTCTCACCAGAACTTTACATTTTGGATAAATTCCACTTACTTTTTCAAACCATGTAACCTTGTATCGAAGGTCATCCTTTTGTTTAGAGAGAGGAATACTTTGTCTAGCATTCCACATTTCTGACTCCTTTCCAGCTCTGTCCTTCTGCAGTATCTGCTACTTGGTTATTACACCTCCCTTGAAAGGCAGGACACAGCCAAGGTACCACTGTGCCATCCAGTCACTAAGACAGTGACAGCATTGCAGACACTCTAAATAGAAAAAGAGATGCTTGTTAATCTTGTAGATTTGTAAAACATTGATAAAGGAACCATTGGGAGTTATTTTATGTGCTGATTGTATTTTGGCAAGTGGGCAGTCTTAATTTTGGTATCACCATAAACTGAAGTCTTTGTTTGGAGAACATGAGTGGGCAGTGTCACAGGTAGATCTTAGTCTAACATGTTCATTTGTTTTTAATATGCTGTACTATTTGGAGGTCACAGATCTAGTGAAAACGCAAAAGCCTGCATGGAACTAGTCCTTTGGAAAGTAAAAGAAGACCTGAAAAAGAAGAAGTGATCCCGTTGCCCTAGAACATCTTGAATTTGCACTGCTGAGCCAGTGAGTCCTCCTCCATCTACTGCTGGCAGTAGAGTTGAGTCTGTATCAGGCTCTCTTAAACTTTCAAAGAGAAAAGGAGAAGAACACATGCCGTTGAGCTTTATTTATTATTTTTTAGAGGTTAAATTTCCATAGCAATTTCTAAAGTTGGACCTGAGATGGGAAAGGGTGGTGAGGAATTAGGTTAGTTTGAATTTTTAACACATCTTTATAAGTATTTTTGTAAGTATTGGGCTTCATTTTGTGAGCAGTGGAAGATGGTTTAGACTTGAATTATTGAGTTCATGATTTTCATGAAGGTCATTTCTTGGGTTACCTACATTTAGTTTTTCTCTAACTATCTAAAACATCATACTGCTCTAAAAAGCATTTTTTACCTAAAAAAAATTGTAATAGTTTTCTTTAGATTATTTTTCCCTCACAAAATGTATGAAAGTAGGTGTAAAATTTTTCAGTGCACTCTGTTGACATAAAGGTTTTGTTCATTCGGTTATTGTATGATGTGTTTTTATTCTGTTACTTGATTTTAATTTATATCATATCAAAAGCTCCTTGATTTTTTTTTTTTTTGTAAAGCCAGTGTCATGGACCTTCTAAATACACTAAATTCTAATCCATATTCCTAATACCTGCATTGTCTAGTCTCTTCAATGGGTTGGTACTCTATTCCCTTCATCTTTTTTTTTTCTTTTAATTGTGATTTCTGGCTTGCATATAATAATTGTACTTCTTAGTGAGTTATAGTATGGTTTTCAAAGCATGCATACAGTGTGTAATAATCAAATCAAGGATACAGACATATTCATCTTTAAAATTAAACATATTACATTGTATACATCCAATAATAGTTCTGCTAGTTTGTGGGATTTTTTTTGGAAGCATATATTGAATTATCAATGTCACTTTTTACTCTGCTGCGGTACACCATTTCATAACCTATCCCACTTGTTTATGAGCATTCTTATGTCTGTTAATCATTTTCTCTCAAACTGCCCACCTCACTTCATCTTGTTTCAGTTTCTGTTATCTACCATTACTCTTTCTATTTCTATGCATATCCATAAACTACAGACATTTGGTATATGTTAAGTGGAGACATACAGTCTGGCTTATTTCACTTAGCATTTTATCTTCTAAGATAAAATGTTCATTTTGTTTCATATTACAGGATATGAAGGTTCTTTATGACTTAATAGTAGGCCATTGTATACATGTACCATATTTTCCTAATCCCTCCTTTGGTGCTTAAGTTATTATGATTGTTTGTTTGATTTGTTTTGTTTTCGCAGGTGAGCTGTTTGAGTTCCTTGTGTATTCTGGTTATCAAGCCCTTATCTGAAGTATTATTTGCAAATAATTTCTCTCATTGTGTAGGTTGTCTCTTTATTTATTGTTTTCTTTTTTAAATTATTATTATTTCATTTTATTTATTCATTCATTTGTTTTAATTTGATCAGAAAGACACAGAGAGAGAGAGAGAGAGAGAGAGAGAGGAAGGGACAAAGGAAGCCGCCAGGTCCGGGACTCAAACCGTGGTTGGTCATGTGGGAGTGTCCAGCACCTTAATCACCACGCCACCAGCTGGTCCCCTATTGTTTTCTTTACTATGCAGAATCTTTTTAATTTGAAGTAATACCATTTGTCTACTTTTGCTTTTATTACCTGTTCTTTTAGGGTCATATCCAAAAATAATAATAATTTTCCCAGACATGTCATAGAACTTTCCCCTTATGTTTTCTTCTAGTAATTTAAAAATTTTAGGTATTATGTTAAAGTCTTTTATCCATTCTGAGTTGATTTTTATATATAGTATGGTATAAAGGTCCAGTTTCATTCTTTTGCATATAGATATATAGTTTTCTCAGAACCATTTATTAAAGAGATTGTCCTTTCTGCATTGTGTATTTTTTGCATGTTTATAGAAAATCAATTTGCCATAAATGTATGGATTTATTTCTGGGCTATTTACTTTGTTCCATTGTTCCATATATCTATTTTTATGCCAGAACCATGCTGTTGCGATTATTAGAGCTTTGTAGTAGATTTCAAAATCAGGTAGTGTGATGTCTCTAGCATTGTTTGCTTTTTTTGCTCACAATCACTTTAGTTATTTGAGGGCTTTTGTGGTTCCACGTAAATTCTTCCCTCTGTGTGAAAAATGGCATTGGAATTTCTATGGATATTGCATTGAATTTGTAGATCATTTTGGTACTGTGATGATAACAATGTTAATTTTTCCAACCTGTGAACACAGGGGACCTTTCTATTTATTTGTCATCTTTAATGTGTTTCATCAATGTTTTATAGTTTTCAGTATACAGATCTTTCATCTCCTTGATGAAATGCATTTCTTAGTATTTTATTTTTTGCATATATATAAAGAGGATCATTTTCTTGGCTTTTTCAGATAATTGTTAGTGCGTATATATACCACTGGCTTTTGTATGCTGACCTAACATCCTGCAACTTTACTGAATTAATTAGTTCTGGGTCCTCTCTACCCCTGTGGATTCTTTAGGGTTTTCTATGCAAAGGTCATTTTGTCTTTCTAAAAAGACATGGTTTAACTTCTTCCTTTCCAATTCAGATGCCTTTTATTTCTCTCTTTTGCCAATTGCTCTAGCAATAGCAGCTCTATTCAACTTCCAGTACTATGTAAACTAGAAGTGACTAAAGTGGGCATGCTTGTTTTGTTTTTCACTGAGAGACAAAGCTTTCAGCTTTTCACCATTGAGTATGATGGTAGCCATGGATTTTTATATGGCTTTTATTGCATTGAAGTATATTCCTGCAGTATTATTCATTTAGAGTTTTCTCATGAAAAATGTTGAATTTTGTCAAATACCTTTTCTACGTCTATTGAGATGATCCTACAGTTTTCATCCTTCATTTGTTAATGTGGGTGTCACATTTATTGATTTGCATATGTTGAACCATCTTTACACCCCAGAGATAAATTACACTTGTTATAGTGAATGATCCTTTAAGGTGCTCTTGAACTTGGTTTGTAGTATATCGTTGAGTATATTTACATATATATGCATCAGGGATATTGGCCTGTAATTTTCTTCATTTGAAGTACTCTTGTCTGGGTTTGGTATAATTGTAATGCTGGTCTCATAAAATGAGTTGGAAAGTTTCTCATCTCTTCAGTTTTGTTTGTTTTTTGGGGGGAAGTTTGCAAATGATTGGTATGAATTAAAATGTTTGGTAGAATTCAGATGTGAAGACTGATCAGATACTGGGCTTTTCCTTTTTTTTTTCTTTTGGAGAGGTTTTTGCTATAGGGCGCGTGCACTTGCCAGACAGACAGAGAGAGACAGAGAGATAGAAAGCAGGAAATCACCCCCCCAGGGGGGATGGCCACGCCGCAATCCCTTCTCCTCCATTCTCCTCTCGGGATCTTGGGCACGCACGCACACGCGCCCGGCGTGAGTTTAAGCCACCAGGTCCGGGACTCGAAGTGTGGTCGACTACGTGGGAGTCCAGCGACATAGCCATTACGCTAACTGCTGGTCCTGATACTGGGCTTTTCTTTAATGGGAGACTTTTTATTCCTGATGCAGTGTCCTTACTAGGCCTGTTTAAAACTTTGCCTTTTGCTATTTCTGTTATGTATTTCTTCATGTTTTAGTCTTGGTAGGCTGTATGTCCCTAGGCATTTAGATTATTCAATGTGTTTATATGTAATTGTTTATATAGACTCTAGCGACCCTTTGTATTTCCATTGTATCAGTTGTAATGTATCATGTTTCATTTGTGATTTTATTTATTTTATCTTCTTTTTATCTTAGTCCAGCTAAAGGTTTATACATTTTTCTGTATTTTTTCAGAAAACCAAACCTTATTTTTGATGATCCTTCATACTAGTTTTCTAGTCTCCATTTTATTTATCTTTCCATTGATCTTTATCATTTCCTTAGTTTTACTAACTTTGGGATTAGTTTATTCTTTTTCTAGTTTCCTGAGGTTAAATTATTAGTGAGGTCTTTCTTATTTTTTTATATAGCTATTTCATTGCTATACACATCCCTTAAAACTGTTTTTGCTGCACCCCACAGTTTTGTTTAGGTTTATCTCATTTATGACAGACAGCGTGAGTACACATGGTAGAGAGAGAGGGAAAGAAAGCGCAAGACCCTTAGCGGGGTCTTGTCATACAGTGGGCCCCTTCCCAAGTCCGCCTGCTTGTCAGAATCCTGGGCATGTGTACACATGCTAGGTGTGTTCAACCAGAGCCAGGGACTCAAACCAGTGACTGGCCATGCAACTTCCAGCACTGTAGTTCAGTTGCTACTGACTATGTCACTAGGCTGGGCTAGGTAACCCATAACTTTTGGTACATTTTGTTTCCATTTTTGCTTGTCTCAAGATATTTTCAAGCTTTTCTTTTAATTTACTTATCTTCCCATTGGTTATTCAGAAGCATGTTGTTTAGTTTCCACATATTTGTGAATTTTCCACATTCCTCCTATTATTGATTTCTAGTTCTGTACCACTATAGATGTAAAAAAAAATACTTGGTATGATTTCATTCTTCTTAAATTTGTTAAGATTTGTTTTGTGTCCTAACATATGATTTATTTTGGAGAATGTTCCACATGTATTTGAGAAGAATATATATTTTGTTGCTGTTGGATGGAGTATTCTGTGTATGTCTGTTAGCTCTACTGGGATTAAAGTATAGTTTAAGTCCAATGTTTTCTTACTGCTTTTCTGTCTGAACAATCTGTCCATTATGGAGATGGGATATTCAAGTCCATTACTATTATTTTATTAGTGCCTCTTCTCTTGTCTTCTGATCTATTCCTATTTGCTTTATATGTAGGTGTTGTAATATTGGGTGCATAAATATATATTTACAATTATTATATCTTCTTGATGGATTATCCTTTATTATTGTATAATGATCTTGTCTTATTTTATCGTTTTGTATTTAAAGCCCATTTTATCTGATGTAAGTATTGATAACTACCCTACTTTCTTTTGGTTCCATTTTTATGGAACATCTTTTCCTATTCTTTCACTTTTAACGTATGTGTATCCGTAAAGGTGAAGTGAGCTTTTTGTAGACAGCATATAATTATATCTTTTCTCTCCATTTAGCCAATTATTGGAGAATTTAATCCATGTACATTCAAGGTAATTATTTTTATTTACTTAATAAACTCATACATTTTTTTTTTTTTTGGAGAGGTCTTCACTATAGGGCACGTGCGCTCGCCAGACAGAGAGAGACATAGAGACAGAAAGCGAGAAATCCCCCCCCAGAGGGGATGGTCACGCCACAATCCCTTCTCCTCCATTCTCCTCTCGGGATCTTGGGCACGCACGCACACGCACCCGGTGTGAGTTTTAAGCCACTGGGTCCGGGACGTGAACCGCAGTTGACTACGTGGGAATCCAGCGACATAGCCATTATGCTAACTGCTGGCTCCCAATAAACTCATACTTTAATTCCATCTTTCCACGAACTCTCTTTTTAATTGCCAGAGGGTATGTGCACTCCCCAGAAAGCAAGCCCTCTTCAATGGGACAGGGTTGGGCCACAGTCCTTTTTGGGCATTTCTCCACTGATTGGAATTTTGAGAATACACTCACACCTATCTGGAATATTTTTCAGCCACTGGGGCCAGAATTTGAACCACAGACAGCCATGTTGGATTCAGTCCTTATGCAAAGGGCTTAATCCTTGCATTGTTAGTCAGCCCTCAAGGTAATTATTAATACTTAAGGACATATTTCTACCATTTTGTTCCTTATTTTCTATTGTCATGTAGATTCTCGGCTCCTTCCTGTCCTGTTGTTTTCCTTTGTGATTAGATGATTCCCTCCAGCAATATGCTTTGATTCTTTATTTAATTTGCTTTATAGTGTATGTATTGCCAGAGAGAGAGAGAGACAGAAAGAAAGACAGGGAAAGTGAGAAAACACTCTCTGAGGGGATGACCATACCACATCCCTTCTCCTCCATTCTCCTCTCAGGATTTTGGGCAATGCATGCACACATGTCCGGTGCATGGGTCCAGGACTCTGACAGCACAGTCAGCCGTGTGGATCCAGCCACCATTACCACTATGTCACCTGCTGGCCTGATCCCTTATTTTTATCTTTTGCATGTCCACTATAGATTTTTGTTTTGTGGTTACGGTATAGTTTACATAAGATATCTTATGGTTATCACAGGATACTTTAAGCTGGTGATAACAACTTAACTTTGTATAAAATATCTCAATATTTCTACTCTAGCATCCTCCAACATTTTATATTTTTGATGTCATGATTTATCTTTTTATTTTGTATAATGCTTAACAAATTATTATAGCTATTATTAATTTTAGTTGTTTTATCTTTTAGGGTTTTTTGTGAGGGTCCCATCCCATGTCCTCCTCCACAGTCTTCTAGTCAGTCAAGATCATGGACACACCCACAGGCTCACCCCATGTGCTCAGGTTGATCCAGGAACTGAACCTAGGGCCTTCCTATATGACTCTAACACTGTACAGCAGTGCTGCACAGCCTGTGCCACTATAGCCGGGCCAATAGTTTTGTCTTTTAACCTTCATACTAAAGATAGTGATTTACATACCACCATTACAACAATATTCCAAATTTGATTCTGTAATTTACTTATAATAGTAAATTTCATATTTTTATGTTTTCCTGTTACTAACCTGCATCATTTTCTTTTGTTTGAAGGACTTCCTTTAGCATTTCTTATTAGACAGGTCTGGTAGTGATAAACTCCCTCATCTTGGAAAGTCATCATCTTTTCTTCATTTCTGAAGGACAGCTCTGTCAGCTACCATAATTTCAGTTGACAATTTTTTTTCCCTTCAGCATTTTGAATATTTCAGCCTACTGTCTTTCAGCCTGTAAAGCTTCTGCTAAGAAATATGTTGTTAGCCTTATTGAAAATCCCTTATCTGTGATTTTTTTTTTTCTTGCTGCTTTCAGGATCCTCTTTGATTTTTCAAAGTGTGATTATATTATGTCTTGGTGAAGTCTTCTTTGCAATGAATATGATTTGAGACCTTTGACTTTCTTGACTGTCTTGGATATTTATATCTTAATCCAGATCTGGAAAGATTTTATGCTATTATTTCTTTAACTAAACTTTCTACCCTTCTATTTTCCTTATTTCCTAACATTTGTTCTTTTGATGCTGTCTCACAAATCCTATTAGCTTTCTTTATTAATTTTTGTTCATTTTTCTTCTGTGATTGTATATTTTCAATTGGCCTGACTATAAAAACAGATTTTCTCCTGCTTATTTGATCCTGCTCTTGATGCTGTCTATTGCACTTTTTATTTATTCGTTGTATTTTTCAGCTCCAAAATTTGTTGAGGTTTTTTTTTCATTTTTTATTTTATTTTATCTTATTTATTTATTTATTTCTTGGGAGAGATTTTTGCTATAGGGCGCGTGAGCTCGCCAGACAGACAGAGAGAGACATAGAGAGAGAAAGCGAGAAATCACCCCCCAGGGGGGATGGTCACGCCGCAATCCCTTCTCCTCCATTTTCCTCTCGGGATCTTGGGCACGCACGCACACGCGCCCGGTGTGAGTTTTAAGCCACCGGGTCCGGAACACAAACCGCGGTCGACTATGTGGGAGTCCAGCGACATAGCCATTACGCTAACTGCTGGTTCCCTGTTGAAGTTTTTAAATATAACTTAATTCGTTAAATTTTTCATTTTAGTCCATTGTTTTCCTGATTTTTAAAAAATGGTCTCTCTTTATTTTTGTTAAGTTTGCTGAACTTAAAACAATGGTTTTGAATTCTATGTTAGGCAGTTTGTATATTTCTTTGGCGTCAGCAACCAAGAGGTTATTTATTATTATTATTTTTTGAGGGTATTATAGCTTCTTGATTTTTCATGGTTTTTGTTGCTTCTGTTGATAGCTGAATATTTGGTTGGAGAAGTCACTGCAGACTTTATGCTAGATTTGCTGTGGAAAGACCTCCTCCAATGGGAGGTTGCAAGGGCACTTGTTGGGTGTGATTCAGCAGTTCTGGTTCTAGTGAAGGTTCTAACTGTTTATGCAGTTTTGAGGACTAAGATCAGTGTTGATCAAGATTACAAGGATTCTCAGTGGCCAACACTGTGAATGTTCTCAATGGCAGCAAGGGATTTGGGGGTCTTTGTGGCAATGCTGCTAAGGTCATTCTAATCTACTGGGTTGTCAGAAAAGTCATGATGTTTTTGCTTTTCTAAGCAAAAATGCATCATGACTTTTCCAACAACCCAATAATTTTCTCCCACTGGGTAAGTCATGGCTGAGAGTATTCCTCTTGGCACTTGGTCTGTTTGTGGGCTGTCCTGCAGTGGCAGTAATGAATGGTACCTGTAGAGCACCCTCTGAGGTGAGGCCCAACACACAGGCATGAGTAAGGACCACAGCTCTGGGATCTGGGGCATAATGGCATAGTACCCGGTGACCAGGGCACAACCATCCTATCACTTCTGCCACATTGATAACAGTATGCAAGGCACAGATGCTTGTAAAGCCTCCAAGGGACCTAAGAATGGGAGTATAGGCATGTAGAGTTAGAGTGGGTCTAGAGCCTAGTTCTCTACAGCAGCTGAGCTGGTATTTGAGGCACAAAACTTTCTGTCGCCATGTTGATAACAGTTTTTCAAGGTAACAATTTTTGAAGTATGGATGCTTATGACATAGGTTGGGAGCTAAGAATGGGAGCACAGTTATGTGGAGAACTGGAGTAGCTCCAGGGTCTTGATGAGGTCTGGTTCTCTATGGCACCTGAGCCAGTGTTTGGCACAAAGGCACATGCAGTGACTTAACTCCAGAACCAGGAGTGACTGACTTGCTATGGCAATAGCTCCCATGTCTGAGATGTGGGCAGGTCCAATGCAAACATGATGTGGTGGCTCTTTTCTCAAAGCGCCTCAACAGTAGCCACTTTTTGTGGTGGTGGAGAGACGGGAGGTTAGAAGCATGCAACAGTGTTTTCCTCTCTGGGGAAGGAATTCTACTAATTCACTGAGAAGATTAGCTATTTTGTTACCTCAGTGGTAAGACAAGCTGGTGACCTCTAACAGGTCACTGGGGACCATAATGGTCCCTGACACATGGTGGATACCAGTATCCTCCAGCACTTTACATCTTTGCTCCTAACCTTTCTCTGGTGTCCCAGGTATATTGATTTCATCAGCAATCTCTTCCATGTGGATATTGTTGGTTTGTTTGTTTTGCTCCACTGTGTTGCTGCGGATTCCTTAAGGGGGGTCCTTGAGTCTTCTCGGGGTTTTTGAATAGCTGTCTTTTTTGTTGGAAGATGAAGACTGGTATCTCGTATTCTGCCATCTTGACAGTGTCACTCTGGATCTATCAATATACTTCAACAACTCTTCAGTTTCCAGTTAGTTGATTAAATGGACGGTATGCCAGTAACCTTCCTTGACTGTGTCTTTCCTTGAATATTCTGTTGAGAGAGAACATCTGGGATAAAATTAATAGCCTGGTCATTGTTTCTGAATTCATAAGGTTGTTAAAGATGGCAGTTATGTGGAACTTTTTAATTAAAAGGGATTGCAATTCTAAACCATGCATTCACATTGGAATACAACCAGAAGTGTATAACCTGATGAAGAAAATATACTAGACGATAAACACTTCTAGGAAACCTTTCCAGTCTCGTCTGCTTTCGTATATTCACCTACTACATACTTAACTCCTGACAAGTTAGGGGCTAATAATTTTTAAGGCATTTTCTTTAAAGTATACTAAAGCCATTTGGCAAAACCTATGAGACATACTCCTGAATGAAATGTGGGTAGGTAACACTTTTATTCACTTACAATACGATCTCAGTGCAATGTATGCCTACAGTATAAATGATAAAATCAAAACTGAATAAAACTAAAACGTTTTACAATGTGTAATACATGTAGGGATAATTTGATATGATAAATGTCACATCTCCCAAGTACACCTTAAGACTTTCTATTTTTATTATTTCTTAAAACACACAAGTCAGTGTTACTAGAGAAACTAAAACTAAATCCCATTAAATTATCTGTTAAACTTGTTTATGCTTTCTAAAGGTCCTTTGGCCTTTATGGAATGAGATTTAAGTCAGTTTTCAGAAGTTAGCCATCTGGCTTCCTTGTGTGCTATGAAAACACATGACAAAGTTGTCATATGGTCAAATGAAATTGAACTTGTTTCTACAGGTGAGGAGAAAATCAAGATAAAAGGCTCTTTTCTGTCATTTGGATTTTTCAGACGCTTAAATATTAACCTATCTTGTTAGAATTCATACATTTCCCTCATTTATCTGTGCGGTGTTAGGTTTATTAACAATAGTTCACTTCTACCCAGAAAAACATTTGATAGCATTCAATATAAAGGTAAGTATCAAAAATATGTAGGACAATAATGCCTTGTGTATTACAGTATTTGTACTCACACCTTCCTATGAAGTCCACATTTTTAGAAAAATATATTATTGCTTATGAAATGACAAACAGGCATTCTGATTCCAACACATTCTTACAACAGTATATACAGTCCTATTAGAGTCAGAGCACTGCAGATCCATACAGTGTGTGGCAAAGGTCCCAGACGTCTGGCAAAGCTCACACTTCCACATCACATCTCTGGGCAGAGCCTTGCTGGATTTCTTAGGTATCAGGGTCTCTCATGCCAATGAAGGGGAAATGCTATAGAGACGAAGATGTTCCGTCTTAGGCTGCTTCTTCAGCAGAGCAGTCGATTCCAGCGTAGGTAAACTTCTCATAAAGCGTGGTATTCACGTAGGTCTAGAAGAGCAAGAGCGTTTTAAGACATGAGCTACTGTGATTCTGCCTCTGTTGGGACAGTTACAGGAATACTCTGGCTTTCTTAGTTTGTTTCAACTCAACTGCTGAGAACTTGGGGGGGGTGCACTTTTCTGTCCTCAATTCCTCTGTTGTATTTGATGACTTTCTTCCTGTAATAACCCACTTGGCTTCTGCACGTACGTTTCATATTCTGCCTGTCCTCCATCACTGAGCTTTTTCTCATGGTCTCTTCCTGGTCCCCCCTGAAAGCTGCATAATCTCTTGGGCATCTTCCTCTGTCCCTGACCCATCTTTACATTTCTGGTTAAATTACCACTTGAATTTCAGTGATATTCAAAATCTATTTCCTTAGACTAGATTTACTTGTCTTTTAGACCCCAGTAGGAGTTCAGCCAGCTACCTTCTAGAAATTTTTATAGACTTCTTAATCTTCCCCATAGGAACCTATAGGCCTGGCTCTAGAGTTTATTTGCTGCATGTCCTCAAGCCAGTCATTGTCACCTCTCTGAGTCTGTTTCATCATGTATACAATTAAAAGGTCAGACTATATGACTAAGAAACTTTCTACTGGAAAATTGCATCGTGACTTTCCAGACTTTTGTTTTTCTGTGCAAAAATGTGCCTTGACTTTCCTGACACTCACTAGTTTTAAGGAGATAATTCTGCATTCTGTTCTCTGTGATGATACCTTGTATAAAAATCTTATTCTCCCTCCAAATTATAGATTTCTTTATTATTATGTCATGTTGAGGGGGAAGCACATTCTTTATTTCTATAATACTTAGGGTTGTGCTTGGAATAACTTGTTGAATTGTATCAGTTATTCCTATTAACCACTCTAGGCACATAGGAATTCTAATTAAAGAGCTTCCACTTTGAACTTGATACTCACCTTTCGTTCTTCTAGCATCCGGTTTAAGGACACCAATATCTGGGCAAATGAAGGCCTCTCGTAAGGCTTCTCCCTCCAGCATTGTCTCATTAGATCATACCTTTGAAAACAAAAAGATATAGGGTTAATTCTTCTGTCCTGGGCAAGGCTGGTAAAGTTTCTATTAGGCCTCCCACCTCCCTGTCCAGGTTCTTTTCTCCTCTAGATTTAGTGGCTTCCCTGGGTATCATTCTTCCAGGGTCTTGGTCTCCGTATTTGATCACCTGGGAAGAACTGGGATATGTGGCATTGTCCCTGGAATACTAGGTCTCTTATGTTAGTACTAAATTTTTAATAATGTGTAAAATGCTACCCAGTGCATCTCCCTCTTAGAAGCAAGACTCTTGAACCAGGTGCTGTAGACAATGCGTCCCTTCAAAATTCGTATTTTGAAAACTACTCCCCAAGATTAGGGTCTTTATGAATGGGATTTTGCTCTTAAGAGAGAGGTCCTAGAGAGCTGCAGAACTTTCCCCTCGTATCATTTACTGATATCTTGGGAGATACTGGTGAACATAGTTCTAGGAACACAGGCCTAAGGCGCTACTTTCTCAAGCATCAGAGCTCCTTGTGTTATTAAAATGCAGATTTCTGAGACCAGTTCTGCCTCCACCAACAGAAACAGAATGTCTGAAAATGGGTTGAGCTCCCCCTGAGGCATTGTTCAGCATGTGGGATCTTATGTACATGGAGGCTATCCAGATTCTAGAAGGTTTGTGCAGGGTGGTCTTCATTTATGCCTCTTGTACCAGAGACATTATTAATAGACAGCACTCTTTCACTCCTAGAAGTAGCCCAGTTTGAACACTAATTATTTACGTAACCTAATGCCTTGCATTCTTCAACTTATGCCAGGTAGGCAGCTCTACCATGGCTAGTTATGAATGGTGATATCACAAATGATTATCCCAAAGAATAATTCTTACTTCCAAAAATTAATTTTAGCAGAACCATGAGTCTATGAAGAAAAATTCATCTTGATATAACAACTCTGAAATCTCTACCCCAAAGTTAGGCTCATGGTTTCACGTACTTATTTATTCACGAATAACTTTATCAATTTATTTCAGGTCTTTCCCGTATGTGTTACCCTTCTTGATTTCTACCTCCCTGAAAGTCATCACCTTAAATTCCTCCTACATTTCTATGTCTGGAAAGCTACTATTCCTTGCCCCTGGCATAACAGTCTTACAATAAGGGACCCTCTTTTCCAGCTGTTTGGGACCTCCAGTGTGTGTGTACATGTACCAGGTGATTTCATTATAGTCAACCTGTCTAAGAAATGCATGGGGGAAGGTTATGATTAAATGGGTGAAGCCTGACTTACACCTCATCATCACAGTTCAGGGGCTTCTCCAGTCTGTATCCCTGGGGCAGCTTCTCGTAGAGCTCTGCACAGGTCATCCCGCAGTAGGGAGTGCCACCTAGAAGACAGAAAACAGTGCCATCTTAGTGCCCTCCGGCATAGAAAGCAGTGCCTCTTGCCCAAGTGATCCAAAACCAAAAGGCCAGGTAGAAGCTGGGGGTGGGGAGTGAGCAGTCATGACAGGGTGAGTACCCAGCATGCCTCCCTTTGCCAATCCACCACACATTGAAGTTCCACTTACATTACAGATCACTCTACAGTGTAACCTCTGCCATGGGCTTCATCACTTATGTACTATTTCTCTCCCCTATGTCTGCCTGCAAACAGCTTGGCTGCTGTACCCATGAGACTTTTCTTTTTTCTAATAAGAAGTCTATTTATGTTACACAATTCATAATTTATTGCTAATTTTGCCTAGTTTTAATTATACTTATTGCAGAAAAGTTGGAATAAGAAAAAACACTTGAATAACCCAATAGCTTTTATTACTTCTGTACAATACCCTCTAGTTTTTTAATATGTAATATTTATAAAACCGGATATTTTATGTGAAATTTGTCAAAATGTACATGACAAAAAACATACATGGGATTAAATGGCCTTCAAAAACGATGACTTTTTAAATTGGAGAAGTAATTATGTGGCAACTCTATGGCATCTTTGTATAAGCAGACAGAACTAACCTATAAGGAAGTTCATGGCTAGCAGGTCATTAGTGTTAACTATGACCTTCGGAATGGTGCTTTCAAATGAGAATTTTCTATGTTCAAGTCACATCTGTTATCACCACATGTAAATTGTGCCCTCTGAAATCATGCCCAGACGCCCACACCCTGTGCCTTGGAGTCTCACCTGGTGGATAAACATACTCACCTAAGCTAACAATCTCCCATAACAACACACCATAGGACCAGCTGCAGAAGGGACAAATGTGAAACCAATAATCAGCAAATAGGTTGACCATTCAACTCCTGCCCCAACAGCCAGATTGATGAGCCCTTTCTCAGAAAAGGAAATGTTAAAGTCTGCTTTCTGGGATTGGACCTGCACCCAGCCTGGGGTTCTCCTCCCAGGCCAACAGAAAGGTTACAACTGCAAAACAGAATTTCCTGTGCCAAAGACCCCCCCCCCAACTCACTTTCAGTAGAGAATGTAAGGTGGCACTGAGCAAAACAGGTGAAGTTCTAAGCAGAACAGAGCTGCCACCTGATACTCAGACAACCTGGGACAAGTTACTGAACCTCTTGGGGCCTCTTGGTGTATTCCGAAAGTGGGAACACCAATTCCTGCCTCAAAGTCATACAGAGATGACACGAGGTAACAAATAAAGGGCACCTGGAGCACAGTGAGGACACAGAAAGTGTCAGTCCTCTTTCCATTTCCAGGCAGAAGCGAAACCTCTCATGTAAAATACCTAGCCCTTTGGGCCCCAGTTTTTCTTCCTGAAAACAGGGCGTGCAAGACAAGATGGCCTAAGCCTCACTCCCAACTCCTCCTTCCCGTCAACCTGAGACTGGTCACTACAGGCTGCAAATTTGCCCCCCCCCCCAGCCACTGTCTCACTTTCCTTTTGTTCCCAGCTGCTATTCTGGGCTGCTTCCTCTGGTCTGGGTCCAGGAAGCAGAGCCATGGAAAGGCCAGTATGGCACTTCTTCCTCTAGGGTCAAGAACTGACTCTCTCTGACAGATTACCAGGGATTTTATACTCTGGAAATGGTCTGCTCTGTGGCTCCAAACATCCTATGAATTTATTTCCTAGGCTTTTTGATTAGCTTTATTCCACAGAGAGATAGGATATTTCTGCTTCACTTTAAAACCTGTGTTAAATGTGTAATTTTTTGTAAAAACAAAACAAAAACAAACTCCTGGCAATAGGAGGTTTACTCACACATCACTGTTGGTCGTATACACACTGTAATTTAGAGACTCAATCGCCATCCAGCGCACAGGGAGCCTTCCCTGGGGAGAACAAAGTGAGACACCACTTAGGCAGGACCAGGACTCCTCACAAGGCTCCCAGCTCGTCTGAAGCCCAGGCTCACTCATGGAAAATACATGTAAGGAAAAAGCTACTCGTGGATTTAAATAGTTTTGTACCAAAATAAATTCATACGTTAATTCATTTTCTCAGACTGTTTGAAGTTCCATGATGTATGTGTGTGTGCATTCACATGTGTGCATTTGGTAGTTACTCATCCTGTGACTGTCAGGGCACTCAGAGGTTTGAAAGGGGAGACAAGCATAGAAACTGAGAAGTTAGCTGTTGTGTGGGAAAGACTAGTGGGGATACCATGGTAGGTGGAGAGACCTGTGCCTGGAGGTGAGGGGGGGAGGGGCCATCTGAACTAAAAGATGTGTAGGTATCACCAAATAGGGACAGAAAGAGCATTTCAGGCTAATGGGAACAGTATGCCTATGTATCAAGAGAGGGTGAAATCACTCATACAGGAGTAGGTTGTCTATTTCTCATATTTTTATGTATTTTTGAGGGATTTTTGTGAAGTTAATTTCAAGTTTAATTCCATCATGGTCAGGGAAGATAATGGATATAGTTACAAAGCATAATACTAGCACAAAAACAGGCATGTAGACCAATGGAACAGAACAGAAACCCCGGAAATAAACTCCAAAACATGCAGCCAGCTGATTGTTTACAAAGGACACCAGATAACCCAGTACAGAAAAGAAAACTCTTTAGCAAATGATATTGGAAAAACAGAATATGCACCTTCAGAAGGATGAAACTGGATTCCTGTCTCTCACCACTAACAAAAATCACCTCAAAATGGATCAAAGATCTAAATCTAAAACCTCCAACTATAAAACTGCTGATGGAAATCACTGGGGACACTCTTGGACACATCAGAGTAGGCAAAGACTTATTAAATTAGACCCCTAAAGCATAGGCAATAATCTCAAAAATAGACAAATGTGATGGGACCAGCAGTTAGCGTAATGGCTATGTCACTGGACTCCCATGTAGTCGACCGCAGTTCGAGTCCCGGACTCGGTGGCTTAAACTCACACTGGGCACATGTGTGTGCGTGCCCAAGATCCCAAGAGGAGAATAGAGGAGAAGGAATTGCAGCTTGGCCATCCCCTCTGAGGGGTGATTTCTCACTTTCTTTCTCTCTGTCTCTTTCTGGCGAGTGCACGCACCCTATACCAAAAAACTCTCAAAAAAAAAATATATATATATAGACAAATGGGATTACATTGGGTTAAAAAACTGCACAGCCAAAAAATAAATAAATAAAAAATCCACAATAATTAGAGTGAATAGACAACTCTTGGAATGGGAGAAAATATTTGCAAACTGTCTCAGACAAGGGACTGATACCCAGAATATACAGGAAGCTCAAGTAGCTTATCCCCAGCCCCAACACACACCTAAATAAAATAAAGTAACCCAATTAAAAGATGGGAAAATGAGCGGAACAGATAACTCTCTAAGGAAGACATATGAATAGCCAAAAATCATACGGAAAAATACTCGACTTCCCTTGTCACAAGGAAGATACAAATCAAACCACAGTGAAATACCACCTAACTCCAGTCAGAATGACTAAGATTAAAAAAATTATGAGAAGTGCTGATGAGGCTATGGTAAAAAGGGAATGTAAATTAGTACAACCACTGTGGAGAACAATATGGAAATTCCTCAAAGAACTGCAAATAGAACCACCATATGATCCAGCAACTCTACTCCTGGCTATCTACTGAAAGGATAGAAATACTCTAAGTTGTAAAAGTACTTGCACATCCATGTTTGTTACAATTCACAATGCTAAGTTGTAAAAGTGCTTGCACATCCATGTTTGTTACAATTCACAATAGCTAAAATGTAGAAGGAACCTGAATGTTCATGAAACAGGTAAGAGGATTTAAAAATTGTGACATCTATACACTACATAATACCAATCAGCCATAAAAAGCAATGAGACCCTGGCATTTGATAAGAAAGTAGATGAATATGAAGAGTTACTGCTAAGCAAAGCAAGCCAGACTATGAAGAGAGTTATCGTAGGCCCCCACTCAATATATATTGAAGGTCAGCACTCTGGCAGAAACGAAAGATTGTATAGTATAAATGCATGGAGAGCAGCTGTGGATACTGGAGACAGTGTGGAAGGAGGGAGGGAAATGGAGGATGGTGAAGGGGGGCTCAAGAGGAAAAAGAAAGAAGCAACACATTTAAGGGACACAAAAATGGAAAATTATCTCTTGATAATGTGAATAGTAATATCTTTGGACTAATATACAGTGTATTCATGACCAGAAAATTCAACTGGTATGCTATAACAGCATACAATGAGTCTATGTAAAAAATTAATAAGAAAAAAAAATCACTCATAGCCAGTGAAATCACACTGAGGTTCAAAATAGGACGAGAGATGCATAATCACCCAGAGGTGCCCACCCCTGACTCCAAAATGAGATGTGGAGTGAGCAATGGTGAAGCTTGACTCCCAGGTTTATTCCCAGATTTCTCAAATTATCTAGGACTTTAGACTCCCCCACCCCCGTTTCTACCCATTTTCAAGAATCACAGGAACTTCATTGGGAAACAGACTGCTCCTTCCCGGAAGCTGTCTACCCTTTAACAGGATTCTAGCTTGCATCGGCCAGTGAGTAAGGCAGGCGGCAGTATGTGGGGCTCTATCTCAGCACCTCCCACCCCTAAACAGGCATGCTCCCAGACCACCCAGTCACAAGCCAACCCTGCCCTCAAACAGAACGATGGTTCAGAGCTGCAGTTCTCTCTCAGCTCTTTGTGGAGTGGCAGTATTCTGAAACACACATTTTTGACTATAAGTCTCAAATGGTAATTCTGTAGTTTTAGGTTCAAGTATGGAAATACCCTTTTTCCTCCCAGTCCCACCTTCTTCACTCTGTATTCATGCCCTTAACTCCCTCCGATTATTCTAGGTCTCTCTTCCCTTTCACAGTAAGGAAAGAAGAGTGTAGTCTATATGCTCTGTTTTGCCTCTCCTCTCATTAACTCCAAACCTGCTAATTTTGACCTCACACCTCTTATTTCCAAGTTTCTTTTTTTTTTTTTTTCCTTCTTTGATTTCTTTTGGATCTGCCCACTTTTGTCTGTCCCTGCTGAATCACCTTGGTTCAGGCTACCACGTCATGCCTGACCTCACTCCTAACAATCTGTCCTCCACACCACAGCCAGGACTGCCACTCTAAACAGCAACTCTGAGCAGTCTTTTCTTTAAAATGCTTCTATAAATCTGTTGTCCCACAATCCCTAATCCTTAGCTGAGTCTGCAAATCCTTAGCTGGAATTCAAGGTCCTTCAAGTCTTTGTCCCTGTTTCTCCTCCAACTATGAATTTTAATTCTCCCTCCTCTCTCTACTATACCAATTTTTTTTTCTTTTTTTTCTTTTTTTTAACAGAGATTTTTGCTATAAGGCATGTGTGCTTGCTGGAAAGACAGAGAAAAAAAGAGAGACAGAAATGGAGAAACCACCCTCCAGGAGGGATGGCCGTGCCTCAATCGCTTCTATTTTATTCTCCTCTCAGGATTTTGGGCATGCACGCACATATGCCTGGCGTAAGTTTCAAGCCTCTGGGTTCCGGATTTAAACTACAGTTGGCCATGTGAGAATTCAGTGACATAAACATTACACCATCCGTTGGTCTACATACTGAATTTCTTAAAAATCCCTCAAAGATTTCATGCTTTCTTGTCCTCTAGGTTTTTGTCTGTACTTCATCTTCTAGCTCGTTCAACTCATTGTGACACCTCCAATAACTATTATTACATTTACTGTGAAACTCGGGAGTTGGCCTTCATCAGGAAGCCCTCCAGGACTGCCCTCAGGCTTCAGCGTGCCTGCTCTGTGCTTCCATGGAACTCATGCTTTCCTTACCCTTAGCGTGATCAACTGTTACAATCGTTAGCTGTGTGTTCATATCGGAACTGTTTAAAAGTAGAGACTGTCTAACTTGTTACCCCAAATGCAGCAGAGGCCTGAATAATATAATAATAAGTTGATAAGGGATGATGTATTAATCAATGATAATACAAATCCACATCACTTAGTACATTAGTTTGCAGCCACACTTCCATATTAGAATCACCTAGAAAGACTTAAAAGAAAAAAACAACATAAAAAACTAATGCAGGAAGGCCTAGTACTAACAACTGGATCAGAGTAGACCAGAGTATCTAGATAGTATGACTCAGCATCTGTATTTTTTTATGTGACTTTTTGGTCTTTGCTATAGGATGTGTGCGCTCGCCAAAAAGACAGAGAGAGACAGAGAGACAGAAAGCGAGAAATCAACCCCCAGGGGGGATGGCCACACTGCATTCCCTCTTCCATTCTCCTCTTGGGATCTTGGGTATGCACGCACCCACACTCGGCATGAGTTTAAGCCACCAGGTCTGGGACTCAAACCACAGTTGACTACATGGGAGTCCAGAGACATAGTCATTATGCCAACTGTGGGACCCTTTATGTTACTTTTTAAAAACTTTATTTCTCCCATCAGCAATTGAGGCAAAGAGAGGTGAGCATTCCCCCCAGGATCCTCATTGCTACAATCCACCCCAATGAGCGTCTGACATGCACAGGGGGGTCTCGGGGCACAAACCTCGGACCCTGCCATGTGGGTGAGCTTCAGAGACAGTTGTGTTAACACTGTGCCACTGTCTGGCTCCAGCATCTACATTTTTTAAAGCTCTCCAGTTGATTGTGAATTACAGTGAGAGTGGAAAACCCCTGATTTATAAAGGAATCCAGAGAAAGTAGCCCCTCTCCTCTCCAGTGGGGTCACTACACTGCACCCTTCTCACAGGGAGCTTGCATTTCTCCCTTCTCCTTTCCTCCCCAGCTCCGTGCTGCTACCAACCACTTCTCTCTGAAATTGCTGCTACCAACCACTTCTCTCTGAAATTGCTGCTACCAACCACTTCTCTCTGAAATTGCGAGACTGAGTCCTGATCAGTGCTTGGCCCTATAATTACCCCTCCTAAACTCCCCAAAGCTGCATAAATCCCTAGCTTTATGAAATGCCCTGGGACTCTGAGGAGCACAGCCCAGTAAAAGGGCCAGGCTGTGAGGGAACCTGAATGAACCCCTCAGCTCCTCACCCAGGGTGTCACATCCCTTGATGTAAAGGAGCTACAGGATTCCAGGTGACTCAGGGTGGAGCTGGGAGCTTGAGTGGATTGGTAGGGGATGGGTCCTGCCTCTTTCAGAAGATAAGCCCTGCTTGATCCCAGAGAAACACTTGCCTTGAGTGGGTCAAAGCCTAAAAAGCTCAAGGAGAGGGATGAGTGGAAGCCAGCCCTCAGGAAGGATCTATGACCTCTGATTATGTGTTTGATAAGCCTCCAGGGCTGTGTGTGTGTGTGTGTGGGGGGGAGTCCTGAGAGTCAAAGGGGCCCCAGTTCAAACCTTCATCAAAAAAAGGAGTGGAAAAGTAAAAAATGATTATGTTCACTATGGTGGCAACTATTTAAAAACAGGTATGCTATGGGAGGCAAGAAGCCAGAAATGGGTAGAAAAAGTTTCAAAGTGGTAAATTATGATGATTTCCTTTTTGAATGATTCTTGAATATCATTCCTACTTTATCTTGTCAGTAGCTAAAATAAGTACTGTATATTGAAAGAAAGGAAACCGGCAGTTGGGGATAAATGCAGGAACCTGAGTCTAGCTAAGAGGCAAGCCGGTGCTTACAAAAGCCAAAGGACTCTCTACACCACATGACTACTGAAGCAGCCCCTGGACCTGGAGGAGGGAGACCTTCCCACCAGAGAAGACCTGCCAGACCATGTGAAGGCTACTGGGCTTGTCCTCCCCAAGGCGATGTGGCACCCATCCGAATGGCACGTGGACAGACTTTGTGATTACAGGGTAAGCACCAAAAGCAGAACAAGCCCAGCTTCTGTCTTCCTAAATGACTATACGATTAGTTTCTCCTACACTTGAAGATACAAGATTACTGTTAGGGAGAATGGGTGTCGTTAGGTGAAAGTGGTATTGATTTGGGTTTAAAGAGGAAATGAATTTTCTTTTCTTTTCTTTCTTTTCTTTTTTTTTTTTTTTTAGAGAGAGAGAAAGAGATTTTTGTTATAGAGTGTATGTGCTCACTAGAGACAGAAAGCGAACCCCCCCCTCCCCCCACCCCCAGGAGAGATGGCCATTCCACAATCCTTTCTCCTTCATTCTCCTCTTGGGATTTTGGGTACACATGCACACACATTTGGCATGATTTTAAGCCGTCCAATCCAGGACTCAAACTGCAGTCAATTATGTGGGAGTCCAGCAATGTAACCAGTGTAATGGTTACATCTCCTGGTCCCATGGGAATGTTGAACTTCTAATGAAGAAAGAAATCTTACATCATATCTTTCTATAGAATTTCTTTATAAGAACACCTCATGATTTAGGAATTTTGTTCATTTATTTTCTCAATTTTTAGAACCCCTAGAAATTGAGGCTCGGGAACCAGCAGTTAGCGTAATGGCTATGTCGCTGGATTCCCACGTAGTCGACCGCGGTTCGTGTCCCGGACCCGGTGGCTTAAAACTCACGCCGGGCGCGTGTGCGTGCGTGCCCAAGATCCCGAGAGGAGAATGGAGGAGAAGGGATTGCGGCGTGACCATCCCCCCTGGGGGGTGATTTCTCGCTTTCTGTCTCTATGTCTCTCTCTGTCTGTCTGGCGAGCGCACGCGCCCTACAGTGAAAATCTCTCCAAAAAAAAAAAAAAAGAAATTGAGGCTCAAATGTTCAGTTACTTGTGACTGTGCCTTCTTTGTTGGTTAATATGAACCCTTCAGCCATTTTAAGAACTGAGACTTAGAAAGAATGGCCACTGGGCCAGGCAACGTTTAGCGGGTTACACAGATGCCGCAGTCACCATGCAGCAATGACACTAGCAGACATGCGACTTCGGGACAGAGTGCCTTGAAAAGGATGCTATCAGAGTCTGCATTCTGAACTTACCATAGTCTTTTTCACATACACTTCTTGTCCTCTGGACAATCCAAAATCTGCTATTTTGGCTACATAGTTCTCACCAACTAAAATGTTCCTGGCAGCCAGATCCCTGTGGATAAACTGGAAATTTAAAAAACATCATGTATTTTTGGCATTACTACTTGTTTTCACTTCACTGCATTAGCAAAAAACTCTAGGAGCAACAACTTTAGGAAATAGAGATGAAATGATAGTATGAAAAGCAGTTTTAAAAGTCACCAGAATCTTTGGACCAGCAGGTGGCATGGTGGTTAAAGCGTTGGATACTCCCAAGTGGCTGACCATGGTTTGAGTCCGGTACCTGGTGGCTTGCTTTCTCTCTCTCTCTCTCGCTCTCTCTCTCTCTCGCTCTCTCTCTCTCTCGCTCTCTCTCTCTCTCGTCAAATTAAAATAAATGAATGAATAAATAAAATTAAATAATTCTTTTTAAAAAAGCCACCAAAATTCAGTTCCCTTATAGTTCCTTTCCAAATTTTTCATTTAGTGGATTCTGACAAATGACCCCACATCTTGGAAGCAGCATTTCAAGACACAATAAAAAAAAAACACATCATTAAATTCCCATTTGCTATTGCATATTATTTGCTAAGACAGGTTAAGCACCTTTCCCTATATATATTATGAAATTTCCTGAATAACATTATCCATACTAGGCACTAATTTCCATATCAACAAATTTAATATTAACAAAGAGATTACAATTAGGGAAACTGTGAGAAGGAATTAACGAAGAGAGGTTGCCCCAAAAATGCACATACATGTCGAAGCCCTGACTCTAGAGAGGACTTCAGAGGGAAGATATCGAAAGCAAGGTCCTCAGAACACACCTGTTTCTGGCTCAAGTAGTCCATGCCCCGGGCCACATCTGCAGCAAAATGAAGAAGCTGCTGGGAGGACAGTGTGGAAGCAGTGCTGTTGGCAATGGCGAATGCCGGGTCAGTCTCGAGCACGCGGCTCTTGCGCAGGAAGTCCAGGAGGTTTCCGTGGGGAGCATACTCAATGGCCAGGTATAGGTAACCTGTGGAGAAAGGGAGAAAGATTGCTTTATCAATGTCCCTGCCCAGCTGTGGCATTTTTCAGAAGTGCTGTGGTCCCCGGGAATTGTTTATAAACTCCGTTATTGTTACCAACTCACAACACTGGGGACAGGAGAAAGGTAAATGACATCCTCCTGTAATACTTACAGGGGACCAGCCTTGAATTTATGGTTCAGCCATCTCCCACTCCCCTTTATAGTCCTACCAAATGTAGACCAACACAGAGGGCTTCCTGAAATGCTTCTACCTACTCAGAAATGATGAGAGATTGAAATCAAAGCATTCTCTTCCAAATCTTGGACACTACCCTCAAAACACTTTTATGCTTTATTTAATACAGAAGAAGAAGCTAATATGAGCCAGACATTTTATTCAAGTCTATCTTTGGTTTTTCCTGAAGTTACTTTTAAAAAATTATTAAATATCATTATTGGAAGGAGTTACAATAGGTCATTTTCTTTCCTGGCTTCCATTCCTCCCCTAAATTCATATTAAGTCAATATATTGATTATTGGCTTGCAGTCTACTTTTAGAGATTGCATTTTACTTAAAGAAGACATGACATTCAAACATTGACCATAAAAAATAGATAAAAGTTTCTAGGAAAAAATTATGGTCCATTGTCTTATTTTTATTCAAAACATGTTTTCATAAAAAGTAATTTACCTTGATAACAGCATAGATCTTTAGAGTCAGTGAAAAGTGATTTTATTGTTTTTTAAAGGAGAGTTGTTTGTGTGAACCATTTTTAAAATCTCAAATGAATTTGGATCTCAAAGATATTCTATAGTCATTAAAATTCTGGCCCCCCCCACAAAATCTAGTATTGAATCTTGTTCTACTATATGGAAAGATGGACCTTAATTTTGGTATGAATATGTTTTCTCATATCTTTACTGAATTATACATTTTAGGAGCTAAGAAGTATATACTAATGTGATGATAGAACAATATTTTAAGATATATATTTTTCTGTTGGTAGTTTTCTTTAACTTTCATTTACTGCTATCCCATGCTTATTACTGTTTTCAGGAAACAGCTCAAAAATAAATGTCATAACTTCGCTATTTAACCTAAGTGACATGCTTTGGCTTTCAGAATTACACCCTTATTGGATCATAGAATGATGTGTTGTTTGGAGCACCAGTATTTTTAGTTTAATAAATTGAGGAAATGGAAGTAGTTTATTCTATTGTTGGTATTTGTGCTGAAAAGTCAACAAGAGGTTATCAAGTTTATAAATAATTACTACATGGAGCTTTCTTCGTGGGAGCAAACTTTTCCATGAGAAATTAAGTTTAAGCATCGACTTAGAACTGTAAACCTATGTACTGCATTGTCAGAAAAGTCATGACACACTTTTGCATTAAAACAGAGAAAATACTTAACGACTGCCGAGGTTGAGGTATGCTGATAGATTTTATTGCTACCTAATCATTCACTACTAAATTCACACATTACAAAAGAAGTTGTTATGGTTTGAATGTGACCCACAAAAATTCATGTGATGAAATTTGGTTGTGATGGGATTAAGAGAGAAAAACGTTAATCTGACTATGGGATGAAAAAGTGGAGTCTTTGAGTGGTGGTTAAGGTCATCAAGGTAGGACCTGCATGATTAGTCCCAGTGGATTTGTAGGGAGAAGGAGTAAGACAGATACGTGGACATGGACACACAAGCTCTTGTCATGTGAGGCCCTATACTCAGCAGCAAGTCCCAAACAAGATGACCCTTGCTAGATGTGGCTCCTTGACCTTGGATCTCCAAAACAGTGAGCTAAATAAACATGTATTTTTTTATAAATCACCCACACCCACACTCTATTGTTCTGCGACAGAGAATGGACTAAAACAGAAACCCTCAGTAACTAATTGAATTCATAATGCAAATTTAACATTAAAAACACATGTGACATGTGGCATGTGGCAGAGACCAGCAGATGGTGTGATGGTTGCATAGTTCAAATCCTACATAGTCAACCTCAAGTCAGTCCCAGACCCTATGGCTTGAAACTCGTGCCAGGCACACATGCATGTGTGTGTGTGCCCACAATCCCAAGGGGAGAATAGATGATAAGGGATTGTGGCGTGGCCATTGCCTCAGGGAGATTTCTCACTTTCAGTCTCTCTGGCAAGTGCACAACCTACAGCAAAAATTTCTCTCTTAAAATAAAAAATAAATTAAACCACATGTGGCATAGAATAGTTGTAAAACTTCAATGTAATTACGTGAAAGTGCTTCAGATACAAACAAAGCACTGTCATCTGTAAGCTTAACATTATTATTTAATCTAAGTATTGTCAGTGCTTTCACATTGCAATAGATTATTGGGATTTATGGCTTTAACTTTCAGAATACTGATTCCTTAGGTTTTGAGGAAAAGTGAAAAGGCAGGCAATGAAGAAGAACCAATGCACTCTATTCTTTCTGCTGGTAAGGACTTCCCCGCTCCATTCTACTCTCATAGTAGCAGAAGCAGTAGTAGCAGCAGCAGCAGCGAAAAACTTTTACATAGCAGGGATGGGGTGTGTGGGAGCTGTGGATACTCCTGGGTAGTCATGACTGAACCTCATCAGAGGCCAAAGGATCCACCCTCACTGTCTACCTCTGAATAGATGGCACAATCTACAAATCAAACTAGACAGACATTTACATGGAAACTGCAACTTAAAAATGGGTAATCTTCTTGAGATTACTCTGTTTTCTAATTTCAATATAGAATGGGCCATTTAAAAAGAAAAAGAAAAAAAAACCATCTGGCAGGAAATACAGGAAGAAAATATCTTACCTCGATGTTCACATGCTCCCAGAAGGTTGATGATGTTTGGATGGTGTCCAAGTTTACAAAGAACCTCCAGCTCTCCTGCAAAGTCCCTGTGATCATCTTTGGAAGCATATTCTGGGAAGGAAATCAAGGGTTGTGATGACTCTTCATTACATCTTTGCAGAATCAACTGTCCCTTCTAGCTCCCCAAAACCTTCAGGTGCACTCCATCACCATCAGGCCTGGGAAAATGTACACAAGCCAAAGAGATTGCTCTAAGGAAGAGTTCTTCAACTTGGTGCTACCAACCTCCTGGGTAGTCATGACTGAACCTCATCAGAGGCCAAAGGATCCACCCTCACTGTCTACCTCTGAATAGATGGCACAATCTACAAATCAAACTAGACAGACATTTACATGGAAACTGCAACTTAAAAATGGGTAATCTTCTTGAGATTACTCTGTTTTCTAATTTCAATATAGAATGGGCCATTTAAAAAGAAAAAGAAAAAAAAAACCATCTGGCAGGAAATACAGGAAGAAAATATCTTACCTCGATGTTCACATGCTCCCAGAAGGTTGATGATGTTTGGATGGTGTCCAAGTTTACAAAGAACCTCCAGCTCTCCTGCAAAGTCCCTGTGATCATCTTTGGAAGCATATTCTGGGAAGGAAATCAAGGGTTGTGATGACTCTTCATTACATCTTTGCAGAATCAACTGTCCCTTCTAGCTCCCCAAAACCTTCAGGTGCACTCCATCACCATCAGGCCTGGGAAAATGTACACAAGCCAAAGAGATTGCTCTAAGGAAGAGTTCTTCAACTTGGTGCTACCAACTTCGGGTTGATCATTCTTTGTTATGGGCACTGTCCCAAGCACTGTAAGATGCTGAGGTGAAGTGCTGGCCTCAACCCACTAGACATTACTAGCCCAACCAAAAATGTATCTAGACATTGCCAAATGTACCCCAAGGGAAAAAATCACCCCAGATGATAACCACTACTTTAAAGTTTTACTGTTTAAGTTCTCAAATACTTAGGGACATAACTGGAGGAGATAGACCTGCCCCCATCTTTTAGACTCCAGGTCTTCGAGCTAAATCTACCTCCCAGAGACAAATAGCTGAAGAATAGAACCAAAGTTTCAGGTAAACATCACCAATAATGCATGTGCCTTATTTTATGTAATAATTTTATCTTCCTTTTCAACAAACCAGTCTTGCCAAACAAAATCCCAGTGACATTTTATATAAGTTGCTTAGTAGTCAGGAAACTGTAGTGAACCTGCCCCTGTTCTTTTTGTCCTGTCTCTGAGCTGGTACTTTGATTAGAAAAAGAACCAGCAGGCATCAGACAGAGGATGAGGCTAATAGTTAGCCAGCCATGAGTCAAAAACAGCATGCTCTTATTTTTAAAAATAACATGCTGATAGCCACACACATGCCTGAACATGCTTGCAAATTATGATAGTGTCTCATATAGGGTAACAGTACCCAGAAGACTGCCTGATAGGAAACTGCAGGTTGAGTGCCCTGTTTATATCTCAGAGGTCTCACTGTGGCTCTGGCTCTGAGGGTCAGTGCCTTGGGAACATTTAAAAAATGAAAAATGAAGATGTTTATAATGAAGTTGGGCCCTTATTTCAGTAATTACCCTCATCTGGATACATTCATTGCACCAGTTGCTGAAACATTCTGCTCTGGTGCCTTTTGAAGCTATTTTACTTTTCATGGGCTCATCTCAGATCCAAAAAAAACTACTTTATAAGGTTCAATACCCTCAACATTCTCTCCTCACTTCTCTCCAAAACTCCTTACTACTAAGTTAGCAAAACAGAAAAAGAATTTCTGGCTGTTAGGCAAGTTTTTTGTTTGTTTCTATTGTTCTGTTAATAATGGTTGTTGGAAAAGTCATGACTTTTGTTTTCTGTTTTTCTATGTAAAAATGCATCATGGCTTTTCCTACAACCCAATAGAAACATACAAATCAACTTAAGTGCCCGATGAATGGATAAAGTAAATATGGCATATATACACAGTGGAGTACAACTCAGCCATAAAAAACAGTAATGTGTCATTAGACATGAAATGAATGAACCTAGAAGATATAATGCTAACTGAAATAAGCCAGGACATAAAAGAAAACTACCACATGTCTCTCCTTAGCATATAGAGTATCCTTACTCTGGCAGAAGCTGAAGGACTCCATAACATAAAAGTAGAGACAGTAATTACAGATACTAGAAGCTGCATGGAGAGTGGGTAGGGGGCTTTGAGAGAATATTACTAACATTCACTGGGATGCATGTCAATGAGTGGGATAGGTTATGGAATAATGTAGCATGGCAGAGTAAAAAATGTCATCAACCATTCCCTCCTGCCTGAAAAAACAAGTAGAATAAATAGAGAATGTGCACAACATAATGTAATGTTAAACGCTGAAGATGATATTTGTTTATATCCTTGATTTGATTATGGCACTGTATATACGCTTTGAAAAAACATACTTTCCTTCACAAAGACGTCCAATATTTGTAAACCAGAAATTACAATAGAAGAAGAAAGTATCTCTAAGCACAGGTAATTTGCTTTGCTTCCTGATGCAGTCTTCTTAACAATGCAGAAAGCACGACTGGTTCAATAAGATTTAGAGTTAATTCTCCTCTTAGGTTCAATAGTGTGGTCAAAAAGGAACACCCTAGAGAACCCTTACAATGGAGCAGCAGATGAGTGGGTAATGACATTCTCTACGTCTGCACCACTTTTCAAGCATGTTTGCTGCCACATCATCAGTGCAGCTTTACAAGTCAAGTCACACACAAACTGCTGTTTTCCACACAAGAAAAGGTAACTAGATCATCCGAGAACTAGTTACTCTTCTTTATCAGAAGATGCTTATTTGCTTATTATCCCATCTTAGTAAATAAGAAGGTACCAAGTAGCCTTTAGATTAAAACAACTGAAAGAAATTTAGTACCTCTGACCCTAGAACAGTGGTTTTGAACTTTGAGTGTATAGAAAAACCACTTAAAAAGCCTGTTTAAGACAGATTCTCATATGCCATCTCAAAAATGTGGATGCAGTAAAACGGGGGATGGAAGATTCTCACCTGGATGCATTTCTGAAATGTTCCCAGGAATTTTGAAGCCGACAGCCTATGAAGGCTGATTCACAAAGGATAAAACCCATATGACCAGCATTGCAGGGGAATTAATTAGAAATGAAAACTCGCTGGCTCTCTGCAGACTTACTGAATCAGAAACAGGCAAGGGTCGCAACATTTGTTTTCAAAAAAACCTTCCAGGAGATTCTGATGCACGCTCAATTTTGAGAACCACAGTAAGAAACAATGAGAATCCCCAAAGTTAACAGTATATGACCAAAAAAATCTGTATTCTCACATCCCAAGGCATCAAGAAGATGGTGTTGGGAACCAGCAGTTAGCGTAATGGCTATGTCGCTGGACTCCCACGTAGTCGACCGCGGTTTGTGTCCCGGACCCGGTGACTTAAAACTCACGCCGGGCACGTGTGCGTGCGTGCCCAAGGTCCCGAGAGGAGAATGGAGGAGAAGGGATTGCGGCGTGACCATCCCCCCTGGGGGGTAATTTCTCGCTTTCTGTCTCTATGTTTCTCTCTGTCTGTCTGGCGAGCGCACGCGCCCTATAGTGAAAAAAAAAAAAACAAAAAACCTCTCCAAAAAAAAAAAAAAGAAGATGGTGTTTAAATGGCTCTTGCCTTTGTATTTACATGCTGACTTTATCACAGGTTCACCTCAGAGGAAACATAGCCTTCAGTTGTACAAAATAGCTATAGCTGACATCATGCCACTTTTGGTTTAAATTATGTTCAATAGAGGAAAGATTCAACAGGAAGCCAAGTTTTCTTCCCACCCTAGGGAAAGGTCTGGCCAACCACTGACCTTTCATTCTCTTGATGGCAGCGTCCATCCGTAACCCGTCCTTCTTGATGCGTGCCTTAAGAACCTGGCCAAAATTGCCCTCCCCAATCACATCTTGAAATTTGATGTCATTCCAATCAAGCACTGGATAAATGGTAGGATCTGGGTTGTTTTTGACCTTCCTGTTTAGGGCCAGAGTTCCTGAGTTGAACTGCACAGCTGGTTCTTCCCTCTAGAAAAACAATTTTTTCATAGTTTTGTGTCAAGATTGTTCATTATTCTAAGGGGGCATAGTACCTTCTCGTTTGTATCCTTGATGGATAAAAAAAAAAAACAGTTTATCTAATTCTAGAATGGAAATGGGTTTCCTGTCCCACATTCACTCTGATGAACTAGCCACCTATAGAGCTGCAAGAGCATCATTCTGGGGCTCAGTCAGTGAGCGTCTAGATTAGTAATGAGTGCAAAACGGGAGGGAGGAGAGAGTAATGGCAAGTCCGCCGCACAGTTACCATTGCTGACTCTGCTGTGGAATGAGCAGGTGTTCAGATCTGGTTTGGAAAATAACCTGAATATCCTAAACAAAGGTACTTCAAAAAGTTCATGGAGAAATGAAATCAAGTGTAAGTTTATTTTTGCTGTGAAAACATTTTTGAAATCCATGCATTTTTAAATAATATACAATTTCCATGAGCTTTTTGAAGATACCCCTTCCAGGGCAGTCATGGGATGTCCCCCAGTGAGAGCTTTCATAAGATCAATTTGGCCCTGGTCTATTCTCAGTTCACTCTCTGTCTCTTCCTCTCTCTCTTCCTTCCTCTCTCTCTCCTCCTGCTTCTTGTCCCAAAGCTTAATCTCTCAGACCTACTCTAGACAGGATGACCAATGCTTAGAGAAAAACCCAGCATGATGTTCCTTTTCTCCTGAATGCAGTGGCTACCAATGGCAGTGTGTCATGACACTGGTATCTTGACAAGCTCCTGCATCCCCAACCTCTTTCCAGCTCCTTCCTCTCTAGAGCTGAGACAGTTCTGGTGTGGGACAGAGTGTGAACGTGAAGGACCCCTGTCCTGAGAGAAAATCTGGGAACTCATGCATATGAAGGTGAACCTCATCTGAACTATGTCGTTGTCCTCAGTGGTTTATACACAGAATTGATGAAGCCAAGTACAAACTGCCTTTTAGTGTCTAAAACCAAAAACTAGAGGAATAGTCATGCTTTAGTGTACCAAAAGGACTTAAATGGGGTGCATATGGGTAAACTGACTTTTCAGGCTGGACTCCCACATGGCCAAGCATGGTCGAGTACTAGACTTGGCAGCTTGCTTTCTTACTTTCTCTCTCTCTCTCTCCAGTGAGTGCACATGCACTATGACAAAATTAAACAATAATTATAATAAAATTAAATAACTCTTTAAAAATAAAATGAGACAATACCAAGTGCCACGAACTCTGACTGTAGACTCAAAGGTACATAGAAATGGAACAGACACACATGGATATATAATTCTTATCTACCTATATGAGGAGTGATGGAAAATATTAGAATTAGGAAATAGTAACTAGAAATAAGAAAATGTGGAAGAAGTTATCTAGTACAATGCGTCCTTACCTATCACACTAAGGTCTGGTCACCCTCATGTCTCTCCTCTGACCAAAAATGTTCAGTTCATTCTGGTCAAGATTATTGTCCGCCACAACTTAACAATATGGCCATATATCACATTTTGATAGTGAGAAGAGGGTGGTTCTGTTTTAGGCCTCAGTTCCTGCATAATTATTAAGATCAACCTTTTCATTTTCAAAATTGTTCTCATTTAGCATACAGAACGATAGTGCTGGAAGTCTCAGTTACATGGACTATGCCAGGTGCACACACAAGCACCCAAGATCTTGACAAGCTGAGGACTAGGAAAAGGGAATCATAGTATGACAAGATCGTGTGGAGAATGTCCGTCTTTCTCTCTTCCTTTTTTTCCCCTTAGGTGCACACACACACACACATTCTCTGTCTCTCTGTCTCTCTCTCTAATGATATAAATAAACTTTTAAAACAAATTGTGGCCCATCCTCTGGCATAGTCACAGCCTCTGTAGCACACTGAGCTACAGAGCTAGAAGCCATGTGCTAATCACAGTTTGAGTCCCTTGGCCAGTTGCGTGAAACTATGTCCAGTGTGTGAGCACGTGACTAGCATCCTGGCAGGTTTGTGGAGAAAGGGGATCATCCTGTGACCAAGCCTTGGGAGGGTGCTTCCCTCCGCCTTTTTCAACATGCACATGTATTGTATCATAAATTTTTTAAAAAATATGGTATATATCTCCCATTTCATGATGAAAGTCAAAGAGATGATGAGACTTGTCTAGGAGAAAATATCTGCTTTACAAGTTGATTTTCTGATTGAGATGTGTGTGTGTGTGTGTGTGTGTGTGTGTGTGTATGTGTGTGTATATATACATATACATCGATTTTTTAAATTGCCAGAGAGCACATGGACCTGTCAGAGAGAAAGAGAGAGAGAAAAATACCTCCAGTGGGTCAATGGGTTGTAGTCATTTCACAATCCTTTCTCCTTTATTTTAATTAATTAATTAATTAAGAGATTTTTGCTATAGGGCACACACACTTACCAGAGAAACATAGGTACATAAAGCGAGAAAGCACCCTGAGAGGGTATGGCCACACTGTAATCCCTTCTCCTCCATTCTCCTCTTGGGAGTTTGGGTATACACGCACTTGCACCCAGTATGTTTTAAGCCACTGGGTCTGGACCTCAAACCACAGTAGACTATGTGGGAGTCCAGTGATGTAACCATTATGTCATCTGCTGGTCCCTTTCCTTCATTTCTCTATCCTGTCAGGATTTGGTGTACACATGCACATGTGCCTGACATGTTCTTCAAGCCAATGGAGCTGAAACTCAAACTGTAGTGGGCCGGGCTCCCCATGCGCAGAGCTTCACCCACTGTCCTGTATGCTGCCCCTTGGTCCACATCTTTAAAGTAAAGGTTCTGCTTATATTAGGGTTTCAGGAACATCGTGATGCATTTATCTACATTTTTCTATGAAAAAATGCATCATGACCTTCCCAACAACCCAATAAACAGACTTCCACTCATGAGCTAGTAGGAAGATGAGACATTACCACATTTTGGAAGGCTTGGGCCATTCTTCTTTGGACATTTGCCCTCTTCAGTTGCAGCATGATCAGAAAGGCCAACAACACCGTCAGGCAAGTCATTCCAGCAGAACCAAGGATGGCTATCAACAGCATCTTCCCGCCTCCAAGGTCTGTGGCTGCTGTGCAGAACAGAGATGAAGCAGCTGGGTTAGTTTAAGTAGAGAGACCAAGACCATTGTGGGAGTAGATGCAGAATAATGGGGATGTAACAGCAGCCCTATAAATGCCACCTAATTGCTATGCAACATTGGGCTATTCATTCATTTTCTAAAACTCAGTGGAGATGAATCTCACTTATGGGATTGTTATCTTTTAAAAAATATGTGTAAAAGCACTTTTAGATGGCGATAGGCAAATCATTCGTTATTATCATCTGTCCAATGTTTGTGCCAGTGTATAAGCCCAAGCAAATGAACATTGTTGAGTAACAGTGAGAATGAGTAACCAGAGGTGTGACTTGGAGAGACTGGCTTCACCTCCTTTCACCTCTAATTCCTCTACTTAGAAAAGCTTTAAAATGTTATGATGCTAAGAGTTTACTCTTGGGATATTTTGTTCTGTTTTGTTTCTCTTATTTTAAAGAAGCTGAGGGCTAGCCCCACAGCCTAGTGGTTAAAGGAACTATACATGGCCAATCCCTGGCAGCTTGAGGAACATTCCAGGCACATACGCATGCACGCACAAAATCCTGACAGGACAGAGAGTAAAGGAGAGGTGACTGTAGCATGACCATGCCTCATTGGAGGATGCTTTCTCTCTCTTTCTCTGTATTTCACAAGTTTACTTGCTCTCTGGCAATAAAGGAAAGAGAACAAGGAGATTAGGGGGAAAAGCCTCAAGATGAATCTGGTGAAGGAAGGAAGGAAGAAAAGAAAGCAGAGAAGTGGTAAAGTGGGGGAGAGGTGGAAGGAAGGAAGGAAGGAGAAAAAGGAAAAGAAAAAGAAAAACCCATTAAATTAGGGATCTGGTCAAAATATACTATTAAAGACTATGGTCTAATTCTTCTGCTTCTTTCCCTTATTTAAATTCAAACAGAAATTAAGCTCAGTATATTTTTATTAATAACAATATAGGCTTTGTCATGGAAGCACACACTGCTAAGACACTGTTCCATATGAGAAGCCTAGTTCAATTCCCAGTACAACCTAAAAGCTGGGCATGGAAGCACACACCTATGATCCCAGCAATTCAGGACACAGAGGCAGGTTGAGGCTGGCCTAGAGAAATAAGACATGGAGCTTGACCTCATCTTGTTAAAAGTATTCGTCTATGCTTACCTCTTTTTCCTTCTATTTCTATGCTCGTGTGCATTCAGGGATGTTTGAAAGTGTAAGGGGTTTTTTGGCTTGTTTTGTCTTGCTTTTTAACTTTCTCTTTGTACTTTATGCATAGGTTGAATTCAGGGCCTGTATTCATTTTATCAAGTCATCATAAAAATTATGCTTTTATTTAGAGTGTGTTTTGAAAATGATAGAAAGACACAGTTGGGTTTTTTTAGCCCTCTAGAAGAACAAAGAAGATTTTAGTGTTAAAAGATTTTTTTTTTGTAAAAATACTCTAGTCCAAATTATATATTTGTAAAAATTGCCTTTCTCTCTAAAGCCCCTCTATGTAGATTTCCTTGAACACATTGCAGAGTGCAGAGGGCTAGGAGATGCCATCTGCAAAACTTCAAAGGAAAGCCATTCCTACACTGTAGGCTGCCTACACCACGGCCTTTGTTCACATTCAACACCTTTAATCATCACAAACAGTGAGCATTGTGTGCTTGGAACTCTTTTTTTTTTTTTTTAAAGAATTATTTATTTATTTCCATTTGTTATTGTTATTTTTTCTTTATTTGACGAGAGAGAGAGAGAGAGAGAGAGAGAGAGAGAGAGAGAGAGAGAAGAAAGGGAAAGTGAGAAAGCAAGCCACCAGGTCCAGGACTTGAACCATGGTTGGCCATGTGGGAATCCAGCACCCTTATCCACCACACCACCTGCTGACCCCAGAACTCTTAAGGGCATCTCTATCCCTTCTCAAAGAGCTTACTCTCTCAGAGTAGGACCTGAATATGGAAACATAATAACCTGGATCAGAAAAGTAGCAGAAAACCTAGAATAGCACAATGTCACTCAAACTGAAAGAATGTTTGTTATGAGAAAGAAGGAAGTGTTATTGATCAATCACTGAGATTTTTTTCCTAGGTTGCTGGATACTGTTATTGATCTCTCACTGAGATTTTTTTTCCTAGGTTGCTGGATGGGGTATGCTCGTAGGCTAATTTATTCTAAGGTTTAATAAAAGAAAATGGATCTACAGGGATCTTTCCCAGGAGTATGTTAAGGACCTATCTAGAGACAGTGAAGTTTATTAAGATAAATGGAATATGTCATATGGCATATATATGGGGTAAATAGCTTAAGATAGTAGAGCTTCTCTGATGCTCTCCAGAAATAATCCTATGTAAACACCTGTGCATTCTACCAACCTGGGGATTCTGTGAGGGTCATCAGGTCATGAGAAAAGGTTGGGTTGCTTGACCCTATGTTGTTCTCTGCAAAAATGTCCACCTGATAAGCTGTTTCAGGCTCCAGGCCCTTCAGCTGATATTGAGTGATGGTGACATTCTTTATCTTCACATCAATGTGCTGGTCCTCATTCTTTCCCTTAACCTTGTAACGGATGATAATAGAAGAAATAGAATAGCCATCCAATATTGTCCAAGAAATTACAGCTGAGGAGTCTGTGATGTTAGAAATCTTGATATTTTCTGGTTGAGGAGGAAGAACTAGAAATTAAACAAAAACATTTCACTTAAGATATTCTACCATCTTTTAGATTATTATACTTTTGAGAGATGGTTCCTATCAACTCAAACTATGAAAGGTCAATAGGTGTTTTGTCAGGTGGTAATTCAGTATATATCATACAGGATAATCTCTGAATTTACAGACAAATCTTTTGTAATCTTTCAGACAAAATTTAAAAAAGGATAAAGGAATAAAAATATAATGAAGACAGCCTATAGAACTTATGGGATATCCTCAAGTGAACAAACCTTATGTGAATTCCAGAAGAAAAAGAAAAAAAATATAGAAACATAAAACGTATTTAATAGATAAGGCAGACAATTTCCCAATTATTAAATCAATATAAATGTCCAGATATAAGAAGCTTAAAGATTTTCAAATAGATTCAACCCAAAGTGGTCCTTACAGATGTGTTTTGTAGTTAAACTGTCAAAAGTCAATGACAGAAAATTTTAAAAGCAGCAAGAGACAGGCATCAAATTGTTTTCTAACTCTCACTCTTTCTCTCGCTCCATCTCTGGTAAATCAAGGAATTGTTTTCTCACTCTCACTCTTTCTCTCGCTCCATCTCTGGTCAAATTAAAATAAACAAATAAATTAATAAAGTTAAACAATTATTTTAAAAAATAACAAATGGGATTAAATAAATAAATGAAGACTGCAAAAGAGCAACAAAAGAAATTGTTTTTTTTAAAAAGATAAGCAAAATTGATAAGCCATTATATAGACTTATTAAGAAGAGATGTAGACTTATTATGAAGAGAGAGGATCCAAATAAAGATAGTCAGAAATTTTAAGAAGTCATGACAACAGAACTGACAGAAATACAACATATCATTAGAGGCTTTTTTTTTTTTAAAGATTTTTGCCATAGGGCACATGCATTCACCAGAGAGAGAGAGAGAGAGAGAGAGAGAGAAAATGAGACATCACCCCCTAGGGGAGATAGCTATGCTGTAGTCCCTTTCCCTCCATTCTCCTCCTGGGATTTTGGGTATACATGCATACACACCCAGCATGACTTTCAGGCTGCTGGGTCCAGGACTCAAATCACAGTTGGCCATGTGGGAGTCCAGCACCTTAACCACCTTGCCACCTGTTGTCCCAGAGACTGTTATTAACAACTATAAATCAATAAACTTGAAACCCTAGGGAAAATGGATAAATTCCTCAACACATACAGCTCACCACAACTGAACCAGGAAGAAATAGAACTGACCTGAAGCAATGAGGTTGAATCAATAACAAAAGGGGTTCCAATAAAGAGAATCACAGGCTTTTCTTCACAGCTGAATTTTACCAAACATTCATCCATCTACCACTCATCCATCCATCCATCCACCCATTTATTTATTTATTTATTTATTTATTTATATAGTTGCCAGAGAGTGTGTATCCTTACTGAGGTGGGGGTTAGGGGAGCACTCCCCAGCAGGGCATGGTCATGCTGCAATTTTTTCTCCTCCATTTCTCTATCTTATCAAGATTTTGGGACTGTACACACATGAACCTGGCATTTTTTTCAAGCTGCCAGGGCTGGGGATTCAAATCACAATTAGCAATATAAGATCTGATTTTCTTAACCACTAAACTACAAGGCCAGCCCTACCAAACTTTTAAAGGAGAACAAAGAGCAATTTTCCTCAAACATTTCCTAAAACTGAAATGAGAGGCAATTCTCCCAAACTCATTCTATAAGCTATTACCCTCATACCAAAACCAGATAAAGATATAACAACAAAAACTACAGGCCAATATCTCTGATGAACACAGATGTAAAAACCCTCAACAAAATACTAGCAAACTGACATATATGACAAACCCACAAATAATATCAAGTCAATAGGAAAAAGTTGAAAGCTTTTCTTCTCAGCACTGGAAGAAGACAAGGATGCCCACTCTTACTACTCTTATTAATTTAGTTTTGGAAGCTCTCGCCAGAGCAATTTTACAAGAAATAAAAAGCAGCCAAACTAGAAATGACAAAAAAAAAAAAAGAAAAGAAATGACAAAGTCATATTGTCTCCATTTGCAGCAGATGACACCTGACATGCTGTTATATAGAGAAAAATCTAAATACTTCTCAAAAAAAAAAAAACCCACCCACTTATAACTGATTAAACAGATTCAGTCAAGTTACAGAATACAAAATCAACATACAAGAGGATGGATGGTAGCACAGCAGTAAAATGTGATGCTCTGTAAGGCTGACTCACACAGGAAGATTCTGGGTTTGTGTCTGAAGCCCTACCTGAGTATACTGGGCAGCATGTGCCCATAATCCAGGGCCAGTTAAGAGTGAATGGATCATGACATCAAGACCTTGTTGTGGGTGTTATCCCTCTCTGCCTCTCTTGTTCGTGTAATAAGTTTATTTTCTTAATCAACCCACAAACGCCATTTCTCTATATCAATAATAAAATGGCTAAAACAAATAAAAAGCTATCCCACTTATAATAGCAACAAAAATAAAATGAAATACCTTGTAATAAATTTATGCAAGGAAGTGAAAGAACTCTACAATAAAAACTATAACAGTCAGGGAAACAGCAGTTAGTGAAATGGCTATGTTGCTGGACTCCCACGTAGTCAACAGCGGTTCACATCCCGGACCCGGTGGCTTAAAACTCATGCCGGGCGCGTGTGCGTGCGTGCCCAAGATCCCAAGAGGAGAATGGAGGAGAAGGGATTGCGGCGTGATCATCCCCCCTGGGGGTGATTTCTCGCTTTCTGTCTCTATGTCTCTGTCTGTCTGGCAAGCGCACATGCCCTATAGCAAAAACCTCTCCAAAAAAAAAAAAAAGAAGAAGAAAAACTCTAACAGTCGATGAAAAAATTGAAGAGAATGCAAAAAATGAAAAGATATACCATGTACATAGATAGAAGAATATTGCTAAAATGACCATACTACCCAAAGCAACATACAGCTTCAAGGCAAGCCCAGTTAAAAGATCAACAAATTCTTCACAGAAAGAGAAAAACAAATCTTAAATGAATACGGAACCAGAAAAGACCTTGAGTAGCCAAAGCAACTCAGCAAAAACGAACAAAGCAGGAAGCAACTACCTACCTGATTTCAAAACATACAACAAAGTGTTAAGTAACCAAAATAGAATATGGAGCAAAAAAGAACAAAGCAGGAAGCAAACTACCTACCTGATTTCAAAACACACAACAAAGTGTTAAGTAACCAAAATAGAATAGTACTGGCATAAAAAACAGACATACAGACCAGAATAAAGAGCCTAGAAATAAATCTATATAAAGATAGGAAACTGATTTTTGACAAAAGTGCAAAGAACATGTATTGGGCAAAGGATAGTCTCTTTAATAAAGAGTGCTAGGAAAACTGGATATCCACATGCAGAAGAATAAAACCAGACCTCTGTCTCTTACCATACACAAAAATCAACTCAAAATAATTAAACACCTTAATGCAAGATCCAAAAATATGAAACTACTAGAAGAAAACATAGGAGAAACACTTTAGGACATTTGTGGAGGCAAAAAGTTTATGAATAAGACCTCAGAAACACAGGTAACAAACACAAAAATGGAAAAATTAAACTAAATCAAATTAAAATGCTTCTGCACAACAAAGGAAATAATAATAAAAATGGAAAATACATCTGAAAACTATATATCTGACTACTGATTAATAACTAGAATATACAAGGAGCTCAAAAAACTCAATGGCAGGAACCAGCAGTTAGCATAATGACTATGTCACTGGACTCCCACGTAGTCGACCGCGGTTCGTGTCCCGGACCCGGTGGCTTAAAACTCATGCCAGGCGCATGTGCGTGCATGCCCAAGATCCCGAGAGGAGAATGGAGGAGAAGGGATTGTGGTGTGACCATCCCCCCTGGGGGGTGATTTCTCGCTTTCTGTCTCTATGTCTCTCTCTGTCTGTCTGGCGAGCGCACGTGCCCTATAGCAAAAACCTCTCCAAAATAAAAAAATAAACTCAATGACAATATTTAAAAATCCAATTTAAAAATAAGTAAATTATCTGAACAGATATTTTTTCAAAAGAAAAACATACAAATATCCAAAAAGCATTTGAAAAAATGTTCAGCATCATTAATCATCAGACATGCAAATCAAAACCAGAGTGAGATACCCTCTCACCCAAGTTAGAATGGATATTATCAAAAAGACAAAAAAAAATATATATATATATATATATACACAAATATATATGTGTGTATGTGTATATGTATATATATAACACGTATGTGTATGTGTATATGTATATATATACATGTATGTGTATATGTATATATATACACACATGTGTATATGTATATTTGTATATATGTGTGTATGTGTGTATAAGTATATACATAATAATAAATACTGGCAAGAATGTAGAGAAAAGGGAAGTCTTACACACTATTGGTGGGGATGTAAATTATTATAACCATTATGGAAAACAGTATTGAGGTTCCTAAAAAAACTACAAACAGAATTGTTATATGACCCAACAATTCCATGATTATATACCCAAAGGAAAATAAATCAATCTGTTGAAGAGATATCTCAACTCCTGTGTTTATTACAACACTATTTACAATACCCACAATATCAACCTAAGTTGTCCATCAACAGGTGAGTGGATATAGAAAATGGGTACATAATATACAATGTTTAACTGCAAGATTTGTTTCTTGCCAAGTTGTTTGACTTGCAAAATTAGTAGAGACCTGGGACGTAATGGCTATGTCACTGGACTTTCATGTAGTTAATCACAGTTCAGGTTCTGGACCTGGTGGCTTAAACTCAGGCCAGGCATGTGTGCATACGTGCCCAAGATCTCAAGAGGAGAAATGAAGGAGAAGAGATTGTGGCATGGCCATCCCCTGGGGGGATGATTTCTTGCTTTCTGTCTCTTTGTCTCTCACTGTCTCTCTCTGTCTTTCTGGCAAATGCACACACCCTATAGCAAAAAACTCTCCAAAATAAGCAAATAAATAAATAACATTAGTAGAGACCCATCTATAATTTTCTTTCTTTCTTTCTTTCTTTCTTTTTTTTTTTTTGAGACTTTTTCTATAGTGCACATGCACTCTCCAGAAAGAGAGAAACAGAGAGAGAATTTTTCTATAGGGCATATGCACTCTCCAGAAAGACAGAGAGAAACAGAGAGACAGAAAGCAAGAAATCACCCCCCAGGGAGATGGCTGCACTGCAATCCCTGGTCCTCCACTCTCCTCTTGGGATCTTGGGCATGCATGCACACACATTCAGCGTGAGTTTAAGCCACCGGGTCCTGGACTTGAACTCTGGTCGACCACATGGGAATCCAGTGATATAGCCATTACGCCAACTGCTGGTCCCAAGACCCATCTATAATTAATCAGCATCTATGTGGACAAAAAATAGATACATGACCATCCTTTAAAACCATCCTATAACTATTAGACAAGTTCCAAGAAATCGTATTCATGTTATTAATTTAATTAATAACTCCATACCAAAGAAAGAAAAAATTTTACCAAAGTCCTACCTGAACCGTTGAAAATCCATTTACATGAAGCATTTTTATATATTGCAAGTTATGAAAATGATTAAGTGTGTGTGTGAGAGCTAGTTAGCCTCCACTCACAAATAACTGCCTTTTACAATTTCTGAGAAACAGTCCTGAAGTGATGGTAGCCAAATTCAAACGGCAATAGTGAAATATCATTCAGGTGGGACTGGCAGAGGCAGATGTTACTTACTGTCACTAAGGGTCCAAGCCATGAGATCTTCACTCCACTCCCCCTGGGCCTTGGTGTTGACTCTGGCTCGGACTACATATTGCTCCCTAGGGTGCAAGTTGTTGAGTAGAACTGAAGTCAAGTTGCCAGGCACTTTTATATTCTGCTGATCACTTTTTATTTGCATAGACCTTCTCTCCACTTCAACATAAAAGTCATCTTCTGAGCTTGGAAAGATTGGTTGCCAGGTCAAATTTAGAGTGGTCTGACTTTTTGGTAGGAGACTGAGACCTTTTGGAGGAGGGAGCCCTAGGAGAAAACAGAAGGACAATTCCTTTTACATAGGGTAGAGTTAGTGACACCCTCAAAGGGCAGCTTTGAAGGATAATGTTCACTTCTAGAATAATATAAAATTTCACAGCCTGTTGAAGAAACACAAGCTAATAGCCATCTGATTTTTTTTTCTACGAAAATAGAAAACCTTTAAAATAATTCTGTGACATAGTTTGAGTAATTCTAGTACAACCCCATTGCAAAACAACTTGGGAATATGTTTCAGGAACCCTAAAAATGTCTAAAATCTTTGGCCCTCACATTGAACTATCAGGGATTTATCCTAAAAAAATAATCCAAAGGGAGAGAAAACACTATGTGGGTAAAGATGTCCATTACAGCACTATTTATAATGGTGAATAATTGGAAGAAATCTAAATCTCAAGATAGAGATATGCTTTAATTAACTTATTTAGCCACCTAATAGATTAAAATAGGTAACTAGGAAAAGTATGGAAGCTCAATAGAATATTTATAATAGAGAAAGAGCCCTGACTGCAAATTGTAAAAGTTGTATTTGCAGTTGTGAAGGATAGGAAGACAACTGATAAAAATGAAAACAGTGGATTTGCCAAGGTTGTGGGATTGTAAGGGAACGTTTAATGATTGTTAACATTGTGGGCAATACATTTTAAAGCAATTTCAGGGTTACTTCTCAGAAAGAATTTTAGACATCGCAGCAACTTTGTTGACAGGGCCAGCACTGCCTCTGCTCTGCCCACATCAAGGTGTCAGTTACAAGCACATGCTGCCTGTTATAATTATCCATAAAAACTAGGGTTGCCAAAGAGGTAGCTGAATGGAAACAATATTGGTTTTAAAATCAGAGAGATGGGAGTATGCCTCTTGAGTTTCACAGCCTTGGGCAAATTCATAACCTGTCCAAATTCACTTGTAAAATGGGATGAAAATACCCATTTTCCAGACTCAGGAAGAATAAATGAGGTGAATGGTATAAAATGCTTGTGCAAATGAATGTGAAGATGTTAGAAACCCTTCCTTCTTTCCTTATTATTACATGCCAATGGACAATGAGAGATTTGTGGGTTTTTTTTTCCAGTTAATAATAGTAAATTTTTATTTTTAATACATTTATTTTAAAATTCCAAATATAAAGTTATTTTAAAACATAGCTAGGGATGTTCTAATTCATATATTCTCAATGGGGACAAAATTGGTTCTTAAAGTATGAGAAAATTTTAGACCATTACAATAGTTACAGTGGTTTACAAAGAGTTGTAATACACACATAGATGTAGAGTAAATCTATGGCATTAAGTTTCGTGGAGGGAAGGCAGGATCTATAGAGACAAAAATGTCTTAACAGTTCCTTAATCAGTGATTTTTTTAAAAATAAGAAGTTGAAAAAACTTAAGAAACACTGTTCTAACTCTGGCTCAGAGATGAGAGGGTCTGTTTCTATCTGGAGATCAGTCTCACCAGACATTCTGAATGGTCTCAGAACTATCACTAGTGAGAGCCAACATTCAGGTATATATTTGCTTCACTTTAGGCCAAATGTCTTATTGGTTCTTTAACTTGCAAAATTAGAGAGATAATATCAACTCCCATTGCTAATCTCTAAAGTTTGAGTTACAAAATAAGCCAGGTAGCTTTTCAATGACAAAGAAGAACAGAGAGTTGATGCTTTGGAATACACATGTAAACTCCTAAACCTATGTTTTGTTACAAAGGATTAACTCAATAAATGGTCATTTCTCATTTTCCTTTCTGTTGAGAACAGGATTACCCTTCACCCCTCCCCATGTGCTGTCTTTCTGCACTATATTCAAGAACGTGTACTCTTTTTCCCTGTCTGATCTCTCTGGATTTCGCACCTCAATCAACACACATAAATGGTGCAACTGCCAGAGGAGTTACAACGCAAACATCAGCAAAATTCAAATGATGGGAAAAGAACCTTCAAGAATTCCATTCCCGCTCACCCCTGAGAACTACTTTGAAATATTCCAAGAGACCTCTACATGCATCCTGGCTGGACCATATCCTAAAAGCTGAAGACAACACAGTGTGTGTCTGTGAAGTGTTTTATGTTATGTTCCATAAATACTTTCCATGTGAGTCAGATTATGACCTTCCTCTTAATTCATCAACACTGACCTGAGAGAGAATAACTACCATTGGCCTTTTAGAAGCAACCTGATGACCTATCATGGGTTCCTTTGATTATGGTCATGGAGGTCCAATTAGATATAGTTGTTGGGTATATTTTTTGTGTTCCCACCTGGTGGAGTACCCAGGAAGTCATTTCTTATGCAATGCTTCTACATGTTTCAGTGTAGTTCTCGAGTCCTATTTGGTTCATTATGGATGCTGTGTCAGATAAAATATGGGTGGCGATAAAGAGAGGGTGTCTCTGCTAGGGGTGCACAATCCCTGAAAAAGAGCTAGATGTTCTTCCTAGTTTTCTAACTAAATCATTCCATATCTTTCTGTCTTTAATAAATGGACTAAAAAATAAGAAAATACGTGAATTTGGATAAGGAGATGGTACATTTGGGCTCCTAGGTAAAAAATAATAATAATAATCAGAGAAACACAAAGATGATGGAATCTGAAGATCCAGAGTAGTTATGCATAAGACACATCTCTATGGGCAAGTTATTAACCACTCTGAGACTTTAGTTTTTAGTCTCTAATATGAGAAAATTGTAATTCTTACCCTTCAAGTTAATACAAATCAAATATATGGGACCTTGAAATTATAAACACATTGACTAAAAGACAGTGAAAGATTACACAGTGAATAAACAAAAAAATCAGAAAGGAAATTTCACAAAGGGTCACACTGATGTTTCAAAAGAGGGTATCTGGGTAGCAGAAAGCTGGAAACCAGGTTAGCATGAAGACTACGAATTCAAGAATTTCTCAACACAATAGAAGGCCAACAGATACTGGATAGCAGTGACAAATCAAGAAATATTTCTATACATGTTATCTGGAACATGTGAACCCAAGACCAGCACTATCAAGCATCATTTGGGAACTTATTAGAATTCGCAATTTATTGATCTCCAGCCACACCCCAAACCTACTGAATGAGGAACTCTAGGGATGGGGATCAAGGGACAGCTCTAACAAACTCTCCCCATGATTGTGACACTAATGTTTGTGAACCATTGATTTAGAAACACAGAGGTAAATATTATAAGAAATAGTTTAAGGAGATAAAAGTTACTGCTTCTAGGAAGCAGGACTGGAAGGTGAAGGGGTGGAGCAGGGGAATGCTGTTCTTTAGATAAAAGCCTTTCATTCTATTTGATGTTCTAACTATGTGCATGAATAACTTTGAAATATCAGAAATTATTTTTAAAAATAAACAAACTGGGACGTCTGAAGTATATAGGTGGCAAGAGTCTGCCTGAGCCCTGAAGATGGAAACGGGAAGATGGTGGTAGAATGCAAGAGTCAAGGCTCAGCACAGTGGCTTCTAAGTAAATCCCAAGTCCTAAGGGATGTCCCTGCCTTCCTGAAGGTTCATCTGCTTCCTCTTCTGTCCCTGTGGACTGCTACAGACTCCCCTCCCCCAGGGAGGTAGACCAGGAATCCAGCCCGAATAAAGGAACAGCTTGGCTCAAAGTTGCTACCCTTCCTGTCACTTTCCCACCCATTCAAAAGCAAACTCCTTCCACCTCCATCTCCACCCACCCACTCACCAACCACCACCCTTCCTAGTCTTCCTTCCTTTTTCCCTTTCCTCCCCCTCCCACTTAGCTCATGAATAAATGCCTGTTGGCTTCAACTGACCGATTGAAGCAGTTGTGAACCGTCTCACAGGTCCAGGATGCCCTTCTCCACCCTCTCCACGGCGAACCAGCTGCACACAGAGCTCATATTCAGTTCGAGGCTCCAAATAGTTGAGTGTAACAATCTCACTTGTCACTGAGAAGAGGGAAAGTACAGGAAACTTCAGTTATCATTCTTCTACATCCTTTACCCTGGGTTGTTATAACAATGTAAACTGATCTTAGCTTTCTAAGAATACAAGTCAGTGAAACAGAGAAACAATTTTATCTTCAAGGCCTCATCATTCCTAATATGAGGAAAAGCAGGCTTTTTGAAAAAATATGTCCAGGTGACAATGCATACATTAATATGGGTATTTCTATGCCACATATACATTTCAGTTCTACTACTTTTGTCTTTTCATTTGTAGAATAAAACCTCAGAAATAATCTACTGTGTAGATTATCAAATTTAGGAGGAAAAACGTAGTTGAAATAACATAATTTCTACTGTTTTCACGTACATACACTGATTGCAATCAAGTTATTAAGAGAAAGACTCACCAAGGGTTTGCTGTGACCAGATAACTGATTTGTAATCATATCATTACAAGAGATTCTGAGTCCTTGAAAATAATTCCCATAAACAGGTGATCTATGCTTTTCTCCTTACCTATTTGCTTTAGTCAGCCCATCTCCAAGAATATCACAAAGATAAATTTTTGCCTTACTACAAAATTCCTAGTCAGTAAGAGAAGAATTGGGTTGTATTTAACTGTTCTTAGAATACTGTTTTTGGGGGATCAGCAGATGGCATAATGGTTTCATTGATGGACTCCCACAGAGTCGACCGTGGTTCAATTCCCAGACCAGGCAGCTTAAAACTCACGCCAGGTGCGTGTGCATGCATGCCCGTAATCCTGAGAGGAGAAAGGAGGAGAAGGGATTGTGGCATGGCCTTCCCTTCTAGGAGGTGCTTTCTTGCTTTCTGTCTTTCTGTCTCTCTCTATGTCTTCAGTAAGAACATGCATCCTATAGCAAAATCTCTCTCCCTCCAAAATAAAACATACTGCTTTTTGGCTGTCCACTTGTAGAAAAAGTTGGTAGATTATTGCACCATATAATAATAAAACACCTAGCCATTGATCTAGGAAATTACAATCCAGCAAATCAGCTCTATATTCCTAATATTATGAACTTTGGCTGTTTGAGTCTACAGTAGCACGTGAAGAACTCAATAATAATGCCATGACTTTACACAATGTACCCAGGTCACCTAGCATTAAGTCGCTATTTTTATGGTTTGTTTTTGTTTTTGTTTTTGTTTGTTAGCTTTCTCATTTATCTACATATAGTGGGTAGAGGGCTGGCTTTAGAAAATCTTAGGCATAGTAAGATGAATACATTGGTGAAGACATAGATGTTATCTACAAGCCTGATAGTAGTAAGTCTCCCTACAGAATGGCCAAATTAAAGCTAAATGGTCAATTGATGATGTCAGTTTTCATTTCCTTATTTTTTTTTTTTTTGGAGAGATTTTTGTTGTTGTTGTTGCTATAGGGCGTGTGTGCTCGCCAGACAGACAGAGAGAGACATAGAGACAGAAGTAGAAAAAGTTGGTAGATTATTGCACCATATAATAATAAAACACCTAGCCATTGATCTAGGAAATTACAATCCAGCAAATCAGCTCTATATTCCTAATATTATGAACTTTGGCTGTTTGAGTCTACAGTAGCACGTGAAGAACTCAATAATAATGCCATGACTTTACACAATGTACCCAGGTCACCTAGCATTAAGTCGCTATTTTTATGGTTTGTTTTTGTTTTTGTTTTTGTTTGTTAGCTTTCTCATTTATCTACATATAGTGGGTAGAGGGCTGGCTTTAGAAAATCTTAGGCATAGTAAGATGAATACATTGGTGAAGACATAGATGTTATCTACAAGCCTGATAGTAGTAAGTCTCCCTACAGAATGGCCAAATTAAAGCTAAATGGTCAATTGATGATGTCAGTTTTCATTTCCTTATTTTTTTTTTTTTTTTGGAGAGATTTTTGTTGTTGTTGTTGCTATAGGGCGTGTGTGCTCGCCAGACAGACAGAGAGAGACATAGAGACAGAAAGCGAGAAATCACCCTCCAGAGGGGATGGTCACGCTGCAATCCCTTCTCCTCCATTCTCCTCTCGGGATCTTGGGCATGCACGCACACGCGCCCAGCGTGAGTTTTAAGCCACCGGGTCCAGGACGCAAACCGCGGTCGACTATGTGGGAGTCTAGCGACATAGCCATTATGCTAACTGCTGGTTCCCCATTTCCTTATTTTTAAGATCAGTTTACATCATTATTAAACAAATAGAAGTGTAATGGGTGTTTCAAAATAAGTTGATTTTCATGAACTTTTGACATTTTGTCACATTTTATTGAATTATTTTTCTTCTTTCAGGCAGGTGAGGGGAGGTACATGGCTCTTTTTGCCCACACTCCCTTCTCCCACACCCCATTCCACTTTGCCACAATCCAAACTTTTCAGGTTCAAATTCTAAAAATCTTTGGGTGTTAGGATCCTGTAGGACAGAGCAAGACACAAGATGAGAATGAATTTTAAACATTCAATTCAGCAGCAACAGTCACTCCTGAGATTTAGGTAGATTAAGTCTCTTGACATTACAGCAGGCCCTGGACTTTCCTGTTACAATATCCATGGTATAAACAAGTATCTTTCACCATGACCAGGGAAAATAAAGTAACCAAAAAAGAGCTGGAGATCCAGAGAGACCTGGAAATAATGATATATACAGTAACCATGATGCAGGCTAGTTCTGGGTCTCAGTGTACCATGACTTCCAGAAAGTCCAGGGCCCCTGCATTCTCTCAATACTCTAAAATGGAAACTTTTACTACAATCACCACCTTATAGAAGATGGTTGAGGTAGAGAAGAGGAGATCTCTATGTGTGAAAAGATTTTCTGGTGCTGCACCCATAGCTGGGGCCTTTTCTGTTCTAATCTTACCTTGAATATGTCGCCAAGCCTCATAATGATTAACAGGTTTATATAGAAGCTTCTTGGATTTGATAGGCCCATCTCCAAAGTAAGGCTCAGAACTGATGTTGATGACAGCAAAGTTATGTCCAGTGTTGATCACATTTGGGGCATTCAGGGGCTCTGGAAGAACTAAATAAAATTTTAGTGATGAATGTAGTACTTCATCTTAGGGATTTGGTTCCCATTCTTCGGTGAGGGTAGAGGATGAGTGCTATACATTTCCAACAAAGTCCTCTTAGAGTTTCCGACTCAGGTTCACGGCAATCACCTACTCTCTGAGCCGTCCACTTGACTCTACCTCCTCCAGTCCATTATGTTTAATTAAGGTGCTTTCTTTTTTAAAAATTTGATTTAATTTTTATTTATTAGTAGTAGTAGTCATTGTAGTATTCAATTTGAGCAGAGAGAGACAGAGACAGAGAGAGGGAAAATAAGAAAGCAAGCTGCCAGGTCCAGGACTTGAACCACAATCAACCATGTGAGAGTCCAGTGCCTTAACCACCATGCCACCTGCCAGCCTCTCAAGGTGCTTTATTAAAATGTGAACACTCCTCACCTCAAGACCCTGCAATAGATTCTCACTACATTTTAGGATAAAATCTAAAATTCATCCCATGACCTGCCGGGCCTTGCACAACTGAGCCACTGCATGCCCTATAGCCTCCTCTTAGCCTTCCCAAACATCCTCCCACCTCACTGACTTTGAGTTAATCCAGCCAACACAGCATCAAGCTTCTTTCTGTCTTAGGTTGTTGGTGAATACTCTACCTTCCATTTTTCTCCCTGCTAACCCTACTGTCATTCTACTCTTAGCTCTGGTATAACTCCTTTTCAAAAGGCTATCCCAGGACCTCACTTAGGCCCAAATGTCATACACTTTCACAGAACCTTTACATTTCCTTCATTGTGACTTTCAGAGTTTAGTATTCATAGTAAATTTGTGTGATTATTTGATAATCTTTCCACTAGAACATGTGGTAGCTCTCTCTCCATTTCCTCTCCTCAATATACGTTCATTATTTCATAGTTCTAGATGTCAAAAGGTAGACATGGATCTCAGTGGGGGTAAAGTCAAGGTGTTTACAAGGCTGTGTTCCTTTCTGGAGGTTCTAGGGGAGAACCTGTGTCTTTGATCATTTCCGTTTCTAGAGACCTTAGCTCATTCCTGAACTCAAGGCCTCTCCTTCCACCTTTGGAGTCAACATTGTCAGGTATCTCTGCCCCTTTCTTCCACCATGGTCTCTCTTACTGGTCTAGTCAAAGAAGGTTCTCTGATTTTAAGAGCTCATGTACTTAAAGTGACTCCACTTGGTTATTCTGGAATAATCTCCCTCTCTGAAAGACCAGGTATACTCACTGGGAGTAACAGCACTCTCAAGGAGGTGAAAATTGGTCTGAGGGAATCAAAAACAAATTGTTAATATTAAATGGTTTGTAACTCTTCAAAAGGTCACAGTATATAAACAAACATACAAATATATGCATCTCTGATATCAAATGTTTATGGTGATGGGGGAAGTTTTGAAATAAAAATTTTAAGAGTCTCTTAGTGGGATTACAATCACAAAAAGGTTGCACAACACTACACTAGACTGTAAACTACATTAAGGCAAATATCATGTGGGTTTATTTACCGGTATCTATCAGATGCTGAATAAATGTTTTCCATTGAGTTTTGTAGCTCCATTAGCCCTGTCTCCCCAGAAATGCAAAACTTTTGTTTTTCTTCCCCAAGATTTGTTATGTAATACAAAACATTTCAGACTTCAGGGGACATTACAATGTTTAGTAATTTTACTTTTCCTCTCTTATCCCAAAATTTGACTCTCTACTCTTAGAAGTGAGCCTTAAGTCTTTGTTTCAATATCATCTTCTTAGGGAGCATTGACTACCCTCTTTAAGGTTATGGTCACCCTCTAGCCCTGCCCCAGCATTCTCTATACCCATTTCTACTTTAGTTTTCTCCATGGCACTCAGCATTTTAGCAAATTGTACATTTTCCTTATTTTCTCATTGCTTATTTCCTTATGGGAATGTAAGGGCCATAATGGGAGAGATTTCCCCCTCCTATGTTATTAACTACTATATTCCCAGTACCTAGAACCAAGACTGAAATATAATAACATTTGGTAAATTCTATTGACTAACTTAGTAAAGATTTAGAAAGTTATACAAAGTTAGGATAGAGAAATCAATAAGAAGTATAATCAAGCAGTACCCTATGTCTAGAGGTAGACCATGCCAGTGTTAGGTTAGGTAAGACTGGGTTCACATTTTATTTAGGTCAGAAAAGAGGGGACGTAGATACTTTTTAGTATTGCTAACTGGACTGGTGAGAAATGTACACATGTTGGAATATTCACTTTGCAAGCTAAGTGACGTGTGATTGAATGTATAAAAAAGTTGAAATAAAAAATTAAAGGAAATAAAAGAAAAGAGGGCACATCTGTGAGTAAATTTATTTAAGTCATGCTTCCCTAGTATGACCAAATAAGACCACCCCTATTAACTCAGCGAATGCATATTTTATTAGAGCTATTCATGTCAGTCTGTGATGCTTTTACAGTGGTAAAAGACTGTTGCAAAGCTTCCTATCAGTAATGTATTATTTACTTATTTTGCCTCTCACTTCTTTTAATTAAGACATTACATATATAGGGGCCGGCAAGTGGCATGGTGGTTAAAGGCGCTGGACTCCCACATGGCCGACCACGGTTCAAGTCTCGGAACTGGTGGCTTGCTTTCTCACTTCCTCTATCTCTCTCTCTCTCTCTGTCTCTCTCTTATCAAACTGGAAAATAATAATGATACTAATAATAAATAAAGTTAAAATAAAATAATTCTTTTTTTAAAAAGGCATAATATATATATTGTAAAATAAAACATTATTAAATGCATTTAGGTCAATGTACTTAACCTACGTCTACACCCATGTAACCTCCGCCCAGATTAAGATAGAATACATTTACAGACCCCCAGAAGGCACCCTAATGCCTCTTCCCACTCAATATCCTCCATCCAGAGGTAACTATATTCTAACTTCTGTCAACTGTGGGTCATGGCATATGTGTCTGTTTAACTTTAGTATACATTGCAAAGTTTCCCAAGGCGATGGTATGAACTGGTACAGTACTCTGGTAGTAAGCCTAAGATCTGTTTTTAAGTATAATTAAAGACTCTGATTAATTTTACGAGTGGCTATTTCACTTTATGGCTATCAGACCATATGAATAGCAAAGAGGCATCAGTGACTTAGAACTAGATATTCTTCTAAGAGAGGACTTTAAAAAGTTTTTGAGAAAATGCAACTGAAGTCCAAGTTTATTTTGGTACCTCCCCAAATTGAAACCCATCAATTTCATAATACACATTTTCTGTGAACTTTTATAAAGACAGCTTGCATGCAGTCATAACATTGAGTGCTGTATCTTCCAGTACAAAATAAAAATCAGAAGTAGTGGAATCTTCCAACAGATTGCTAACCAAGCGATGAAGTGGACCAAATGCAGATTGCCTCTGGTCGTCTTGCTTCTTCGACTGTAACACGGGAGATTCAGAAAGAAAAATGCTCTGGTGGAGTAAGTGCTAGGTTTAGAGACAGGAGACCCCCGGTTCCAAACTAAGATTTGCAGGCCTGACCACAGTGGTACAGGCCTGAGGGCACCTCTGTGTGTTGGCTGGAGTATACAGGAGACCCAGTTTCCTTTCTAGCCCAACCTAGATAGTTTGAACCTAGTGGCACATGCCTCTGGTTAGGCTGACTGGGAGGCTGGGGCAGGAGGATCACAACAAAGCTCTGTCAAAAAAAGCTATCTATTCCTCTACCTCCTTCCTGTCGCTCATAAAAATAAAAGTTAACTAAGTTTTGGTGCTAATCAGTTGTGTTACCTTACATAAGTTAACAAAATCCTCTAAATTTGTTTTTTCACTGGTAAAATAGAGATAAAATATCTATCATCCAGTATTCTTATAAAGATGAAATACAATGAAATATGTGATATACCTAGCCAAGTGTCCTTTCCTAGAATACCAGAGAGCTGCTAGGTGTTTCTGTCAAAATGAGTTCATGAGTAACTTCCAAATTTAAAAGTCTTTGTTATGGCTATGAATACCAGCCAAGTTAACTTGGGTTTACTTTATTTCTTCCCCTCAGATGTATGCATATCCCCTCAGACTAAAACTTTGAAACAATAATTCATAACAAGAATAGCCACAAAACTAAATATGCAAAAAATAACTCATGTTAATTATATTGTATAGTCTGGACTTCATATTACATAAGTAATTCTCAAAATAGAGACTCTCCAAATTATTCTTTATAATTACCAATAATGATGAATTACCAATAATGATAAAGTCACAATAATGATGCTCGACTTCTTATGTAATCATTATTAGATATGTTGTTTCAGACAAAATTGCATGTATTTTATATATTTAACAGATATTTACAACAACTCTAGGAGAGACATAAAATAAGCTTCACTTACAAATAAAGGAAGGCTCGAGGAATCAGCAATTAGCGTGATGGCTATGTCGCTGGACACCCATGTAGCCAACTGCGGTTCAAGGCTCGGACCTGGTGGCTTAACCTCACATCGGGCACGAGTGCTTGCGTACCCAAGATCCCAAGAGGAGAACAGAGGAGAAGGGATTGCAGTGTGGCCATCCCCCCCGGGGGGGTTGATTTCCCGCTTTCTGTCTCTTTGTCTCTCTCTGTCTTGGTAGGGCCCACCCCCTAAAAAAAAAAACCCTTCAAAAAAAAAAAAAAAAAAAAAAGAAAGGCTCGAAGATGTTAAATTCATTTGCTCAAGGCCATGTGCAAAATTATGAGCTGTTAGGGACAAAAATTAAATCCAAGGCTCTTTGACTGTAAATATTATACTCTTAAGCTTCCCATTCTATTTTTACGCATATAGTTTCAAAAGTCTTAATATTTTGGAAAATACCTCAAATGTGTTTTAGTGATCAGATAGCACTTCTGTCTATAAGCAGCCCCTTTCCTCAGCAGTACATAAACACAGTGCATCAAGTGCATTTTCCTCTGGTAAATGAAGCTTACCTTTAACAGAAATGTTGAAAGGCTTTTCCACCATTCCAGCCACTGTGTTCACACTGCAGACCCAAACTCCTGAGTCAGGGGGGAGGATCCGGTGGATGGTGAATATGGCTACTGAGAAATGATCCGTATGGTTAAAGTCTTTTGGCTGGAAAGGTCAAATACAAAAAAATAAAACTTCTAGGGAGGCATAAACACAAAGGGCCACAGTACTGACCCCATCTCATTGTTTAATAAGATGTTTTCTAGGAGAGATTAAGAAGTTAAATACAATGCTAATATAATTATTGGCTTATTTCCAAAGCTATTGTAGTAGTTCTGAAAGTTTATATTGGATTGATGCCCTCTCAGATCCTGCTGTGGTATTTATGTGTTTGGGAGTGTGGGGTAAACACTCACAAGCAAGGAGTCTAATTCCTTTTAAACTGTTCCTAGTAATATTTGTTTCTTTCCGGTCTAATACAGAGATAGCTTGGTGGGAGGACAAAGTGGCTTCATAAGTGTTTGAAGGGCTGTCAAATATAATATAGTAAGAAAAGCCAGGGGACCAATTCCTTATTTAACTTCATGCAATTATTCATAGATTTCACATCGGTAAAAAATGAGGACAGGTGATGGTAAGTCATTATGTACCAAGTAGTCTTTACTAGATGGTAGTCATTACTTCCATTAACTCATGAAAAAGCCAACAAGATTTTAGAAGCTATCAACTTTTTCTACCCAATTAATGTTATATTTTTAGGAAAATTAGGCACATTTGATTTGTGGACATTAGCAATAGTACATTCTATATATACTGCCCCCAAGAGGTCATTAGCATTGCCCTTCTGATCCAACTGATTTTCAGTCATGTTTGAGAGAAAAGTAAGATTCCAAATGCTTTAATTAAGAAAATCAACTTTCCGAGGTTCACTTGTAACCCAGAGAAATTTGGAGTGACTCCTGTCTCTGCTACATTTGGGATTGTTGGAAGAGAGAAAGGAACATGTTGGAAAGGTAGCTTAGTCTTTCCTAGCAAAAATGAACTGCTAAGCTTCCCTAATCAGTGGTGAGCAGGCAGTGAGGGCAAAGCAAAGGCTAGGGAGAAACCCAAGGAATGTATTCAGTCCTAAGTGATCTGGGGATCATAGTTTTTGAACTGGATATGTAGGGGACAGATTCAAGAGTCAGATGGTAGTTGCTGTTCCAAAGAGCATGATAGGAGTACACCAGTCATCAAAACTCAATGTCTTTGTAGTCCCGAATCTCCTGCTGATTCATGAGTGTTTCAATGCCTTTTTGTGACCACTGTGCCACCATACTCTTCCTAGATGAAGAGGAGTTGTAGGAATACTGTGAGGACAAAGCCTTGCTCAGGTTGACATGTACTCTTCCATACACAGCTGGAGATTTCTACAGGATAAGTTCTATCTTTGGTACTCAGCTCCATGAATTCCAGTTGTGGTGGCAAATTATCAGCCTTGCATGCAGCATTGCTCAGACTGAGGAAATCAGTGAGGCTGCAGTGATTCTGTTCAAACTTCCCAGAAATATGGCATTTTATCAAAACTAACAACACGCTGACCTAGAGGCTGTGGACCATGAAGGAAATGTAGCCTTTGGTGGGTGATTAATTTACTAAGAGCATCTCATGGTATCAGAAGGACAGATTAAGAAGGGTTGTACTACCACCCTGAAGGATAGCAGGTGAGCCTGTGCATGACAAGCCGAATCCCACATGGACAACCACAATTGGAGTCCCAGCCTCTCAGCTGGAAAAGCACATTGGGCATGTATCTGTGCATGCCCCAAATCCTGATGGGATAAAGAAATGGAGGAAAAGAGATTGTGGCATGATCATGCTCCATTAGGGGGTGTTTTCTCTCTCTTTGATGAGCACATGTACCCATCAGTAATAAAAAGAAAATTTAAAAAAGAAAGAATGACTCTTACATAGAGCACTGTTCCATCAGGCTTCACCAGTGTCATTTCTTCATTAGCAGGTAGCGGCCAACCAGAGGCTTTGCAGATGGGATTAAATTTACCACTGTTTACTTCTATGTGATCAGGCAAATCCTCTATCTTTGGTGTCATCCTTGGCATACCTGAATGAAGAAAACAACACTGTGAAATTTAATCTTTAACACAACAACAATGATAATAATAAAAATACTACTTTATCAAGTCATGTACTGGGCAGATTATTGCAAATATTTTAAATTTTTTATTATTATTTTATTTTATTCATTTGATCACTATACATAACTTAGCTAGTAAGTTGAATTTACCAACATGAATACACTTCACACCAGTTCAGCTGAGGATACAAAACGCATTATCAATAGATAATAATCTGTTTCTGTGTCATATAAATATCTTGTCTTTCTATTTTCCTCCTTAATTTCTTTCCTTACAATCTCCCCCTTATCCCACCCTCTTCCCACATTGTCTTCAGTATCTATAACCATTTTCAATGCTTCTATGTCCTCTAATCTTTCAGTTTCCACTGTAGAATGTAGACAGTCAGTATATGTTAAGTGGAGACATACAATGTTTCTCTTTCATAGTCTGGCTTGCTTTACTCAGCAGTGAATCTTCCATATTTGTCCACTTTCTATCTAATGTCAGTATTGTATTGTTTTATTATCGTATAACAAACTTGTGAAGAGAGCAGCAATAACTTATATGCTGTTCAGTGTTTGTAGTGTTGACAAGGCGGAGTCAAGGTAAACACATCAATATTGATATTTTATACTGATATCTTATTTCTCAAACTTAGAATAAAATAGATAAAGGGTACTGAGCAGGAAAGAGAGAGGTCCCATAATTTAAAAAGTCAGTCCTTGATATCTATAGAGTAGGATAGATTATGATTAGAAATTTTACCAAATGTATCAGCCCAAGCAGGTATTCGAATAAGAATTGAAAAGAGGCCAGCAGATAGCCTGGTGGTTATGGTGTTGTATTCACACATGGTTGACCATGGTTCTAGTCCCAGACCTGACAGCTGGAAAATCATGCTGGGTGCATATATGTACATACCCAAATTCCCAGGAGGGAATGGAAGAGAAGGGATGGTGGCATGACCATGCCTCCAGGGTAATGATTTTTCACTTTCCTTCTTACTGTCTCTGTCTCTCTCCATTGAGCACACATGCTCTATGACAAAAACTTTAAAACAAACAAAAAGAATTGAAACAGTGCTTTGACATTTTTAAAGCATTTCTTTCCTTGGCTCAGCCATGGTGGCATAGCTATAGTATGACACTTTGTAGTATGGACGCCACACGGATGATCAGGGTTGGGCTCCTGGATCGACTAGTACACTCTAGGTATACATGTCTGCCCTGGCTGATAGGAAGGACTGGAGAGAATCATAGCATGGAACTTTGCTGGGAGTGCTTCTGTCTGGGTTGCTCTCATTAAATTAATAAATATACTTTTTTTGTTTGTTTTTGTTTTTTGGTTTTGGTTTTTCTTTTATTTTACAGGTAGTAAGCTCCATATTGTACAAAGATGGCTATATCCAAGTAGATCCAAAATAACCTTGGATACATTAGAAACTGACACTCCTGCAATCAACTATACTAAATCTTACATAGAGTCCCTTTCTTGCCTTTTGCAGGTTGTTTATAAAGGTGAATTTTAAAATATTATTTTATTTTATACATTCAATCACTGTACATCACTATGGCTTGTAAAATAAATTTACCCAACATGAACCTATTTCCCACCAGTCCAACTGAAGATATATACATGTTACCATCAAAAGATGTTTCCTTCCTTCACTGAGTCCTTGTGTTTTCTGAAGTTCGATGGAGGTGAAGATGGATGTGCTGGTACAGAGTGAAATAGTAGAAAAGGAGCTGTTCTCTGAAAACCCATGGCCTAGGGAAACTGTGGCAAACCTGTCTTTGATTCTCCCAATCAGAAAGCACATCTTTTGCAGCGTGTGCATTAGAACAGGAAGGAAGGAATAAAGTATAAAATTCAAATCCTTAAACTTGTTAGTTGTTCATTTACAGTCCAACACCCTAGAAACATCTAGGCATTTCCTTTCCCTTCTAGCTATTCCCTGATTCTCACTCAGTAGCAAAGAAAGAAGAAAAAGTATAAAGATTTAGAGAAAGAAGAAAAAATATAAAGCTGAAAATCTTAAAACTTTTGAGGAAACAAGTGTGAGTATTCACTCCCCCAACACATTTTGATTTCAAAAACTAACAGAGAAAGAGTACAGCTGCATCATTGAGTATAGATTTTGTTGGATGTGTGTTTCTTTGTAGAACATTTATATGACTAAAAAAAATATGTTTAATTTTTTTCATTTCAAAAATAAATAAAAGTATGCATCTCTTAATTTTAAAAAGTACATTAAAAGGCAAGTGTTAGCAAACTTCTTCCTTAAGGAGAGAAAATATTTTCAGTTTTGTAAGCCATGTTCTCTGTTTAAATAAGCAATTCTGCCTTGTGGTACAAAGCAGCCATCGGAAATACATTGTAAATCTATGAGCATGGTTGTATTCCAATAAAATTTTCTTTATAATAATAGATTACTGGCAGCAAAAAGGAATGAAGTACTGATACATGCTACAACATAGAAAGTTCAAAAAACATGGTGAGTGAAAGAAGGTAGTCATGAAAAACCATATATTATATGATCCTATTACAGTATATAAATGTCAAAAATAGGCAAACATATAAAAATATACAGTCAATTAATGATTACCAGAGAAAATGAGAGTTATTGCTATCAGGAACAAGGTTTCTTTTGGTATCGTAAAACATTCTAAAACTAGATTATGGTGATGACCACACAACTCTGTAAATACATTAAAAAGCATTGAATTGTACATTTCAGAGGGGTGAACATTATGATATAAAGTTTTAACTCAATAAAGCTGTTCAAAAAATACTGTATCAGATTTGGTGAGTTAGTTTGCTGAACTCTGATTTAGGGTAATTTCTGAACAAGAGTTAAATAAAATTTTACTTTAGCATAATCTATTTGTTTCATTCTTTCTATTTCCTTTAAAAGATATTCATCCAAATTCCTTCAAAGTTGTTCTCTCTCTAATATACATTTCCAGGGGGAAAAAATGGTCCTAGGCAGTTACCACTGACATGCTACAAAGAGTACATAGTTCGTTTCTAGTGGGAAGGCAAATAAAGGTTAAATTAGGGTCCATAGAGAAGAATTGAAATGCTGTCCTTCAGAATTTAGGATAAATTCTTCCCAATTTCTGAATGTAAATAAAAGTAGTTTGAGTGTCTTGGGATGATAGGGGAAGAATTACACCAGCAAAGCTTGGTTCAGACATACTAAACATGGCACTGACTACAGTGTTACCTTGCTTTACCTTCTCTCTCACACTGGAGCCCTTGCCATCCTGGAGAGCAGAGACATCCCTTGAACCGATCGCACAACTCCCCATTGGTGCAACTGCACCTAAGCTTACAATCTGGCCCATAATACCCAGGGTGGCATGCTATAAACAAAGACATAAAAAAAAGCAGTGTTAATAAAGGGGAAGGGAGAAAATTAAGGTTGTAGATGGCTACTTTCATCTTTCTCTCCAAACCTGATTTATAATAAGATAGTATAATATATATAGATTACCAGGGTTGAGGAGTTCTGCTTTCAGCAGAGCTTAATAACCTCTTACTAATCCTGTCTTCTCATAGTTGGAGAAAGGAAAGTATCTTTAATAAATGGTGTTGGGAAAACTGAATAGCTATAAGCTGAAGAATAAAATTAAACCTTCACTTCACACCATATACCAAATTAACTCAAAATAGATTAAAGACTTAAATGTAAAATCTGAAATTTTAAAACTACTAGAAGAAAACAGTAAAAACGTTTATTGACATTGGTCTGGGCAATTATTTTGGGATATTACTCCAAAAGCACAGAGAACAAAAGTAAAAATATACAAATGAGACTGCATTAAACCAAAACTCTGCTCAGCAAAAGAAAAAACAGAATGAAGAGACAACCTATAGAATGGGATAAAATGTTTGCAAGTCATACATCTGATAAGGGGTTATATCAAAATATATAAGGAACTAAACTAAACAGCAAGAAAACAACCTGATTTTAAAATGGGCAATGAATCTGAATAGACATTTCTCAAAAGAAGATATGCAAATAGCCAAAAACTATATGAAAAAAATAGTTCAACATCATGAAGCGTTAGGGAAATGCAAACCAAAATTACAATGAGATAACACCTGACTCCTGTTAGAATGACTACTATTCAACCCTCTAGAGAGAGCTGTGCTGTCTAACATGGTGGCCACTGCCATGTATGGCTATTGAGCTCTTCAAATATGACAGTTCAAATTGATATTTCAAACAGTTAGTATGAAAAAAAGAATGTAAAGCACTTCATTAATACATTTTTTCTATTGTTCACATACTGAAGTGTTAAGTGTTGATATATTAGGTTAAATAACATGTTAAAATAACTTCATGTGTTTCTTTTTACTTTTTTAACATGGCAATTAGAATGTTTAAAGTTATATATGCATATGATTTATATGAGGAAACTTCAAAACATTCATAAAAAACTGAATTAAGGTATGAGTTTGTTTTGGTAACAAAAAATAAAATCCATGCATAGTTTTTTCATAGTACATATTTTCTATGAACTTTTGAAGACATCCTTATATTTCTGCTAAACTGCTCTACCTAGAACATAGGTACCAAGTTTTTTGGGACCTCATCATAGCTCCTATTGGTGTAGATAAGGAAAAAGCTGGTAAATACTGAAAAGACTTTGAGTTCTGGCTAAGTCACTACATTAATATCTGTCAGGGCAGGTTTGGCATTTTTGACTGCAGGTTAATGTTAAGCTAGTGTACAATGATAGATATGAAATGTATACTGGTGGATTTCAAACACATACCATTAAGCCTCATCAAATGGAAACGTATTTTAGAAAGGGCAGAGGTAATCTCTGAAAAGGTAAAGTTAGTATTGCTTTAATATGGCCCATAGTCAGTAAGATCTTAACTTCTTACACTTTCAAACCCCAAATCCTATCTGGATATGACCTAAAATTTCTGATTTCTTAGCCCACTGGGGAAAAATGTCTTCTATGGATAGCCCTCCTACTTAATGTGGTCTGAAAACCAATGGCATCAGAATCATCTGGGAGTCTGTTAGAAATGTAGACTCTCAAGCTCCAGTCCAGTTCTACCAAATCAGAATCTTATTTGAAAAAGATCCCCAAGTGATATGTAAGAAAATCATGTCCTGCAAGGTCTAGGGTCTTTCTGTGAAAGTATAATTCTTGGATAAAAACATCTATGATTCAAAACACTGTAGCCCAGCAATGGTTAATTAATTAAACAATCCAGATATATCCTACATTGTGATTTCCAGCAAACTGGGTCTCTCTCGTACACCAGCTATAACATTTTCCATTTAAGGATCTGATTGGTGCATACCTTCATTGCACTGCAGTCCTTTCCAGCCTGTGGCACAGGAACACCCATATGGGTCTGGGAGACAGAATACGTAAGACTTGCATCCCTCTGGTCCACTACACCTTTCTTTACAAGTTCTGCCAAATGTGTGCAGTTCACAAGCTTTAAGAGAAAAAGGGCCAATTCAGAGTCTAATATGTAACCCTTTGAAATACAAAATTCTTATTTTAAAGGACCTCTCCTAGACTAGTGAACATAGAAAAATTATCTAATCTCAGCTGCAGCACAGACAGGATGAATATGCCCTTATGGCCCATTTTATAGATAAGGAAACTGAGTGGATGTCATGGCCACCACTCAATTATGCAGACTGTGCACTGCACAAATGTAGGGGGATAAAATTCACATTATAGACATTATGGATTTGTGGGTTTATTATTTCCAGTGGTTGGCAACAAAGGCCTTTAAGAAAGGGCAATTTTTTCTCAATTACAGAAAGGAGCTAGGTGGCCTCACAGAGGCCAATTAGCTTCCATTCCCATCTGTGTCCAGATCTAAAATTCTAGATCCAGTGATTTTGGCTTTTAAATCCACAGCTTATTCATCAAGTACTCCCAGACTTACCCTTCTCACATGTTCTCCCCATAAACCCAGGAGGACAGATGCATTCTCCAGTATCTTCATGGCAGACACCATTGTTCTTACATGAAGTACAGAGACGGTTACATTCAGGTCCCCACATCTGAGCTTCACATCCTTGTGTTAAGGAAAACAAGGCTGCAGTGAGTAGAGCACCTTTTCTCAACAAATCTTAACTGAGCATCCACTCTGTGTCAGTCATTTTAGTGGATACTCATGAATGAAGATAAAATACAGTCTCTGCTCTCAAAACCAGTTGTCTAATAAGGGAGACAGACGTGTAAATGGGATACAATCATAGAAATTAATACTTAATCCTGTCTTGGGAATGGAAGATGGCATATAGAAAGGCTTCCCAGAGGAGGTGGTATGTAAACTAAATCTGCTAGATCACCTAAATACCAAAGAAAATAAAGTCAAAGAGTGTGTTTCAGGCAAAGATAAGGCACAAAAAGAGCATGGCATGTTCTGGGAGCTACAGATAGAATTAAGAGATTGGAGCAATGGTTTCCAAAGTGCAGTTCGAGATTAGTAGCATCCCCATTGGTTGGGAATCAGCCTCAGATCTCATCCACCACCACCTAGCGAATGAGAAACACTGGCCTTGGCCTATTAACACAAGTTTAACAAGCCCTCCAGGTGATTGTGATGTATGCTGGAGTTTGAGAACCTCTGGCCTAGAGTGTGTGGAAAGGGAATAAGGATAAAAGGGGAAGTAGGAGCTGGTAGCAGCAACCCATTTTACAGATGGAAAGAATATAAGTGAAATGGATATATAAAATTTAAAATACCAGGCAATTTTGAAAAATTTATGGAAAAATACAAATTTTGATGTAAAAGAAAAATTGAAATCCATGCAATTTTTTAAATAGTCATGTTTTCCAAGACTTTTAAAGACTCTTTGTACAAAGATGGTAAAAATCCTTCTAGATTTTAATTTTCTGACTACTTCTCTCTAATATGGTAATTTTAGATTACTAATTAGATCCAGGGATGCCTTCTAATATAAGGCAGAGGGATTAGAATTACCCTTTGTGGTCAGGAATTAAGTTTCATTTCTCATCTAAAAGGAATCAAAGTCTTTATCCCTGAATGTTAGTCTCACAGTAGTAAGTCTGGACCTGTGCCTATAGCTGATATAACCTTATAATTTCTTTGGCAAGGATTCTGGTTATCAGTATTGTCTCTAAAATAATCAGGAAGTCTGTCAACACAGACCATTTTTTATACTTCTCCACTTAATAGCTAAAACAACAAAATGTCTAAAAGCTAATATTTACATTTCTTGATACACAAGGAAGTCTTCAAAAAGCTCATGGAAAATGCATATTATGAAAAAACAATGCATGTATTTCAAAAAATTTTTTTGCATCAAATAAACAGACTCTAATTCCATCTTTCCATAAACTTTTTGAAGTCCCCTAGTATAAAGAGAAAAAGTCTCTGCACAGTTAGTGATTTCTTGAGAGCCAGACCACAGGTTATTTGCACATGCTGAAAACTAATTAACGGCAGACAATGTAGTTGAAAATAAGCTTCCTGTTGCATTTAACTAAGTTCTCTGGCCCTGTACCAACCTGTAGATCTAGCCCAGCTTTAATCCCAAGGAAGAGGAAAAAATTAAGTTCTAGAGTATACAGGGTGATCTATTGGGAATGGATAGTCAGAAAAAATGTTTATTGATAAGCAACAATTTGGCAATTAGGGATGTGATATTTTTTTCAGCAATTTTATGATTCTGTATTTTAAGAAATCATACATGCATGGCATACAAAGAAATTTAACACAGTCAAAAATCTGTCAGGGAACAAATTTATACTGAAAAGAAATTCTGTAAATATAACCAACGTGATTTTTTTTTGGAGAGATTTTTGTTACAGGGTGCATGTGCTTGCCAGAAAAACAGAGAGAGACAGACAGAAAACGAGAAATCACTCCCCAGGTGGGATGGCCACGCCACAATCCCTTCTCCTCCATTCTCCTCTTGGGATCTTGGACACGCATGCACAAGTGCCCGGCGTGAGTTCAAGTCACCGGGTCCGGGACACAAACTGCGGTTGACTACATGAGAGTCCAGTGACATAGCCATTATGCTAACTGCTGGTTCCACCAACATGATTTTTATACAAAATCTTTAAATACTGGCTATTTCTAGGCTTCAGTTCATACTGGACAGACACTTTATCTATAAAACAAAACAAAACAAAACAAAACAAAACAAAAAAACAAGAAATGCTTTCAGCTGGACCTTATTTCTCACTAAACACCAAAGAACTCATATTGGGAAATATATCCCTTTTTTTTCAACTTGTACACTATGGTAATATCTCTATTTTTTACATTTTAGTTTATCTTATACATTTAATCACTTAGCTTATACATTGAATTTATCCAACTGAACACACTTCACACCAGTTCAGTTGAGGATACAAAACACATTATCATCAACAGATAATAATCCATTTCTGTATCCCATAAATGTCTTGACTCTCTAGTTTTCCTTCTTAATTTCTTTCCTTACACCCTCCCCCTTCTCCCCACTTCTCCCCACATTGTCTCCAGTATCCACAACCATTTTCAACCCTTCTATATCTTTCAGCCTAATCTTTCAGTTTCCACCATAGAGTGAAGAAAATCAGTATATGTTAAGTAGAGACATACACTGTCTCTCTTTCACAACCTGGCTTGCTTCACTCAGCAGCAAATCTTCCATATTCATCCATTTTCTGTCAAATGCTAGGGTCTTGATTTTTATGGCCGAGTATTATAGAGTATGTGTGCCACAGTTTTTCAGTCCATTCATCTGTTCATAGTTGTTTGGGTTGATTGAAATATATTAAGTGGGATGATTGTGACCTAAATCAACATTTTCTTAGAAGTACTTTACAAATTTATTAGCAGTGCCTCTCAAATTATTTCATTAAAATATTCCTAGCAGCAAAGAGGAAGGAATGTGTAATCCTAGCAATCTGAAAAGAGACAATTTGGAGTTCAAAATGGTTTGAAGTCTTTTAATTTATCTTAAAAGTTTAGAAAAAATTTTTAAATTCTAGTCTATATTAAATCATGTTTCCTTTTACATTTTTTTAAAAAGTATTAACCTTTTATCACTGTGATATTATGAAATAAGAAATATATATTTGGTCTTTGCCCTGGTTCCTTAAATAGCTTTTTTTTTTTTTTTAATTAAGGTTTTTGCCTTAGGTATGGTATGTCTGCCAGAGAGACAGTGAGAGAGAAAGTTAAGATATCAGCTCCCAAGGGGGATGGCCACATCACAGTCTTTTCTCCTCCATTCATTCTCCTCTTGGAATTTTTGGCACACATACACAGAACCCCAGCATGATTTTCAAGTCACCAGGTCCATGATGTGAACCAAGGTTAGCCATGTGGGAGTTCAGCACCTTAACCACTATGCTACCTGCTACCCCCTAGCACAAAGCTTGTAAAACCCTGTTACCTCCAGAGTTAATAAGAGTGCCTTTTGTATGCTAATGATATGATTGGTGGCTAGGAATCTCAGAAAGTATAAGCATGGTACCTATCACCAGAAAGACCAAGGCATAATTAGAGGATTAGGACTTTCAACCCCACTCCCTAATCTCCAGGGTGTGGTTAAGTAGAGAAGGTTGAGTTAATCTTTAAATTATTGTGTTGTTTATTTGATAAAACCTCCATTAAACCCCAAATGGCAGGGTTCAGAGAGCTTCCAAATTCCTGAACACATAAATGTTCCTCGAGGGTAGAGCAACGGAGAGGACATGGAAGCTCTTCACCCACTTACCTTACCTTGCCCTATGCATCTCTTCCACTTGGTTGTTTATCTGAATCCTTTATGACATCCTCTATAATAAACCAGTAAATGTGTTTCCCTGGGTTCTTTGAGCTGTCCTAGCAAATTGTCAAGCCTGGGAAGGGAATCTGGGGAACCTCCAATTTTTAGCCAATCAGTCGAAAGCACAGGTCACAACCCAAGGCTTGCAACTGGCATCTGAAGTGGGGGAAGTCTTGTGGAACTGAAGCCTTAACCTGATGCTATGTCCAGGTAGGCAGGGTCAGTACTGAGTTAACTGTAGGATATCCAGCTCATGTAGTTGGAGAACTACTAGGTTTGTGGAGGGGAAAACCACAAAAAACTAGCAAACAAAAACCCTCACCTCTGGTGTAAGACGAGTTGTGTTAATAGAGTAGAAAAAACACTTAGTTTTTTCCCTATTTCAAATCACCACATATTAACATCCAATGTTTCTGATGTTCTAGAAAATGTATCTCACTTACCCAGAATCTGAGTAGACCTGGTACATAGTGTTGCATTATACTGAAGAGAAACTATCTACATGAAATAAATGCAAATTGCTTCCTTGCCACACATCTGTATATTTTATAACCATAGAGGGCACTTAGCATGAGGCATAAACTAGATAACCAAACTTTTTATATTTCTATTGTTATACTATCATGTCTATTTAATTACATAGTTACCTGCTCTGATAATTACCCAAGGAACAGGGATTTACCTTATTACCCTGTTCCTCAATGCCACCGTAATTCTTGACAGAATTATGATCAACATATTTTGTTGAATGAATAATAAAGGAATGGCATAGTAGCCTAAGTATTTATAGTTGAAGGCCTGAATATTTAATATCACAAATACCCTAGTTGGAAAAATTCAGGGCAAATTTTTTGTTCCCTATTGATCAAATTCCTGTAAAAGTTACAAGCAATGGTTACACTTCACTTTGATAGTCATAATGGGGAAAAGTGTTTTCTAGTGCTATCTCTTGCATTTTGCAAGTCTGTAAATAAAAATTACATTTGAGAATTAAGTGATCTGAAAAGTAAGGGATTTATAGGAGACTTAATGTTTAACCAGGTTAGACCTCCAAACCAGGAAGTCTAACTAATCTCCCTACAGTAGGCATCTTGAATGGGACTGCCCTGCTCACTGTGTTTCATTTTACAGAGATAATCCTTCTCTACAAACATGAGCTCATAGTGCCTGTAATTGAGATGTGGCTTCAAACTTGTTTACAGCTCATTGGTCTAGGCTGGTAGACATGTGATTGATACTAAGCCAATCTGAATTTTTATCCAGGAAATTTAAAATCTGGAAGTAAAATAAACATTTTGAAGATGAGTTATGTAATAGCAGTATCCTAGAGAGAAAGTTCAACCACCCCACACCCCCCAACCAGTATCACTGAGCCTAGATCTTCTCTGATACCTATCTTTTCTAGACCTTGCTGGTCAGCTTTTGGTTGACTTCCTAAGAGTCCTTAGCATTCTTCCCCAAATCCTTAGCTTTTGCTTAAGTAGCCAGAATCATTTCTGTTGCTTGCAACTAAAAATTCTAACAGCTACACCATCACAAATGATGGCCTCTCAGTCACTTACTCCGGACTATCAGCCTGGTGAAGGCTGAGGTGAAGAGGTTTCCTCCTATGTACCTGGCCGAGTACACTCCAGCATCCTGGGGCTGAGCATGAGGCAGGTGCACTTCTAAAATATCAGGTACTTCGTGCCGAGGCACTGAATGGATAAAGGAACCTGGCAAGAGAGAAAAATGCCAAACCATAGGTAGAACCTAGATAGGATTAAACGGCTGCACTTCTACTCACATTTGGTTTCCCAGGTACACGGTAGTCATTTCCTTACGCTTGCTATCCAACAACCTCACAATCGAATGAGATCACATTTTACATGGCTGGATTTGGGACTTCACTTATCACATTACAATGAGGATTTATTATATATACATGCACCATATATATTATATGTACATTAATATGTATAGACAAGTACAATTCGAATTTATACAAATACATAAGTTTATATGTGTGTGTTTTTATATAGTTTTTATATATGTGAATATCTACTTTGATTTACTTAAGCAATCAAACTCATTGTCTAAGAGGGCTTCTATCTTAGACAGAATATGGTAAGTTTTCATCATACAATCTTTACTTCAAATATCTAACTCAGAGACTACAACCAGATAATCATCTAATATATTCTTTGTTACATTATGTCTCATACCAAGGTCCTGAAAAGAAATAAAACACACACTCACCATTTTTGTAAATCACTGCATCTTCTTCTTTAATCAACACCTTTTTGAAAGATATGTTCACATTATCTCCCCTGTCCACAGTCATAGTTAAAGTAGCTGGTAGGAAGGAGGCTTTTAAAAGAGAGAGAAAACAAATACCATAAATGAGGTCACAACTTTTCTCCAGGAGCAACTGAACTTTGAGTTTCATAAAATAAGGGCTGATACTTGCCAAGAATCAGCATGTTTTTATCATGTAAAAAATATTGATGGCTAATGAAATACTTTTTATTTTAAATAACCAGAAGGTGTGAACAGTCACCAGAGAGAGACCAAGAAACAGAGACAGGAAGAAACTATCCCCACACACAATGTGGCCTAGTCCCACTGCCATCTCTCAATTCTGTCAGGATTTTAGGCATGCGTACATATATCTGGCATGTTTCAAAGCCATCAGGGCCAGGATTCCAACCATGATCAGCCATGTGAGATCCAGCTTTCTAACTATTAGCAATGAGGTCTCAGTTCATGTGTCTAGTGACTTTTAATCTTTCTTAAATTTATATATACTTTTAAGAATCTAATAAATAAAATGGTCATTTCCTCTGTAAAAATGTAAGTTTATGCACACAATATTCACATACACATGTTTTCCATGCAGCTGATTGGGGGGGTAAGTATTCTGTGTTGATTAGTATCTGTTGTCAAACTAATCCTGAGATTAACTATAAACTATAAGTCTCCATCCTTCTCCAAGTTTCCTCAGACCATTTGTCAAGCGGCTTGTTCCTCGATCCTTGGTCCTTTGTGTTATTGCTTTATTATTTTTGTTACTGTTATTGCTCTAAATAATTCCAATTGCTTTAGAATACTGCAAACGTTTTTCAAATGGAATGAGCTCAATGCTGCCCTTATTACTAATGGTGAACATACTGGCATACTGAAGAAGAATAAAGTTAAAGATGAAATCTAATATCTTGCCTTCTACCTTTCAATTGTGTATGTATGAACTGACATAGGACTAGAGAGCACTAGGAGAAAACTGGGGAAGTTATTTTATATTTGGCATAGAAAATCATAAGCCAGTTGATTGAAAACTTCCACTGATATATCAGACTTGAATACAACATTGCCTGATTCCATTGTTTGATTGGAGAAGTGTGACTAAAATTTTCTAATGTTCTTCCACTCACAATAGTTTCTGAATTGCTTTAAATTATATCACAATCTGCAGAGAATCACCCTCTGTGTAATAAGGGGGATTAACTTTAGGCTTTTAAAAATAAAGCCAAGGTTAAAAATAATCACCACTAAAAGAGGAGAAGCAATGTATAACTTTTCTCAATATGGAGGCAGAAGAGAATGGAAGTAAACAAAAGACAGAATAAAAAGGGAGGGAAAACGTCCAAAGAAAATCATGATATGGAAAAGAATGAAATGGCAGAAGCCATGCCAAAATGAGGGTCTTCAAAAAATTCATGGCAAATGTGTATAATAAGAAAACTATGTGTGAATTTCAACATTTTTTGCACCAAAAAAAACCCATATCTTAATTCAATTTTTAAAGAATTATTTAACTTTATTTATTTATTTATTTTAATTTTAAAAGAGAGGGACAGAGTGAGAGAGAGAGAGAGAGAAAGTGAGAAAGCAAGCTGCCAGGTCCGGGACTCAAACCTCAGTTGATCATGTGGGAGTTCAGCATCCCCAATCACAATACCACCTGCCAGCCCTCTTTAATTCAATTTTTTCTTCAAATTTTCTGAAGTCTCCTCATGTTTTTCAAGAGATAGAGGATCTCAGAATGAATTCAGGTCAGAAAAATCTCAGGTTTTAGAATTTTGATTCTTAAGTACATATACATAACCATGTGGTCTTTCATAGACTACATTAATAATGACAGATAAGACTGAGAATAAAGGGGTAGAAAATATATATCACACTAAAATTAACTAAAAGAAGCTGTATTGTAACATTTATATGGGTAAAAATTATTTAAAGCCAAAATTAACTTTTAGGAATAAAGATGGTCTTTGCCTGATGGAAAAAAAGAGCCATCAACCATCTAATAAAATCTTACTAGAAGATTTTTCTCACACATGAAAATTATATGCACTTGACAACAGAGCTTAAAAACACATGAAACAAAGCAGAATTAAAGAAAGATACTGACAAGTCTATAAGCATAGTGACATTTTTCAGAAACTGATGATTCAAACAGACTGAAAATTACTAAGGAAAAAAAAAACAGAAGCTTTGAATAACACGATGGAAGATCCGTTGAAAGCTCATTGAACTCTGTTCTTAGTTATCTGAATACGTGTGATTTTTCAAGCATATCGCCTATTAACTGTAAGCTATAATGACTAAATCTGCCATCCTTCTCCAATCTCTATCAAGTTCCCTCAAAGTAAAAAACAGTATGAATGGAATATTAGTTTCCTCCAAATGAAAGAAAAAAAAGAAGAACATTTGTCAAGTAACTTGTCCCTTGATCCTTTGTTGTTGGAATAACAAAGGATCGTCTCTGTGAATAACAAATTCCATGACCATAATTCCCCTGAATTAGAATAGCAAAACACCCTAGTTCAAATGTATGAACTGTACAGTTTGCCCAGGACCACAGACCTCATAGTAAATTAGCTGGTCGCTGTGCCCTCCTCCTCATCTGTGGATTGTGGACGAGTTGCTTGAGAGAGACCAAACTAGTGCTGTGTCACCACTGGCTTAGACACCTACCCTTGATGGCAGAAGATGCCTCTGAACAATGCCCAGAAGAACCCAGGCTTTTAGGTTTGTCTGCTTGTTTTCCTTGTCTGTGGACTATTGTTGCTGACAAAGGCACGGTACCCTGCCAGGTCTTCCCCACGTAGTCAGATATGTGAATGTCTTTGGTGCAGATAATGACCTAGGGCAAACTTAGAGGGAGCATGGCAGAGATTAAAGGACAGTGTGAGAGCCGAATCACAGTTCTGGGCTTGAATTTCCCCTCTGCCACTTACCAGACCTTTCTGCACAAGTTACGTCACCTCTGCGAATCTGTTTCCCCATGTATAATTCAGAAGTAGTAATATCTACCTTAAAAAGTTGTTAGGGATAGTAAATTTTGTAAGCTACATGTTGAGTTGCTTAGAAGAGGTCAGGGACCCCCAGTTAGAGTAATGGCTATGTCACTGGACTCCCATGTAGTTGACCGTGGTGCGAGTCCCAGACCTGGCGGCTTAAACTAATGCCAGGCACGTGTGCGTGCATGCCCAAGATCCTGAGAGGAGAATGGAGAAGGGATTGCAGTGTGGCCATCCCCCCTGGGGGGTGATTTCTCTCTTTCTGTCTTTCTGTCTCTCTGTCTCTCTCTGTCTCTGGCGAGCGCACGTGCCCTGTAGCAAAAACCTCTCCAAAAAAAGGAAAAAAAAAAAAAAAAAAAAAAAAAGAGGGCGGTATCCTTCCCAAATAGAAATAAACTGAAACCCTGCTATGCTGACCTTTGCAGCATGGACAGGAGAGGCAGCTTTCTTGATGGTACTGAATGGACCAGCCCCACAGGGAAGGCAGGCAGAGAAATGGTCAGTAAAAGGAGAGAACATGCAGGGGGCTTCTTCTCAACTGAGGTTCTGGTCAGTGAAAGGAGGGAACATGCAGGGGGCTTCTTCTCAACTGAGGTACTTCCTTTAGTCATCCTAGCCATCATAACATGTGCAGCTCTTGCTACGACATGCTCCTTGATGGCTCCTACGAGAACTTCTGACCATTTCACTCTGCTGTTCCAGTCTCTGTGGTTTGTTTATATTTTCTGTCCTTTTGTGTGAAGATTGTTTAGCTGACCGTGGGACTTCTCGCATTGTACTCAGAAGAGGAACTGAGATTCCCCAGTAGGCTCAGCTCCAATGTAACTTTTTCCCTCCAACTCTACAGCTCTTTATTATTTCAGACTTTGTGCCGTTTTAGCTCCTGTTTTCTTAGAGGAGCCGTCACATCAGAGTTCCACTGCACTAAAACAGGAGAATTGCACTTAATGTAGTTACCGCCTGTGTTGTCTCTAAGCTGAGTGTTCTCTGCTGAGTACTAAAGAAGGAGATCTAAGCTTCATGGGCTATGACAGGCTGCCTGATAACACAAGAGCCCGGCTTAAACTCTGTACACAGGTATTGATGTCTTGGACTTGACCGGATCATAAAAATAATAAACGCCTTTCAGTGGTGCCTACTATGGACTAAGCACTGCTCTAAACACTTTACATGAATTTAATGATCATAATATTCCTATGAATAGGTGCCATGATTATCCTAATTTTAAAAATGAGATCCTTAAAAGTATAGAGATGTTAAATAGCCTGTCCAAGATCATATAACAAGCACATGTAAAAGTCAGGATTTGAACCAGGGTACCTACTTCAGGAAGCACTCACAGAATAGGCAATGTTCACACTCAAAAAGCTTTAAAATCCAACCAACTCATTTTATAATGAGAGTTCTGAGGCCTAAAGAATGACTTCCTTAAATTGGTTTGGATGGGGCCAGTCCATGGCCTTATGGTTAAGGTGACTGGATCCCACATGACCAACCTGGCAGTTCAGACCTGGAGGCCTGGAAAACATGCCAGGCACATGTAGGTATATGTCCAAAATCCTGAAGAAAATAATGGAGAAATAGGAGAGAAGGGACTATAACATGACCATACCCACTGGGAATGCTTTCTTGCTTTCCTGTTCTCTCCCTGTCTCTCTCCAGTGAGCACACACATCCTCTAGAAAATTAGAAAGAAAAAGATCATTCGAATGGGCTCATTAATGAATAAAACTTAAGAGCATAATTCACTTCCTTAAGGGCTACAGAAAAGTAGAAAGTGGTAAAAGCTGCACAGATGTTTCTCGTGGATGAAGAAGGGCTAAGTTAAATTCAACGCTTTTTTCAGTTTAATGTTAGATAAGCACTAAAGGTACTACTGTAGAGATTATGTTTATTATTATTTTGCACAAATTTCACAACAGCCCTGTGAAGACTATATATCCAGTTTAACAATGCTGGAGACGGCATTAAGGATGACTATGTCCCTTATTCAAGGCCTCTCAACAGTGAATAAGTGTAAAAGTGGAGGTACAAACTCAAAGACCTCCATTATCATTCTACAACACCACCTCTGCAGACTTATTCTCCAGGCTCACATTCTTTGTTGTCAATTCCAGCTTCTCTGAACTACACTCAGTTCCTCAAATTGACCTTGTGATCACTCACATCTACGTCTGAGTTTCCTCTCTTCTCTTCCACTCCTTTCCCCCATGCCTCACCAGCTTGTACTCACTTGTCTGTCTCTATTTAGATGTTTCCAAGGACCTTACTCAATCCCTGGAATACAGGTTAGGCACTTACATAGCTATTGTTCAAATATCCTGCATTCCCTCATTATATCCCCACTCATGGTTAACGCATACCCTGGGTGAGCATTCCAGGAAGACAGGATCACATTTGTTTTGAAAGAAAGAGCAGGGTAATGGTTAGAGCCATGTACTTAAGTTACAATAGCTGTAAGCCTCACCTATTAGTGAGATCTTAATATCATTAATATCATGGATTTGGTAAAAACTAAATTAAACAGGGGCCGGCAGGTGGTGTGGTGGTTAAGGCACTGGACTCCCACATGGCCAACCATGTTCAAGTCCTGGAGGCTTGCTTTCTCACTTTCCCTCTGTCTCTCTTGCTCCTTCTCTTTCTGGTTAAATTTAAAAATAATAATAATAAATAAAATAAAATAACACTAAATTAAACAGTAATAAATATAAAGTTGCTAGGGGGATATAAGGTGCATAATAAGTATTCAGGAAATGTCGTTAACATCATTGTACCCCCAGTTGTTGGCACAAACAGGGAATCAAGAATGATTGGTGTGGGGAGGGGCTGGATCGCAGCGCAATGCTCTGTGAGCCTCCCCCACAGGGACAGTTCTGGGTTCATGTCTAGAGAAGTCCCTAAACATGCCCTGTGCACGTGTGCCCAATGATCCAGGGCTGGCTGAAGCTGGGACTGGATCTTCATGTGAAAACCCTATTGGGGGGTGATGTCTCTATCTGTCTCTTTAGCTTATGGAGAAAGAATAACTTTAAAAAAAAAAGAAAAATTGTGAAAAGGAATTATGAATTTATCTGACTTTAGTTTTTCTAATTTATGTTTTTAACATGTTCACTTGTGTTATTTAGATATAAATGTGTTATTTAGATTTATATACACACACACAATTGACTGTATAAATCACGATTGGGAAGTTTGACGTTCTTAATGTAAAGCTATTTACCAAATGAAAACAGGGTGAAAAATAATGTAGGTTTCTTCTGATGGATTGTTCTGAAACAGATCTTTGGATCTGAAAACATTTGCAACTTTATTTATAACTCTCTACTCTCAAAAGAAACCCCTAGTAAGAGTTGAACAAACTGCTGTTGATTGTTTTGGATAAGCCATTGATAAAAACACTCTGGCTATTTGGGATGTGTGAGCCAATTTAAGCCATGTTTTGGCACATCGCAAATGGATTTTCCACTTCCTCCCCAGATGCACGAGTCAGCAGCAAACAGGAATATATTGATGTTTAGCCCCTCCTGCTGTGTCCCTGGGCAGGCATTTCTGAGTTCCCATGATGTTTTACAAGGGAATTAATGGTGGCATGAAGACATAGTTTTGGAGGTTTCCCTGATTCACCAAAATGGATATTAATTTCCTAGTATTATATTTCCCCCCTGGATAGTCAGCAAGGGAAACAATTAGTTCACCCAGCCTGAGCTGTTGTTATAAATCACATATAAGAGAGAACACTATATATGTTTGTGTGTGTGTTTATATACACACACACACACATACACACATATATGTAATTAATATGGCACACATATATATGTATATTTATAAATAAGACTTAACCCAATGTTGTAGGCATTATTATATCCATTTCACAGATAATAAAAAAACAAGAGCAATAGAAGTTTAATAACTTGCCTAAAGTTACACAGCTGGTAAGCAGTGAAAAAAGAATTGAAACTCAGGTGAACATAAGTCTAAAAGTCAGCTTCCCTCCACTGTTGTTTACTCCCGAGTTGTCTTTGCCTCATTCCACTGAATTTAAGCTATCCCAGACTTTCAGTTTTGAGGAGTCATTCAGTTGGTTTTAAACTCCTAATGTTCTAGTTCGGTATGCTCTACAGATTGATTTGTTCATTGTCAAGGACAATCTTAGGACAGTCAGAAGTTAGCCCTTTACGCTTTCTTCCCATAAAATTAGGGCACAGATTTCAAATCATCTTCTTTCAGAATGTGGAAACATCAGCAGAAAGACATGACTCTATACAAGTCAAATCCAAAATGACACATGTAAAAAATAATAGAGCTGACTTTCAGCCATGATAGCTTTGGCACACCTCACATCCCTTTGTTCAACCTCTCTTCCCTCACTGGGAGCTGCATTCCTGGGAATGTCTGTTGTGCACTTTTCCCACTTGCCCCGATGTCATTTAAAGGTGAACATTATGGTTTTGCTAAGAAAACACTTTCTTCATTTGTAATGAATAGTGATTTTATCAGGTTGAACTTAAAATGAATTTGCTGCCTACAAACCTTTTCATTACTACCATAAGAAAATTCAAAGAAATGTTTTCAGGTAGACCCCAGGTAGAAGTTGACTCTAAACCCTTACTGCCTAGACTACGGTTGGTGGTTCAGCA
>NW_006159555.1:4297255-4316978 GCF_000334495.1 Tupaia belangeri chinensis | reverse complement strand
AAGAGAATGTGTATGTGTGTGTGTGTGTGTGTGTGTGTGTGTGTGTTTTAAAAAGAATCTCAGGGCTCTCATGAAAACGTACTGAATCAGAGTCTGCATTTTAAAAAGATCTAGAGGTAATATGAGCACATTCAACTTTGTTGATCTAAAATTCTCAGATTTTTATGTAACCACAAATCAGAAATATGTAGAGGTGTGTTACTTACCTGGACCAGTTTTATAATTAAAAATCAACTCCCTAAAGAGCTCAGCATACTATTATTTCCTAAAATGACAAATTCATGGCCCACAGTCCTTGTGGTTATAATGATATTAATCTGGAAAGGACTCCTCCATTGTAGGTTTCAGTAGCCCAAAGAAGTGCAGATGGATGAGGGGCCAGATCATTTCAGGCAGAACGAAAGGGTTCACCTTGGCTAGAATTCTGTACATTTCTCTCAGCAGATAGCATCCAGAGCCCCAGAAGTCTGCCTACCTGTCTAGATCTGAGGCCCTTAGATCACAACCATTAAATAATGTCAGCAAAACCATTTCCTCCAACTGCCAACAGATGAACGGACTGGCCTAAAGATTTAGCTTAGTACCCTCATCCATTTGGGAGAAATGAACCATCATATCACCTCCATGTAGGATGGTAGTAAAGAGTAATAAACCTCCCAGAGATGAGACTCCTAAAATCTTCTTCAAAGGGCCAGCAGGTGGCATGGTGGTTAAGGGTGCTGGACTCCCACATGGCTGATTGTGGTTTGAATCCTGGACCTAGCAGTTTGCTTTTTCACTCTCCCCCTGCCCCACCCCGTCCCTCTCTGGCCAAATTAAAATGAATTAATATTCAAATAAAGTTAAATAAAAAATAATTCTTTAAAAAAAATCCTCTTTCAACAATTCCATTGTTTTCTGGGCTGGGAGTGGGTGTTCAACTGCTTAAATCACAGTTCTTTTTAAAGAATTGAGACCTGGAAGAGGGGTCCCAGTTCTTCATCCCTCCGCCCCACCCCGTCCCTCTCTGGCCAAATTAAAATGAATTAATATTCAAATAAAGTTAAATAAAAAATAATTCTTTAAAAAAAATCCTCTTTCAACAATTCCATTGTTTTCTGGGCTGGGAGTGGGTGTTCAACTGCTTAAATCACAGTTCTTTTTAAAGAATTGAGACCTGGAAGAGGGGTCCCAGTTCTTCATCCCTCCCTGTATCAGTCAGTACCCAGCCATTTAAGTCTGTACTGTCTCGATCTGACTGTAGTCTCAGCTATTTGACTTTCTTGGAACAATGAAATAAGGCAGAAGTGATAGTGCACGATTCTGAGCCAAGGTGTGAAGAAGCCCCATGTGTTTCCATTCTGTTGTACCTCTGCCATCTTCACGAGACTGTACCTAGGTTATTTTGTCACAGGACAATAGACATATGGAACACAGATAAGTTGCCCCAGTCAAGGCCAGTCCAATAAACTTACAGCCAACCAACATCATATATAGAAGAAAGCCCAGCAGGGCTCACTCAAAGGCACAGGAGTAATGTGCTACTCAAGAGAAGCTGGATCAGACATGACAACCATGGTTCAAATTCCTGACCTGGTCAATCTAAAACACACCAGACACATAAGTTAAAGCCTAATACCTAACAGAATGGAGGACTGTGGGAAAGGGATCGTGGTGTGCCTATAGAGGACACTCAGCCCTCTCCCTCCTTCCCCCTACTCTACTCCCTTTCCCTCACTCTTACATGCGTGTATATCACTCAATCATGAATAAAGTAAAAAATTTAAAAAGAAAGCCCAGCCAATACCAACAGAGCCATCTAATCAGCCCAACTCACTTAAACTCACAAGCTATAAATGGTTATTATTACATCTCCATCATGGTTTGTGGTTTTGTTACACAGCAGTTTTGTGCCAATAGATAACTAATACACCAAGTAACAAATTAAATTGAGTTATTGATAGATGTTTCCCTTTTTAAATTTTTATTTTCACCCTAATTTCCCCCTCAAAATATTAGCTTCTGTTAAGAGTACTTAGGGACAAAGAAAACAAAGTAGCGAGTGAAAAAAATAAATATTAAAGTTCAAAAAGCCAAATCAACTGATAATGGACAGTTGTTTTTAATTGCTGTGATTTTCATATTACATACATGTTATGTAGTCCTATCCCTAAAAGTGCCTTAAACCCCTCATAGAACATAAGATATGTTCCATTTCATCTCATAGACTTGGCACAATGCCCAGTGAGGGCACTGTGTGTAAGGGAGTGGCCTGGATAGTCTCTTGTCTCTAATATTCTCTGTACTACCAGAGACAGTGATGTCTGGAAAGAGCCAAGGTTTTTGAGTCTTCACTCAGGTGGCTCATGTCCAGCTTCTGCAGAAGCAGCTGCCAAAACAAAAGGTGTATGTGTGTGCACCTTAGTGGGCCTTACCTGCCCATAACTTAGGGGTGTGTTACCTTGTTGACGCATCTTCATAGTCCGTATCCTTATTGCCTCTCCTCGAACTCGGCCTTCACAGAAATAAGCGCCATTGATCTTACTAGCTTTTTCTCTCTTCCAGACAACTTTTTTAGCCCCTTCTCTGGTCGAGTCTTGAGTAACTTCCAGTGGATCCTGGTGCTGATTCATTAAGGCTTCAAAGTCTCTTCCTATGGTGATGGGCTCATGGGGGCGCCATCCAGAGGCAATGCAGGTGAGGGATGTTTCAGCATCAGATACGAGAGGTAGGGAATTGATCAGGATCAGGTCCATGGCAGCTTCCACTGCTCCTAAAAGGAAAGAGGGAACATAATGTATGAATAAGGTTGTTAACAGGGTCTCTAGGGTAAACTGATGTCTACAAGGCCTTGTCTAAAAATAGCTGTGAGAGTAGTCTTTTTAGAATGTACCTGCCTTCCACTAGACATATCCAAAACCCTTCCTAAGGCATCAAGACCTCATCACCTAGACCCTGTTAACTTCACCTGCCCCACTGCATACTCTAACTACGGTGGATAGTCCATTATTCTCCTAAACGGGCAAGCACTCTATATCTCTACCCATTTTAGTATCGGAGACATAGCTAGGTATTCAGTAAATGTTGAGAAAAAGTAACGATGGGACCAGTGGATAGCGTAATGGCTACATCGCTGAACTCCCATGTAGTCGACCATGGTTCGAGTTCCGAACCTGGTGGCTTAAACGCTGGTCATGTGTGCATGCATGTCCAAGATCCTAAGAGGAGAATGGAGGAGAAGGAACTGTGGCATGGACATCCCCCCTGGGGGGGTGATTTTTCACTTTCTGTCTCTCTGTCTTTCTGGTGAGCGCATGCGCCCTATAGCAAAAACCTCTCAAAAAAAAAATTAAAAAAAGAAAGAAAAAGTAAAGAAAAGATAATGATAATGGTGCTATCATTGATTATTCATTATAGGTAATAATATTGGTTATTATTAATTGATATTAATGTAGCACTGCCACATAAAATCTTAGAGGAATCTATGAACTACATACAGTTATACACTTAGGCCAACTTCATATGCTCATTTTTAAAGAATTGCCCAAGTCCACATTAAACTTTGCAAAATAAGAGAGGAACAGTGACTAAGTGAAGTCTACATTTCTCTGAGCCTCATTTGTCTCTTTTTGAAAATGAGGCTAGTAAGACCTGCCTTTCAGGATTCTTGTGAAGATTGAATAAGAGAAAATACATCACATGCCAAGCACTGTGTTTGTTATATATTGGATAAAATTGACAATTATTTCATTAATCTTCATTCTATTTCCTGAACACTTAGCCCCAAACTTCAACTGTAAAATGTAAAAATAAATGTAAAAACAAAACCCCGTCTGACCTTTCAAACTTGTTCCGTAAATTATTCTGTAAATAATAAAGCATATTTGAAAACAAAATACTTCACTTGTCTCAACATTTCTCTTCTCCCCTTCTCTTTCTGTTTCTAAAGTTTCCAGCGCAAACAAATGAAAGCCGGGCTTATTCGCTTCTTTCTTGAAACGTGAACATTTCAGAAATAGAAAATGTTCTCTAGCTCCAGGGGTGGTTGACTCCCAAGTCTACACAAAATAATCAGGAGACTAAAAAGGGGTGATGTCCCAGAGAGAGCCTCAGGACTCGTGCGTAGGCATAGAGTGATTCAAGTTAAGCTACATGTCACCTCATGTAATTTATATGCTCATTTTTAGAGCATTAGGTTTTCCCCCAACATTCCTGTGAGATTTATGTCACTATTTCAGTTTTAAATATGAAGAGATGAAGGCCCGACAGACCGAGGAGCTTTTTCAATCTCCTACAGCTATTGAAAGCAGAAGCGGGATTCTTGTTCTCCCTGGTCTTCCTGTTCTCAGATACGACATTCCCTTTTGTACCTCACAGTCTTTGTACATGCTGTTCCCTCTGCCTGGAATGCGTTTTTCCACTCTTGGCGTGGCTAGCTCCTGCTTCATCTGGGTCTCAGTCTACTGCCACTTTCTCATAGGCTTCTCTGCCTGCTTTACCTGCAATCACTGCATACTCTCATCCATTCTCTCTAATCCTGTTTCCTTCATAAAGATGATCACAATTAGTGATTATGTCCCTCTTCCTCTAGATGACACTAGCTCCTTCTTCGTCTGGGTCTCAGTCTAAATGCCACTTTCTCATAGGAGGCTTCTCTGCCTGCTTTACCTGCAATCACTGCATACTCTCATCCATTCTCTCTAATCCTGTTTCCTTCATAAAGATGATCACAATTAGTGATTATGTCCCTCTTCCTCTAGATGACAAATTCCATAAGGATGAGGATTAAATCTATTTTGTATAGAAACAGGAATTTAGGACTGCTTTATATAGGAGTAACCTGCCTTAGCTAGAAATATAGAGAACTTAAGTACTTGTTAGAAAGACAGAAGAGGAAATTTTATTCCAGATCTACCTGATTTAAATCCATTCATTTCTTGGGCTCCCACCTGCAGAATAATGAGATTAAAACTCAAAACGGTCCAACACCTAAACTGACTTCCTTACCCTTATTTTAAAACCTTTTTAAATAGCTCTTGCACTTATAAGGGGAAAAACAGATGTTATAGCTCTTATAAAATGTCAAAGGTGATCAATAGTTGCTAAGCATATGGAGATGACTGGTGTTAATTTACCAAAACATTTTTTTAAAAGAGATTTTTGCTATAGGTCATATGCGCTCACCAGAGAGACAGAGACTGAGAGTCATAAAGCAAGAAATCACCCTCTAGGGGGATGGCAATGCCACGATCCCTTTTCATCCATTCTCCTCTCAGGATTTTGGGCATACACGTAACACACACCCAGCCTGAGTTTCAAGCTGACGCGTTCAGGCCTTGAACCTCGGTCAACTACATGTGAGTCCAACTATGTAATGATTACACCATCTGCTGGTCCATTTACCAGAACATTTTAAAAGTTTATATTTTCCTTAGGAGGGGGAGAAGGGGGAAGAAGGAGCACCCTTGGCAGTCTCCACACCATGAACCTCCCAAGCCCTACAGCTGGCCAGGATCATGGGTATGCGTGACATGCTGAGATAGACTAGGGCACTCACCCAGAGCCTTCCGGTGGGGTATCCAGCATACACACCAGTGCCTCTACTGCCTGTGCCACTGTGGTTAGGCCTACCAGAACTTTTGTGAGCATCTGTTTATGCCAAGCATTGCTCATAATATGATGATCCTCACACAATTTGCTTCTGGTGACAATTGCTCATTTTTGCTGGATGCAGTGATGTTTTAAAGATGATGTTATTAAAAGTTATAGTTTTGTCTCAATTAGGGAAGAGAATTTCAAGGTCTTCATGTAAATAGGAGTTACAGTTGCATGTTATTGTAATGTTAACTCCATGCATGGGGTTGAGGGGAAAAATAATCTTCCTAGAATGGATTTCTCAAGCCTAACCTTGAAGCATCCTTTTTTTAATACTTGCTTTGTCAGTAACTTTTAAGATCTCAGGAGAGAGGACAGAGGTTAGGATAATAAAAACTTTGCGAGAGAGGATGAGTTATGAAAACTAGCAGTGGAATTATAGCCTCCAAAAATAACAGCAGTGCACACCTCCCTTTCACAGGCACATCCAGCCCTGCCTCCGAGTGAACTCGCCTCTCTCTTATACTTGCTCATTCCACGCATGTTCCAGAGAGGGTCATCAAGAGGAAGGAAACACTGTAATTCTTTCATCTCTGGCTTAATTCATCCCCATTTCTGGGCCCAGCTGAATGACTTGCCAAAACCATGAGGTCTGCTCTGAACTCACAGAACTGGCTGTGATTTATTTAATGACTTTAGGAAATAATAGAAAAAGCAGTTGATTTGGAAATATAGCCACACTTCATCTGTCAATTTTTTCTGTGTATAAATTTGGTTTCTTTTTCTCTTTCCTCCTAGTGATCTCCCTTAACTTTCCGTGATAGAAAAGGAAATTGTATACTTTGGGAACCTGGACTTGACAACACTTCGCTAACATACTGAGTATGCCCATTTAGGAAGCCCTTTTCCACCAGTGAATGCTCTGTCCTTTATGATGCCATGTGCATTAGAAATACCAGGAGAGGGCCAGCAGTGTGGTGGTTAAGACAGCTAGCTCCCATATGATCAATCACATTGTTTGAGTCCCAAACCCTGCGGCTTAAGAAACACACTGGGAATACGTGTGTGCATGCTCAAAATCCAAAAAGGAAAAAGAAATGGACAAGGGAAGGCAATGTGACTATGCCTCATGGGAAGTGTTTTCTAATTTCTTTTTCTCTCTAGTGAGCACACACACCCTCTAGCAAATGAAAATAAATAAATAAATAAATAAATAAATAAATAAATAATAAAAAATACCAGGAGACTTTTACAAGAACTTTGGGTATGAGAACAAATACCTACCAGTTTCCTGAGGTAGATCTTTTTAATTTACTTTTTTAAAGAGGTTTTTGCTATAGGGCGCGTGCACTTGCCAGACAGACAGAGACAGACAGAGAGACAGAAAGCGAGAAATCACCCCCGGGGGGATGGCCACGGCACAATCCCTTCTCCTCCATTCTCCTCTCGGGATCTTGGGCATGCACGCACACGCGCCCGGCGTGAGTTTTAAGCCACTGGGTCCGGGACGCGAACCGCGGTCGACTATGTGGGATTCCAGTGACATAGTCATTATGCTAACTGCTGGTCTCTGTGAGATAGATCTTTGAAATTATCTGCTTAGTTTGCTTAACAATAAGAATCTATATTTGTATTTGCTTGTATATACTTCAGGAATTTCCAGAAGGTGACACATGTAACTAAGAACAGGGTGAACTATGGAGAATTGGGCAGTCAGGGACATTAATGGGAGGGACACTTTAATCATGCACTTATATGTACTGGCTTTTGATCCATTTGAATATTATCAACAAGTAAAAACTGAACATTAAAAAGTAACTGTGGTTATTGCCCTTCCGTTATTAAGGGGCAGCTGGAAGTTAATCAAGAGCCATGAAAATAGGTATGTCGCTTATCCCCATACTCACTCCAAATCTTTTTAGATTCCATTCATATAGTGCATTTTTCTCTTTCTCTCTTCTTTGAACTAGTAAAGGGAGTACTTAATAATGAGCATATCACCCCCACAGTACTGGAAAAAATTAGCTAAAATATAATTTAAGAAAAGCAGGAGTAGGAGGAAGAGTGGCCAAATTTAGCCTTTCAAAGAGAGTAGAGGAGCAACAGTCATGACACAGTGGGTACAGTTGTAGCCTGTGGCTTCTGGAAAGTTCTGCCACTGATACCGTGAAAGGCTTGACTGCAGCTGCATGGTTGATACCACCCAAGGAATCTATTAGGGACACTTTCCCAAGAGCAATTACCACAGGACAGATTCACCTAGGTTCACAGCAGTATCAGTCCCCATGCCCAGCACCTTCTCTTACATCACAGCACTATCTTCTCCAAGTCATGTTGGGGCCTGCTGTTGAATCATTTCATCACAACCATAGCATGAAGGGCTCTGTCCAAATTTATTAATGAGTTTAATATATACTTCTATCATTAAGGCTAAGAGTTTACTGTAAGAAAGATGCATATTAAACATCACGCATTTTACATGCTTTAGAACTTAATACTATTTTTTCATAGCAAAGATCTCTTACAAATTTTTTCAATGTCTGTATAAAAGTGTGTTCTTGTTTGTAAGGAAACACTTAACCATTGTGATCTGGCATCGGCCAAGTGAACAAATAACTGATCACAATTGAAGCATAACTGTGCTCTAAAATGTTTAACTCATTGTATTTTTGGTATGCTATACTGAATAACATCTAATCTTTCACAGTAACATTTTTCTCACTAAATCTCATAATGAATTAAAAATGTTGCATATCTCTTATTTTTGTATTTATTTTCTCATATTCAATATAAATTTGGATAATGAGCCATTAACTAAAATATAAACCTTTTTTTCTTCAAAAATAATGGGGGCTGTCTGCACAGCCTGGTGTTTGGGGCAACTGGATCCTACATGACCAACTATATGGTTCAAGTCACAGGCCTAGTGACTTGAGAAATACACTGGGAGTGTTTGTGTGTGTATGCCCAAAATCCTGAAAGGAGGAAGAGAAAAGATTGTGGTGATGTCACCATTTCCAGATTTCCAGGGGGTTACTTTCTTCCTCTCCCTCTCCCTCTCTTGCTCCCTCTCCCTCTTCCTCTCTTGCTCCCTTTCCCTCTCCCTCTGTATGTCTCTGGCAAGCACTGAAAAAAAAAAGGAAAGATAATAAAATTATTGTGGGTCTGAATCAACACCACATAAGGGGAATTCCAAAATTTCATAGAAAAAAATGGAATTAAAGTATGAGTTTATTTTGGTGCAAAGTAATATTGAAATCCAAGCACAGTTTTATCATAATAGCACTGTCACATGAACTCTTTTGAAGACTCCAAAGAATAGAACTATTTCAAAATAGAAGGCTTATATTTTATCAAACTGTGTTTCAAGGAATCAACATTCTTATTTTCAGAAAAGATGTTCCAGAAGTTTCTGCATGAGAAAACAGAAATAAACAGAATGGATTCTAGATCTGCTCCCCTCAACACTTTTCTTTCTCTCACCAAGATGCTCAACTCTGATCTGTTTTGTTTCTTCATTTCCTTGAGTTTTGGGTTCTTTTGCTTGTTTCACATTTTGGGTCCCCTATTTCCTTTGGAAGAAACAATTTTGCTTAAGTAAAAACATACAAAACCCAGCAGTCATCAATTTTAACTTTTTTTTTCAACAGATGAAGAAAATGAAAGCTTGGCGAGTCCAGCATGTTCGCTCTAGTTAGCCTTTCTTCCACATTCAAGTTTAGCACAGCTACAGATAGTCAGGTTCTGATTAAGCCAGTTCCCTGATCTGCGAGGTCTTGGCAAGCTAATAGGAAAAAGCAAGTTAAATTATTACATAGTGAGTATGCCTGTTCTCTTGTGTTTCTTATTACCTTGAAATTGCAGTGTTGGGTGGAGTTTCAGTAAAATGTGTTCTGAAATAATGCATCATGACTTCGGAACAACTAATCCTCGGAATGGTTTCTTGTAAATTCGGTATCAGCTACATTTAAATTTTTTTGAATGTTTATAAGCACATCACCTTGTAACAGAAGTAGATACCTTAATGTTCTAATATTTGAAATGGCAATGACTGCTATGTTAGTCAAAATCATTTCAGAAATTAGAGAATTAGAAATGAGCTTAAAAGAATTAGGTGAAAGTATCTCTAGAATCAAGAATCTGGCAATGAGCTAAAGAAACAAAATAGTTCCAGAACCATCCAGTATAGCTGATGAAATTGTTTGGGTTTTAGTTTTAGTTAGTTTGTTTGTTTGTTTTTAAAGGATGTCCATAAAAGACAAAATTATTTTTAGTTCAAAAAATGCTCATTGAATCATTTTTATGTCCATTCATTCATTTCACAAAACAAATTTATTGAATACCTCTTCTTCACTAGATACTGCACCTGGCCCTAGAGGTACAACAATGAATAAAACAGATATGATTTCAAGCTCAGGTAGCTTACAGACACTTGTGAAAGACAGATATGGAAAATTCATCATATAAGTAAAAACAACATTGGAACCATGGGGGATATTATGACAAAATTACAAGATGCTGTAAGATAGCATAATGGTGAATTTAATCAGACTTGATGGGGGCTGGGACATTTGACTTAGGGAGTGGTGTCACCCAAGTCAACCAAGAAAGCTATGGGAAGATAGGACAATCTTCCCTACAAGGGTAACTACTAAGCAGAGTTTTAAAGAATAAATAAGACAGAAGTCAGGTGGTAGCTCAGCAGAAATGCAACCATATCTATGTGGAAAAGGTTCTGCAATCTTCTTGACCATGCTGGGTATGCACATGCATGTCCATGATCCAGGCTGGCTGACACCGGAGGTGGATCACAGCACAGAGGCCCTGTTGGGGATGCCTGTGTCTCTCTCTCTCATAGAAGAAATAAAGAACAAATGAATGAATAAGTAAGTATTTAATATGACTCACTTCTGGAATGGTTATTCCTTAAATCTACTCTAATGCTGGCATTCGTCTTCTTGTGTCCCAAGAACTACTAGTACCATTTCTCTAAGTTTATTAGTATTTTTTATGTCTGCTTGTTTCTTCTAAAGAAGTACAGTTGCCAGGAATGTTTCCAATACGTTCATCTTTTTTTTTAGTTCTTCATGATCCTTTTAGGTATGTAATAATTCTCTAAATGAAAACTTCATCCTTAAGGTTTCTTCCAAGAAGATATAAGGCAATTAATGAGAAGATACCAAAAGGTACCAGACTAGAAATATTAGGTTGTCAGGAAAGTTATAACTTATTTTTCTATGCAAAATGTGTCATGACTTTCTAGACAACCCAATAATTAAAGGAAGTTGCTAACTATTTGATTGTATAGCAGGGAGTTTAGAGTTCAGGCGTTCTGGATTGACTGGACAGTCTCTAACAATAAACTGTTCTCACCCAGCAGTTGTGCCAAGGAAGCATTCCCCAATGGGTATGCTTGCTTCCCAGCCAAATGGCGTGCTTGTCTGTCTGCTGGAGGAAATGGCATCCTCACCCCACCTTCAATGCCAGGAATGTTCCATATAGACCAAATAGCACATGTGCGAGTTAGAATTAGGGTCAGTCAGATAGAAGGAAATGTGCTGTTTCCAGGGAACAGGCAGCATCCTACACATGAGACTTTATTGAGCACCTTGCATTTACATGCAGACTCAATCCTCTGAGGTGACAAGGGTGGAGGAGGCATGGTACCACCAAAGTGAGGACTGTTTAAACTGAAAAAGACTTTAAAGATTGCCTGGTACAAGCCTCACACCGTAGAACGGGCAATCTGAGGCTTACAAAGGTGGTTATACAGAGGATCATGGCCAAGCCAGCCCTCGAGTGATTTCTTTCCAGGGACCTTTCTGTCATCCTTGGGTGACAGGTAAGTGGTTAAATACTTAGTGTGACAGAATTTGAGACATTTACAAATCTAGCAGGATGGCACCTGGAAAATCCTGGAGCTTCTTGGTAGAAACTGAGGCAAGAGAGGAAAGACTTTGAGGAGTGGTAGTCAGAAAGTTGAAAAGGTCACAGGACCAAAGGATTGGGAATACCAAGATGACCTTTGCACAATTTACGGTTACCTCCAATACTGACCATCATAATTTTTCCAATCTACTTTATTCTAAGACGGAGGGATGCTTTCTAGTTGAACCCTGATCAACCAGAACCAGGTAATGTATCTGGGTGGGAGGAATCTATCGTTAGAGTCAGATTAACTTCTCTTTCTGGACTGTTTTTCTGATTCAAACATCTGCCAAGTTCCTATCTACCCTTTGCTTTGGTTGTGCATACATACTCACACAACCAAACATCTCTATCCTACAAGACAGCAATGAACAAAACCCTTTATATCCTCAGTGCCCTACTCTCCAGCTCCCAGTAGAGAAGTCAATTTGGTCAACTTTCTTACACAACAAAAGAGAATAACCAAGAATCTCTCAAAGCAACAATACATTGAAAACTATTGGAGGAGCAAAGCAAAGCAATGAGTCGATAAGGGAAGAAGTTCAGGATTATGACAGTTGCTAAATGGAAACTGACAAAGGAAGGTGGCTAGCCTTCCCAAGTCTAAAATTATTATTATTATTTTTGGAGAGATTTTTGCTACAGGGCGCGTGCACTCACCAGAAAGACAGCAAGCAACAGAGAGGCAGAAAGCAAGAAATCACCCCCCAGGAGGGATGGCTACGTCACAATCCCTTCTCCTCCATTCTCCTCTTGAGATCTTGGGCACGCACACACATGTGCCCGGCCTGAGTTTAAGCCACTGGGTCCGGGACTCTAACCGTGGTCGACTACATGGGAATCCAGCGACATAGCCAATACACTAACCGCTGGTCCCACCAAGTCTAAAATTAAACTATTAGAAATGGAAGCTAATATTTTCACTATATACTATATAATAAATGGAGTGCTAAATACTTTACAATCACTGTCCTCCTTTATTTGATAAGGACTGTGAGCTAGGCTCTGTGGGTGAAGAGAAAAATAAAACATTTCTGCCTTCAATAAGCTTACTGCCTGGTCATCAGGCATGAGTATATCCAAAGCCATGAATAAAAATGTGACAAACTTGACTACAGAGAAAGCTGAACACTTCTGTACAACAAAAGATTACATACATTAAGTTAAATGATCAAGTGGGTAAAATACTGTTACATGTAAAACTTAGTTAATACATATACTACACAAATAAATTCTATAAATTAAAAGCAATACACAGAAGATGACACACAAATAGCTAACTGCAGTAGATTAAAAAGAATGACCATAGGCCAACAGGTGACATGGAGGTTAAGGCAGCTGGATCTCACCTGATCAACTGCTATTTCAGTGCCAAACCCAGCAACTTGAAAAACACACTGGACGTGTGAGTGTGCACATGCCCAAAATCTTGAGAGGAGAATGGAGGAGAAGGGACTACAGCATGGCCATCCCCCCAGGGAGTGGTTTCTCTCTCTGGTAAGTGCATGTAAACTATAGCAAAAAGAAAATAAAATGACCACAATACTTGGCATTTCCTTCAAGATATGGAGTCTATAGGGGTGGTTAAGGTGCTGGATTCCCACATGGCCATCCATTGTTCAAGTCCTGGACCTGGCAGCTTGCTTTTTCACTTTCCCTCTCCCTCTCTCTCTCTGCTTTCTCACTTTCCCTTTCTCTCTCTCTCTGGTCAGTTTATTTATTTATTTTTTTAAAGATGATAATGATGATGAACAAAGTTGGATAAAATAATTCTTTTTATTAAAAAAAAAGATGTGGAATCTGTCTTCCTGTTCTTTAATCTAGGCTTGACTATGAGATTTGCCTTAATCAGTTGAGCATTAGCAAATATTATAGAAGTAGAGACTTGAATAGAGTTTGTTCACCTGGCTTGCACTCTCCTATTGCTCCATTGAAGCTGGAGACCACTGTAGGAAAAGCCCAGACTAACTGAATGGAAGATGAGACACCACGTGGAGTAGATATGAGCCATTGGGGCTGAGGTCCAACATACCAACTGCCAGATATGCAACGAACCATTCTAGACCATCCAGTCCCAGCCCAGCTGATTACAGAGATAAGTCAATCCAGTCTAGACCAAATGACTTTCCATCTGATGTACAGAATTCCAAGATAAAATAAGTATTTGTTGTTTTACTATTTTGTTTAGGGATAAATGACTTGTTACTCAGCAAAAGCCAACTAAAATAGCAATAATCATATGAAAAGACATTTAATCTGACTAGAAATCCCCAAACACAAACTACAGGGACATCTCATTATTTGCCTATTAAATGGACAAAAAATACAGTGGGCTATAATATTCAATGCTGATTTACAGGAATGTATACATTGTTGTTGGAGAATGTAATTGGTAAAATATTTTTACAGGACACACTTGAAACAGGTAATCATAAAGTTTCACAAAAATTAATCCTAGATGCTTTACAAAGGGTCAGCCCTGCATGCAGTGGTTAAGCACTTTGCAGAGGAAGCCAGATCCCACATTGCTGACCAGGGTTTGAGCCTCAGCTATTGCAGCTTACATGGCAGGAGCAAATGCCCAGGATCCTGATGAAATGCAGAACTTGAGGAAAAAGGATTGCAGTGTGACCAGGCCCCCATGCGGAGGTGCTTTTTCTCTCGTGCATACACACACCTTCTGGCATTAAAATAATAATTAATAATATAGAAATTAAAAAGTGAACCATAATCCATTACTCATTATGTTAGTCATATATATTAAATATATTAAATGTGTTACACATAATAGCTCACCTAATCCTCATAGCAATCTTATGGACTAGATATTATGACTGTTCTCTTTACAGAAAAGCAGACCGAGACAAAGAGATTAAGCATTTGTCATTGTCATATGACTAATTAGTGTTAGAGCAGAGATTTAAATTTAGGCAGACTGGCTTTAACCTATTCTTTTAACAATTTAACTACAATCATATATAACAATTGACATTTAAAATGTAACTTTAAGCAATTTACTGTGGAAACAGTCTTTTTTGTTCTTTTCTTTCTTATATTGCTAGAGGGAATGTGCACTCACCAGAGAGAGAGAGAGAAGCTATGCCATGCGGAGGTGCTTTTTCTCTCATGCATACACACACCTTCTGACATTAAAATAATAATTAATAATATAGAAATTAAAAAGTGAACCATAATCCATTACTCATTATGTTAGTCATATATATTAAATATATTAAATGTGTTACACATAATAGCTCACTTAATCCTCATAGCAATCTTATGGACTAGATATTATGACTGTTCTCTTTACAGAAAAGCAGACCGAGACAAAGAGATTAAGCATTTGTCATTGTCATATGACTAATTAGTGTTAGAGCAGAGATTTAAATTTAGGCAGACTGGCTTTAACCTATTCTTTTAACAATTTAACTACAATCATATATAACAATTGACATTTAAAATGTAACTTTAAGCAATTTACTGTGGAAACAGTCTTTTTTGTTCTTTTCTTTCTTATATTGCTAGAGGGAATGTGCACTCACCAGAGAGAGAGAGAGAAGCTATGTCCCCCATGGGGTGTGGTCATGCCATAATCCTTCTTTCTCCAGTTCTCCATGTCATCAGGATTTGGGGCAGGCACACACATGCACCTGTGTGTTTTTCAAGTCAATGGGGCCAGGATTTGAACTACGGTTGGTCATGCGGGGTCCAGTTCTCTCCACATAGTACTTAACTGCTGCACTATGGGGCCAGCCCAGAAAAATTAGTCTTTTCAACAGATAGTGTTGAAATGATTGGACATTCACATGCAAAAAAACAAACAAATAAACAAACAAAAAGACAAACAACAACAATATAAAAAACAAAAACAAACAAACAAAAAAAAAACAAGCCCTAACCTAAAACCTCTCACCTTATACAAAAGTTAACTAAAAATGGATCACATAAAATATAGAAATAAAAACTTATTGGGATACAGGAGACATTTGTCTTGATGCGGGAGTTAGGGAGTGAGCAAACTGTTAGCTGTGATACCAAAGGTGTGACCCATAATGAAAAAGAAATGGATAAAGTTAATCAAAATTTAAAACTGGGTCTATAAAAGATATTGTTAAGAAAATAAAAACACAAACCACAGACTGGGAGAAAATGTTTGCAAATCACATATCTGATGAATGGCTTCTATCTAGAGTGTATATATAAAAGAAAAAACCCAAACTCAACAGTGGTAAGAAAACTCAACTTTTATAAAATGGCTAAAGATTTGAAACACTTCATCAAAAAAGATACAAGGATGGCAAATAAGCCAAAAAGATGTTAAATGTCATTAGCCATTAGGGAAATACTAATTAAAACTACAGTGAGATACCAAAACACACCTATGAGAATGTCTCAAAAAAAACAAAAAGCTGGTAATATCAAGTGCTAGCTAAATGTACAGCAATTATAATATCATCCATCTCTGGTGGTAACATGAAATGAATGATACAGTCACTGGAAAATGGATAGTTTTTATAAAGCTTAATATACATTTACATATCATCCAGAAATCCCACTCCTAGGCATTTTCCCTATAGAAAAGGACATTTATGTTTATGTAACAAATGTTTATTCCTAATCACCCACAACTAGAAGCACCCAAATAGCCTTCAATGGATAAACGCATACACACGGTTGTGGGACCTCCAAAGAGTGGAATACTTCTCCACAATGAAAAGAAACAAAGTATTGATAATTACATCAACATCACATTACACTGAGTAAAGAAGTCATTATCAGGCCCAGCTATGATGACACACACTGCTAAAATGCTATGCATTTCACAGGCTGGGACCACATGGGAGATCCAGATTCAATTCTTGGTCTAACTTAAAGGCTTAGCACCAGTGGTGTGTACCTATAATCCCAGTGACTTGGGAGGTTGAGGTAGGAGAATTGCAAGCTTGAGACTGGCTTGGGTAATACAATGAGAACCTGAATAAAATAGGATCAGGCATGGCACTCCTATAGTCTCAGCTGAGGGGCTGAGGCAGGACAAGGTGGCAAGACTCTGAAAAAAGAAAGAAGCCAGTATCAGAAGGCTGATACTGCATTTATGTGATCGCAAGTCTATAAGGGGTGAAGAACAGATAAGTGGTTAACAAGGATGAGGACAGAGAAATTTGACTACAAGTAACGTAGCATAAAAAAAAGGTTTTTAGAATGATGGAACTGTTCTTTGATTGTGGCAGTGATGACATGAATAGGTTTTAAAATTCATAGAGCTGAACACACACAAGAGTTGTAATTTTTTTTTTTGAGAGAGATTTTTCCCATAGAGTATGTGTACTTTCCAGAGAGACAGAGAGAGAGATGGAGAGAAAGAAACTGAGAAATCACCTCCCACAGGGGGATGGCCATGCTGCAATCCCTTCTCCACTCTCCTCCTGGGGTTTCGGGTCCTCGTGCAAACATACCTGGTATGAGTTTCAAGCTGCCAGGTCCAGGACTTGAACTGAGGTTAACCATGTAAGAGTTCAGTGCCTTGACCACTATGGCACCTGCTAGCCCCAAGAAGTCATAATTTAAAAAATTATAATGAAGGGACTAGCAGATGGCATAATGGTTATGTTGCTCAACTCCTATATGATCAGCTGCAGATCAAGTCCCAGACCTGGCAGCTTCAAACTCATGCCAGATGCGTGTTCATGTATGCCCAAAATTCCAAGAGGAGACTGGAGTAGAAGAGATTGTGGAGTGACCATCCCCCAGGGGTTGATTTCTCACTTTCTGTCTCTGTCTCTCTGACAAGCACATGCGCCCTGTAGCAAAAAAAAAAATCTCTTGCTTAAAAAAAAAAATATATATACACACACACACACACACACACACATTATAATTACCAATAAAAATATGCAAAGATGGCCAGCCATGGTGACACAATTGTAATGCAAAACTTCAGGATGCTTAGACTACATGAGAAGGTCCAGGATTCCTGTATTGAGGTTTCCTTGTACACGCAGAGGCATGTGTCCTTGGTCCTGGACTCTCTCTCACTCTTTCTCTCTCTGAATAATTATTTTTAAATATGCAAAGATTTGACAATGGTATTTATTTCAAAAATACCCCCCAAATTAGAAATAACACAAAGCTCACAAACAGGGAGCATGACTAAATAAATAATGGTACATACATATGAGAGGTTGTCAAAAAAGTTGATGGAAAAATGAAATTAATGTGAGTTTTAGTGCAAAATAATTTGAAATCCATGCCTAGCTTTTTCATAATATTGATTGATTCTTGTGCCCTTACTTACAGAGTTGACCTTAATGGGAGACCAATTCTCTGCACATGCCAGTGATTCTGGAAAAGCAATTTTACTGCCAGCATGGTGGGGTGGTGGCAGCTTAGGAGAGATCGGGGGCCAGCTTGGAGAAGAATGTAAACATTTTCCATGGGCCTTTGCCAGGTGAGCCTTGGAGAGACCTTGCATAAAACCAAGCCCATTGGGCCCTGAGTATGTCTCTGGTCTGCAGAGCTCTCCCTTACATTTTCCTCATTGTCTTTAAAAGGGAGTCTGCACAGTTACTATTCTATTTCTGGCAACACAGGTTTAGGGAATGCTCTATGGGTTTAACATCAAACTAACACTGTCTTCCACTTCTATGCTTTCACCTTTGGGGCATGGGGGTGTATTTCTTTTCTATTAAAAATCCTCAGACTAGCAAATGGCATAACAGTTACTTAGCTGACTCCCACACGGCTGACCATGGTTCAAGTCCTAGATCCGGTGGCTTGAAACTTACACTGGGTGCATGTGCATGCATGCCCAAGATCCCGAGAGGAGAATGAAGGAGAAGGTGAGGTGTGACCATCACCCCTAGGGGGTGATTTCTCACTTTATCTCTCACTGTCTCTGTCTCTCTCTCTCTCTTTGGCTGAGCACATATGCTCTAAAGGCAAACAACTCTCAAAACAAAAACAAAACCAAAAAAACTCCACATTGCTTGCCTATTAAGACTTCTCTCTTTTTTAAACAAACAAACAAAAAATAGTGGCCCACATATCTTTGTAGAAAAAAATGCTGTGAGGATTAAAGCAATCTTTTACATAAAAATGCCTGGTAGCATTATACTATTGGGTTGTCAGAAAAGTCTTGACATATTATTCTGTTTCTCTATGCAAAAATGCATCATGTTTTTCTGATGACCAAATATTTCCTAAGGAAAAACAAAATAATATTTTTCCCAGCATTTTGAGACAATGGAGACCCTGCTGTCTTCCTAGCCCTGATTCTTGCCCCAAATAAACCTTATCACTAGTTAAATCTTGAACCTCAAAGTGAGATGTACACTGCAAATCTTATGTTCATGACCCCTCTCTTCCTCACCCTATAGTTTGCTTCTCTTTCCTCTGGCAAAGGAAAATAACTCTGCATTCTGAAGCATCAGTCTCTCTGGCTCGCTAATGGGGTTATGGTTTTAGCTCAGTGGTGGAAGAGGGCTCAGTGTATCTCCAGTTTCATATGATTTACTTGAGGAATTCCTTTATTACAATTCTGTAATCTATTGTCCTTCAGGCCTTATGTGATCTCTTCCTCTGTTTGGGAGCCATCTATTGGGGAAGCAAATTGTCTGATCATATTTTCTTCTCTCTTTAGAGAGAGAAAAAGAAATGAGATTCTGTATACTTCCAAACTCAGATATACAAGGAGACTCAAAAAACTCATGGAAAAACGGAAGTATGATTTTATTTGTACCCCCTCCTAAATTAAAAATCCATGCACAGTTTTTTCATAATATGCATTTCCCATGAACTGTTTGAAGACCCCCTTGGATTTGGCAGGTGGAATTTCAACTGAATTTTATGTCCGTTTTCCCCCTGCCAAACTGCAGGCATAAATGTCTCAGGAAGTATTGGTATATGTGTCTTCGTTAAGGTTTCTTGAAGGACCTGGGTGTAACCACACTTAGTATAATCCTCTTGGGCCCTTTCCAGTCCCCACATTCATTCCAATGGCAGTGACATCATTCTGAACATATTGAGAGCTCTTCTGAAGGAATCATCTCCAGAGTCTTTACTCCCTGCCTCATTGCCCTCCAATATCTCTCCTCTCTCCAATTCAACTGCCTAACTCTTGCTAACTCTTGAAGACTTGACTGGTGCCCCTATCTACCCTGGGAAGCCTGCCAGATGCCACAGGGCAGGGGCTGTATCTTACCAACTGCAGATTTGGTACCTG
>NW_006159555.1:4293633-4297224 GCF_000334495.1 Tupaia belangeri chinensis | reverse complement strand
GACAATGTGACAGACCACAATATTATCTATAGCAGCTGTTGTGCATTTCATCACACTAACAGTTTAGGAGAACAACTCCTCCTTTATCTTCTCAAGGAGACAGTGTCAGATCTATGTAGGTTGTTCCAGCAGCAAGGAGACAGCCTGTCTGTGGTTCGTTACTTAAGGAAAAGTCCAAAAATCCGAAGCCAGGAAGGTGACATCATGAACTGCCAGATATTCTGGACATGCGCTTGGTCTATTTTAAAATCACATTTAGTACATAAATCGTTTTTTGTTTTTGTTTTTGTTTTTGTTTTTGTTTTTGTTTTGAGAGGTCTTTGCTATAGGACACCTGTGCTTGCCAAAAAGACAGAGAGAGACAGACAGAAAGCAAAAATCGCCCCTCAGGGGGGATGGCCACACCGCAATCCCTTCTCCTCCATTCTCTTCTGGGATCTTGTACACACATGCACCCGGCGTGAGTTTAAGCCACCAGGTCCAGGACTCAAACCACAGTTGACTACATGAGAGTCCAGCGATGTAGACATTATGCCACCTGCTGGTCCCTAACACACAAATTTAACCATTATAATGTCAGAGTCTCACTTACTAAAGTCATGCAGTTTTCTTCATTTTGACAAGGTATGCGTCCCTATAGCCTCTCTCTACCCAGCGAGGTTGATCTGGAGGATTCCTGTGACCCACTGAGTTCAACTAATGGGCAGCACCAGCAAGAGACAGAGGGGTGGGAGTGTGGTCAGAGAATTTAATCTCCCAATCCCCATCCTGTTGAACCATCTACAGAAGTCACAGTTCTCCAAGACTGTCCTCTCTTGCCAGTGTGCTCTCTGAACTCAGTAAGAGCTATTTCTTCTTGTACCTTTGAGTCTATACTCATTTCAAGCAACACTCAGACAGATAAAACTCTGCTTCCTGTGTGCTGGCAGGAGATAAAAGCCCAGCCTCGTACCTACTCTCCCAACCTTGAAGCAGTCCCCTGGGCTCCTCCCTAGAGCTGCTGTTTCCTTAACAGTTTGCAAATCATTACTGTCAAGTGTTTGCTGGTTATCTTTCAATAGCTGCGATTCAATTATACATGAATAATTGCAAAGATTATTCTTAGTAGTAGTAAAATAGCTATTACTTCTTACGTGTTATGACAGTCTAGGTACTTTTAGTGCATTGTTTTAATTTAATTCACAAGAATTAGACATTGTATCTCGATACTAAAGGTGAGGAAACTGATTCAGACAAAATAAGCCACAGGTATGACTACATGAGGTCTCAAATGGAAGACATCCAGAACTGTTTCAGAATTCATTACCTCCCTTGCCCCTGGCAGGGTTTGGCGCGGTAGTTCTCCACATGCAGTTTGCACACCCATCTCCCTTAGTACTTTGATCACACAAGTAGGAACACATTAGCACTCTATGGACCGTGTGTAGACTATGAAGGTAAAATAGCAGGGTTTTTTTTGGATCTAATTTCCCATTCACCCTCCTCACCAAAACTCGGCAAGTGCCTCCGGCCTCAGCTCAAAGATGATGGCCCGATCACCGCTACGGAAGATCCCATTTCCGTTTTCATGGTGATCTCACCACCTTCCAGACTTTCAGCTAGCACCTGTTCCCTAGTTCTCACGTCTTCCCAACTATAAACACACATTATGAGCATGCCTGCGGGACACCCAGATAGGTCTCTCAAGTGTAGCATGTCCAGGATGAACTCAAGAGTCCTCGTTCCTCTACACCTCCCCTCTGGTCCTCTCATTTTCTCTTAAAGCACCCACCATAAATCTCTAAGCCTAAAATTCTGAGTTACTGTCAATGACTTTCTTTTCCTAATATACTTAGTCCCCTAGTTTGTCCATTATAGCACTGTGCTCTCTCACATTCAGTTACTTTTCACACGCTCTTTCTCTCTCACTTGAACTATCAAAAAGTTTTAGTACCTTTGTCTCTTTGGCTACAAACTCTCTAAGTTTTCTTTTCCTGGCCATTGTTGACACTGTATCTATTGCCAAGGGTGCCCTTCCCTGCATATATTTATTTGTTGAGATCCAATCTCTTCTAAAATGCAGCTCAGTCTTAATAATAAGAGAGAAATGTATTCCATTATTTTGCACAAAAAAATAAAGTTCAAATGTCTACACTGTCATAATTGATTAAAAAAAAAATTGTAGGGACCAGCAGATGGTGTATTGGTTATATCACTGCACTCCTATAGACTCAACCACAGTTTGAGTCCCAGATCCAGTGGCTTAAAACTCACACCGGGCACGTGTGCGTGCATGCCCAAAATCCCAAGAGGAGAATGGAGGAGAAGAGATTGCAGCATGGTTATCCCCCCGGAAGGTGATATTTATTTATTTATTTATTTTTGAGAGGTTTTTGCTATAGGGCACATGCGCTCGCCAGACAGACAGAGAGAGACAGATAGACAGAAAGCAAGAAATCACCCCCCAGGGAGGATGGCCACGCTGCAATCCCTTCTCCTCCGTTCTCCTCTTGGGATCTTGGGCACACACATACACGCGCCCAGCGTGAGTTTTAAGCCACCGGGTCTGGGACGCGAACCGCAGTTGACTACGTGGGAGTCTAGTGACATAGCCATTATGCCAACTACTGGTCCCTGGAAGGTGATTTCTTGCTTTCTGTCTATCTCTTTCTTTCTGGTAAGCACATGTGCTCTGTAGCAAAAATCTCTCTTAAAAAGAAAGAATTTAGGGACCAGCAGTTGGTATAATGGCTATGTAGCTGGACTCCAATGAAGTCAACTGCAGTTTGAGTCCTGGACTGGGTGACTTAAGCTTACACCGGGTGTGTGTGCATGTGTGCCCAAGATCCCGAGAGGAGAATGGAAGAGAAGGGATTGCAGCATGGCCATACCCCCTGGAGGGTGATTTGTCGCTTTCTGTCTCTCTCTGTCTTTCTGGCGAGCACAAGCCCCTTTTAGCAAAAACCTCTCCAAAAACAAAAGAAAGAATTTAAAAATACACAAGTGTGAGGTTATATTTAATTTTATGTTCAACAACATTTTGTGATTGAAATATATTCACTTAATACTGAAGTCTGAATCTCAGATTTAACATGTAACCTGATAGCACTTTTGTAGCCTCTTCCAACTTCCCACTAAAAACAAGGAAAAAATGAATTTCAAATATAATGCTAGCCAGGACTACCTAGTGCCACTTCTAGTAACCACAAAGACCAATGGAATTAGATTGAAAATGTGTTTTCATCTTTAAACTATTTTTAATGTCAAAAATTCTCTTACAGTTGAAAATACATACTATAAAAAGTAACTTGCATGTCAAATTCCAAGAGAAAGTTATAATGTACAGAAGTCCTCAATGATATATAGCTGTTCAAAATACAGTTTACTATCTATTATTGGAAATAGAGAAGCATAGGTTAAAATGGATTTTCAAAAAACTTCAAGATAATCAAAATAAAATCAGGATGTATACTCCGAAAATAACTAGAAAGGAGAAATGCAAACAAAATATAAGTCAAATAAGCAAAAGGTCTGGGGTGGGAGGACCCTAAAAGTAAACAGCAGTGAGGTGTAAAAAAAAAAAAAAAAAAAAAAACAAAACAGAGGACAATA
>NW_006159555.1:4274650-4293389 GCF_000334495.1 Tupaia belangeri chinensis | reverse complement strand
GAGGACCCCAAAAAGAAACAGAAGGGAGGGGTAAAAAAAAAAAAAAAAAAAGTCAAAGCATAGGACAGTATGTCAGAAGATGAAATAGTACTTATGACTTAAATATAAATATTTAGTATGATATGCAGAAAGAAATACTGCCAGGCCACAGGAAAAGTGATGCTTATAAGAGACCCTCTTAGTACCAAATCTTAAAAACAAAGACATGGGCAAAGAATTTATCAAGAAATAGTGAAGAACCAAAAAAGAATGAAGAAAAGAAGAAAGCAAGGGTAATGAGTTTCAGACAAGGTAATTCAAGATAGAAACCATGAAATGGAACAAAATCTACCATATTCTATTGACAGTGTAAAGTCCACAAAGCGAGTATAGTGTTTATGCATCTCATACTCCATATAGAATCGAATACATAAAGAAAAACAGGCAAAAGCACAAAGAATCTGAAGAAAGGGCAATTGTTTTAGAAAACAGCATCATACCTCTCAAAGTTTGATCAATAAAGTAGACTAAAAATAAAATATAAGATGTAAATAATAATTATAAAGATATATACTCACTTATATACTTTTAGGTATTTATAACTCTATTCCTTAAAACAGGAAATCCAGCTTTTCCCCCAAAAGTATCTATGCAGTACTTAATAAAATTGGTTACATCCAATATAGCAATAATTCTATAGGAGACAAGGTTCTAAAGAATACTGGGTAAAGTAAAAACTGTGTATAGACAAAAGTACTCTTGATAATCCTTTAGATAGCCCCTAAAGGATAATATAAAAAAAAATCATTTATCCACAAATGAAACTGCTAGGGTTTCCTCAGTACTGGAATAGATTATTGTTCATTAGAGTGAGAAACAGATCAAGTAATTGGCTGCTGTTCAGGAACCAGAAGGCATTAAAAACAAAATAGGTACTTCTGACATGATAGTCCCAAAGGGAGTATAACAAACCAAAATAATTGAGACCAAGCTCAGTCTAGGGCATATGCTTATGATATGGAAGGGCAAGTGAAATCACCTATTTACATTATATTTATTTTATACAACTTTTAGATCAAAAATATATAACTGAATTTCCCTAACTTAAATAAGTTTGGTGTGGTTAAAAGGTATTAATCAAAATATTTAACATGGATCAACCAATTAAAATGGAGACTGGCCTAAGTGCCAGGAAAAGGATATGAACTTCTTAATTGTAGACATTTTGATCGGCCTAGAGAGTCTATAAGAGGGAACAGAACAGCCAAGTTGGCAACATAGTGGAACACAAGCCCTAGTTGTCAGATGGTACGGAATTATTTTACATTTCAACAACTGGTACAGATAATGTTTTTGAAAACTTAAGGGTGGGACCAGCAGATAGCACAATGGTTACGTCGCTGGACTCCCACATAGTGGACTGCAGTTTGAGTCTCAGATCCAGTGGCTTAAAACTCACATAGGGCTGGGAACCAGCAGTTAGCGTAATGGCTATGTCGCTGGACTCCCACGTAGACGACCGCGGTTCACATCCCAGACCCGGTGGTTTAAAACTCACGCTGGGCACGTGTGCGTGCGTGCCCAAGATCCGGAAAGGAGAATGGAGGAGAAGGGATTACGGTGACCATCCCCCCCGGGGGGTGATTTCTCGCTTTCTGTCTCTATGTCTCTCTCTGTCTGGCGAGCGCACGCGCCCTATAGCGAAAACCTCTCCAAAAAAAAAAAAAAACTCCACATAGGGCACACGTGCTTGTGTGCCCAAAATCCTGAAAAGAGACTGGAGAAGGGATTGCAATGTGGCCATTCCCCATGAGGTGGGGGTGATTTCTCACCTTTGTCTCTCTGGTGAGCACACACACCCTATAGCAAAAATCTCTCTAAAATAAATAAATAAATGAAAAACTTAAGGGTAACCATTAATAAAATAAAAATCAGGCTGTATACCAGCATATAACAGTGGCATATCAGCCATATTGTAATTCCTGCAGTACCACACATATACACATACCACACACACTCAGTTCAATGAAGTCCCTCAAAGAGAAACTGCCCACACAATATTTCCAAACCACAAAACCACCCTACGCAAAATAAGAAATTGAGTGTAACGTACAGTTGTACAAGAAAAACAATCCCTTAAATCAGCCTTCTAGACAATGATTAATTCTCATAAAAGATCAAAGTACAAAAACAAAGTTTCTAGAAAATAAGAAATTTACTTTCAAAATTGTTTCAGAATCTGAAAGCAAAAGTTATAAATACTTTGTTTCTTGATGAATATAAATAAACCAGGCTCTCTGCTCAGGAAATCATTTAAAAAGAACTAGTAAGACTCAAGAAAAACAGACATAAGAACATAATAAAGCTAAAGAAAAAATAAGAATTCTAAGAGATGGTTTTTGGTGTGGGTAGAATTCATAATAAAAGGACTCTGAAATCTCTTTGGTACTGAAGTCGAGAGGAAAATAGGAGATAAAATAGTTCTTATTGGAACTATGTTTTAAATCCCAAGAAAACCCATGAAAAATTTTCAGTTGAGATAAATGTAGATTGATTTATTAAAAAATATACAGTCCTGGGAACCAGCAGTTAGCGTAATGGCTATGTCGCTGGACTCCCACGTAGTCGACCGCGGTTCGCGTCTCGGACCCGGTGGCTTAAATCTCACGCCGGGCGCGTGTGCGTGCGTGCCCAAGATCCCAAGAGGAGAATGGAGGAGAAGGGATTGCGGCGTGACCATCCCCCCTGGGGGGTGATTTCTCGCTTTCTGTCTCTATGTCTCTCTCTGTCTGTCTGGCGAGCGCACACGCCCTATAGCGAAAACCTCTCCAAAAAATAAATAAATAAATAAATACAGTCCTGGGGCCGGCAGGTGGTGTGTTGGTCAAGGGTGCTAGACTCTTACATAGCCAACCATGGTTCGAGTCCCAGACCTGGCAGCTTGCTTTCTAACTTTCTCTCTCTCTCTTTGTCTCTCTCTCTCTGTCTCTCTCTCTCTTCCCTCCCTCCCTTTCCCCACTCCATCTGTCCCTCTCTGGTCAAATTTAAAAAAGTAAATGAATAAAGTTAAATAAAATAATTTTAAAATAAAAAAAGAAGTAAATAGTCCTAAAGTTGAAATAAAAATATAAAAAACCTGAATTATCTCACCAAAATACAGAAATTTACTAATTCTTTTAAGCCAGCATGGTTCTATTATTTAACCTAAAATACATAGCTGAAAAAAGAAAATGATTCCTTATCTTACTTAGGAGAATGTAAAAATCACAAATGAAATATCAGCAAATCAGTTTAGAAAGGCGTAGGATCTGTATGAAAATATCTACAGCTTGGCCAAAATATAAATAAGATTTAAAATCATGGGAAAAAGTCTTAAACTTTTAAGTAGAAAGTAGAATGTTGGAATAATGACCACCTCCTTAATAAAGTTATAAATTTAACATAATCTCAATCAAAATTCCAACGGGTAGCAAAAAAGGAAAAAGAAAAAGACCAAACAGTATGATGGGTAGCTGAAGGACTTCAACCGATCAAGGTGTCTAATACTTGATGTAAAGTTGTTTGCGTTGTCCCACTGTGAACCACAGCTTCGTCTCAAATCATCGGTTCAGTGGGTTATACGCATAATGGATTGTCCATCTATCTGTTTTTATTATGGTGTCTGTGTGTGGAGAAATTGTTGCTATTCTCATTTTTAACTGAGGTAAAAGGCTAGACTTCATGTCTGGATAGACACCATGTTAAACAGAAAGGCAGGGGGAAGAGAAAGGAAGGGAGTGTGTAGATTAAATCAACACTGAAGCCAGAGCTCAGTGTCAGAGGTAACCATGAGAATGGAAGTACCCTGGGAATTCACAGGGGAAACCTTGCAGAGTGCATCTGAATTCCCCAGGAAAGAATATAAAATTCAATCTTATCTAGAAAATGTGAACAGTGGCTATCTTGGGCTGGTGATATCAGACAAACAGAATAAAAAAGTAAACATTAAAAAAATGTGATTTCTTTGGAATGAAAGTAAGTGACTTGTATTCTGCACACTAAGCCTTGGTTTCTGTTTTTAATGGCCGTTTAAACATTTTTAAATCAACATAGTAATGACATGTTTTTTGAGATACTTGATTTTCAGTACAAGAAGATAATGTTTAAATCTGGGTATAAGTATATCCAGCATCGCAACCACCTGTCATTACTTGTGGTTAGAACATTCGAAGTCCTCATTTTCAGTTGTGGAGTACATTGTTGTTAACTAGGTTCATCTCACTGTATAACACTAAAGGTGTTCCTCTCATAATTTTTTTGCATTATTGTGCATCCCTTTACTCCACCCACTTCCTTCCCAGCCTCTAGCAGTTATTCTTTTTTACCTCTGCGATGTTGTTTTCTTTCTTTTTCTCCCCATTTTCCACATATAGAAGAGAACATGTAGAAACTCTTTATGTGACTAGCTTATTTTACTTAACATAATGTCCTCCAGGCTCACCTATTTAACCTTGCAAGGATTTCATCCTTTTCGATAGCAGAATAGTATTCCTGTGTGTGCATGTGAATGTGTGTGTGTAAAGAGAGAACATTTTCTTTATCTAGTCACTTTTTTTTAATTAAAGCATAAGTTTATTTTGGTGCAATAAAATACATGCAGTTTCTTCATCATATAAAAGCAGGCGTAGTTATCAAGTAGTTTCCGTTCACCTTTTGATGGGTACTTAAGTTGCTTCCATATCCTGGCTGTTGTGAATACTGCTGCATAATCATTGGAGTGCAGCCTTGGATTTTTTTTTTAAGAGGTTTTTGCCTTATGGTGTATGTGCTTGCCAGAAAGAAATAAAGACAGTGAGAAATCCCAGGGAGATGGCCACATGACAATCCCTTCTCTCCCATTCTCCTCCTGGGACCTTGAGCATGCATGCACATGTGACCAGCATTGAATTTCAAGGCACTGGATCTGGGACTCGAACTGCAGTTGGTCGTGTGGGAGTCTAGTGACATAATCACTATACCTCCTGCTGGCCCCACCTTGGATTTCTACTAGCACTTTTGTAAGGTGATGTATCTAGGTTGTCCTGTCTGCCTTGATGTCTGTCTCTGGGAGGTCAGGAAGCTGAGCATTGCCGAATTGTATAGCAATGTGGTATGTGGTCAGAAGCTAGGGAAGCAAGCCACTGTGAGTCTGAATTCCAGATCTGCCACTTATTACTTATATTGTACAGGACCATAGACAAGTTACTCAGCCTTAGATTGGCCATACACCTGTAAAATTAAGATGATGAAATAACAGCAGATAGCATAATGGTTATCTGACTGGAATCACATCTAGTTGACTGTGGTTCGAGTCTCGGACTCAGCAGCTTAAAACTCATGGGGGATGGGGGGAGTGCGGCCTGTGTGGCCACCCAAAATCCCGAGAGAACAGTGAAGGAGAGGGGATTGGGGCGTGGCCATCCACCCTAGGGGGTGATTTCTTGCTTTCTGTCTCTCCTGTATCTCTGACAAGTGCATATGCCCCATAGCAAAAAAAAAAAAAATTCTAAAATTTATTTTTAATTTAAGATCATTATATTTACCTCTAATGCCTTTCTGTAAGAATGGGTGAATGTTAATAAACATGCAAGACATGTCAGCTTTATGAATGGTGGATTAAGAGTGTGACAAATAGCAGAATATTAATTAAATGTTCATAATAACAATGCTAAAGGTGGTAGAAGACTTATGATTCCCTAAAGCTGTGAGACCAAAGGAAATGAGAAGGAAATTAGGTCCACTCCGTGCAAGACAATCAGAACCAGACCCTCCAAAGGTAACATCCTGCCTGCAGAAACCATCACAAGGGAAAGCTAAGGTTTGTGGTAGCATTTTTGTCTTATATTCAGAGAAAATTAGGCCCAGAGACAGGATTAATTCATATTACTCTGCTCAATAATATTGTCAGGAAGGGCATATTTTTGTATGTTTTCCTATGCAAAAATGTGAAATGCAGAATGCAGAATGTGAAATGAGAATGCAGGGGGACACTAAGACAAGAATCCTTTTTAAAATTTTTTTCACATTTTTGCCTTTTCATGTAGTAATAGCCAAGAAAAGCAACTCAAACATGGGCAAGAAATGAGCAGTTAGCATATGTTTCTGAAAGTTCAGCCCCTGTGTTCCTTCTAAGACTTTCTAAGACCATTCTGACCTGCACCACTGAAGTTTCCATTCTAATAATATTATAATTAAATCTTTAAATGGATTCAACTTCTAGTAAAAGATTCCTATGGCTTAGATAACAGTTTGTCCCCTAAAGGTTCATGATTTGGAATTTGGTCCCAGTGTAATGGCATCAAGAGGTGACGAGACCTATGAGAGGTGAGGCCCAGTGGGCAGTGTCCAAATCACAGAGGCATCACCCTTACAAATGGAATAATGCTGTCTTGTGAGATTAATGATGTTCTAGGAGCCATAAGCAGCAGTTAGTTTCTTCAGGCACAAGTATATGTAGAAAGATGCTGCCCCCAGGTCTCTTTCTGCATACATCCTCCATACTTTCTGCTTCTGTTTGCCTGTTGTCATTTGCAGCAGAGGCCAGCTCAATGCTGGTCCCATGTCTTTGGCATGTCTAGCCACCAGAATTGTTAGCCACATGAACCTGTGTTCTTTACAAATCACCCAGACTCAGGTAATTCTGTCAGCAACATAATAGCAGACAAAGACAAGGTTATGTGGGAAGCTGGTGGCATGGTGTAAAGGTAGTTAGATCCCATGTGGTAAACTGTGGTTCAAATCCCAGACCCAGTGGCTTAAAAAATACACTGGGCACATGTGCATGAATGTCCAAAATCCCAAAAGAAGGAAAATATGGAGGAGAAAAGATTGTGGCATTACCATCACCCGTGGGAGGTTTTCTCACTCTCTCTCCCCTGTGAGTGCACGGGCCCTCTGACAAATTACAAACAAACAAACAAAAAAGTTAAAAAAGAAAGGTGGAATTGTGAAAACAAGTTTTAATATGTAGGTTATCAATGATGCAATCTACTCCACTGAGGATGACACACACTTTCGGAGTAGGGTTAAACTGGAAAATAAGATTTACTGTGTACTCTAGTAAATCTCTGGATTTAGATTTTTGAAATACTAATCAGAGAGAACCTTAGGTTTCATGTAGAATTTTTGATACTACCGATTTTGGCTCCTCAAGCAGTTAAAAACTAAGCTAAATTGATTTTAGTTTTCAGATTTTATAATGCACAATGTATTCAAATAAAGCCCAACTTTTGCTCTACCGTGTTTAGTTGATATTACAAACTAACTGCTGAGGTCAGTGAAGCTAATTATGCTGGAAAGGGAACAACACTCAAATATTAACTTGGAAATAAACAAGTATGCACATTCAACAGAGTCCTCAAGCTTCTTTAAGGCTTTAAGTTTGGGGGCTAGCAGGTAGTGTGGTGGTTAAGGGTGCTGGACTTCCACACGTCCGACCACAGTTCAAGTCCCAGATCTGGCAGGTTGCTTTCTTACTTTCCCTCACTTTGTCCCTCTATGAGCAAATTAAAATAAATAAACAAATAAAGTATTTAAAAAAAAAAGTAATTCTTTAATAAAAAAAAAACTTCAAGTTTGTGAGCAGAAAAATTCCTCGAGTAAATGAGATGATGTTAACTCTCTAATTCAAGAATGTGTAATGTTAACATCAATACAATAATAGTTCATCCGCCCAAAACTTTGTTTTTCTTTTTTTTTTTTAGAGAGATTTTTGCTATAGTTCGCATGCCCTTGCTGAAAAGATAGAGAAAGACAGAGAGCGAGAAATTTTCTCCTAGGCGGATGGTCACACTGCAATCCCTTCTCCTCCATTCTCCTCTCAGGATCTTGTGCACGAATGCACATACACCTGGCATAAGTTTCAAGCCTCCAGGTCCAGGACTTGAACTGTAGTTAGCCATGTGGGAGTCCAGTGACATGACCATTATGCCATCTGCTAGTCCCCAATACTCTGCTTTCTAGCAAATACTTTTCTGTAATGCTGAGAAAAATCAACCTCACCAAATTAGTGACTTAAAATTCATCCCTTCTACTAGAAGTCACTGACACTTTCAGTCAAAGCACTATTGGCCTTTACATTCAGACATGATTATATGGTTTCCAGACTACAGCAAACAGAACATACAAATCCACTCTCCATGCTTAGTATTGTAATTTCAAACCTGTACTTCTAATTACTATTGGCTTAGCCACAGTTCCTCATGCAAGATACCATCTATCAATGCCATGCTCCTGGCTTTGTCAGAGCACATCCTATACATTTTATTGGTGATTTCCCAATGTGTTTTAGCTTAAGCAAAGGCATCCTTTTTTCAAATGAAATATCATGTAGTAGGTAATATGTTAACTAAATAAAAGGATAACTATGCTGGTTGAAGTTAGGATGAAGGAAAATGAATGGCCCAAAGATGTCCAGCCATTGACCTCACCTTCCCCGGTTGTGGCAGCCCTACAGGCACCTCCATGGAACCTCTAACCCTTTATAAAGCAAGTATGAAAGCCACTGGCCCACAGTCTAAGAGAGAGATTTACAGGAAGATGAAGCATGCTCTAGTAATTGATTTGGATACAAGTACCAAGTGCAGCAACAAGTGGAGGATACTGGCTTTTGCAGTTGGATATGTCACAAGGCCACTGTAATGATAAAGGAGATCATGGTGGAAGACTGTGGAGGACAGTGACACACTACAGTTCTCACCTTACTCAAACTCAGTCGACAGTTGACTGATACCTAACCTTCCTTTGGTTTAGAAGGAAGACAGTAAGTGAAGAGAAAAATGAGAGAGTTAGAAGTACTTGATAATTTGAAAGATGCCCAGACCAGCTGGTAGCACGGTGGTTAAGGCAGCTGGATCCCACATAGCTGATTGCATGGTTCAAGATCCAGATCTGGTGACCTGGTGGCTTAATATGCACAGGTTTCTAAAATCTCAAAAGGAAAAAGAAATGGGGGAGAAGGGACTAAGGCATAATCATCTCCCATGGAAAGGGGTACTTTCTCACTTTCTGTCTCTGACAAGCACACACAGTCTCTAGCAAATTAAAAAAAAATAGAAAAAACAAACAAACAACAAAAATAACACCATTTACATGCCAGAAATTCTTGGACTTCCCAACTATACCATGATCCTGAAAACAAGCCATGACTACTCCAGCTTTTAAGAGAAAGAAAGAAAGAAGAAAGAAAGAAAAACAAATAATGTGCATATGACAGTCTAATCCCATTTCTGATATTTAACCTCACACTTTCCCTTTTCCTCACTCCACCATTATTCAGGATTAAGTGTAAGTGATAAGAGGAAGTCCAGAGATAAGAAGAATGTGTATGCTTTAGGCATTACTCAATAGTAGGATGGTAGCATCTGGAGACCTAGATTAGCTCTGCAGCTTCCCTTTTCCTGGGTCCTTTCTGGTTGATGATCAATAATACTGTGGTTGAGACCTCTATTTTTCTCTGTCTCAGCTACCATAATACAACAGAGGATGTCCAAGTGTGTTTATGTTTAAGGAAAATAATGAACATGTTTAAAACAACTGAACCTGTCTCTATTTCTCATTCTTTTTCACTTTTTCATATTTTTCTCTTTCCCTTCCTTCCCCCATCTCTATACATAACTACGGATATAGATAAAGATATCTTCTTGTATTAATAAGCACATCTAGTTAACTTTGGTTACTGTATTTAAATATTTTTGTATATCCAAATTTTTCTACATGAACATGAGTTATTTTTATCAGAAAAATGTATGTTTGCTAATCTGGGTTACACTGTTCAGTGATAGTCAGAAATACATCCCCCTACTAGCTCCTGGCTTCAGGTAGCCACAGACTTCCATCCTTTCGTGCTTCTATTACTACTGTCTTCTCTGTCAGGAATGTCCTTCTGTATTATAGGTCTGATTTCAGTGATAGTACTTACTAAGCATTTGTTATGAACCTATATTTTGCTAAGCATTTGACATACATCATTTTAGGTAATCCTCACATTTTAGTGTGGTAACATCATTATTCTCATTGCACAAAAAGATGAGATGACTTCTCTGTGGTCACACAGCTAACCCATTGTTGATGGAACTCCAGCCCAGATTTATCTGTCCTCAGTGTCTGTGCTCTTAACTACCAGGTCAAAAGGTGAAGAGGTGGGTTGGTAGGGGCTCTAAGCCATGAGTTTCATCAGAGTGATCTCTAGAAGCAGTAAAATGACTCCTAGCCTGAATCACTGACTCCTCAGCCTTCATGGGAAGACAGTGATGCAGTTAAAGGAGACTTTTTTCCCCCTCTGGCTGACAACAACACTGTCTTTTGTCTGATTCCAGAAGCAGCTGGCAGAACTCATGTATTACTCATGTTGGAATCACACTTTGCTGATGACTTATGTACTCTAGAGTCACTCAGTGATCAGGCTGTGCCCAGGCCTGTTAAATTACTACAGGTCTCTGAATGTGACTGAGCTTCTCCAGCTGTTGTGTGTTTCTGGCTCCAATTCCACACATCTTGGCAAGTGGTTTATGTGAAAAGCACTACTGACTCTAGGCGTGAGATACAGGGGATAAAAAAGCTGAGAAGGCCAGGCAAGCCCACGCTTCTGGCAGCCTCAAGGTTGTGGCTATGAAGCACTTATTTTAAAAAGAAAAGAATATATAAACTAATGGTTTGGGAGCTTTTCAGAAGGTCACTCCTTTGAACCCTCCTACTGGTGAGGAAGAGGCTGACAGGCCAAGTACAAAAGTCAACTCTAATCTTCCCATAACTACTCTACTGGTGAAGACCCCATCAATGCATGAGTAGTGATGGTCAGATGGATAAAATTGTGGGAACACTATAATTTAATTTGTGCTTTCTAGTTTTGAGCATTGTACTAAATAGTTTACATGCATGAATTCACTTATTCCCTCCAGAAACCCATGGGGTATGATACATATTTTACAGATGAAGCCAAGTAACCTGCACCACAGTACAAAGCTAGTAGTGGTTGTAGTACATTGAATTGTTGGTCCTAACACTTTGCCCCTCCTTGCATCCACATTATAGCTTTGACCTAATCATGGGCAGAGTGTACTTTCCAGCCCTTAACTCTCAGTTTGGCATATCACTTTATAAGTGACAGTGTGTTAGTTCTCAGCCCAGGCCTTAAGGAGCCTGACTTGTTAGTTTCTACTTAGTTCTCTTGTGTTTCTAAGACCACCAGGAAGATGTCTCAGTAATATTGACCCAAGAAGGATGATAAGTGAGCAGAGTCACCCAGACAGACCTCACAGCTATAGCCAGAAACAGAGCTTCACAGCAGTTGCAAGCTTCAGTGACTCATCCAGCTGTGCCATGCATAGATCAGACAGATCTCAAATGACCCAAAATCATGTCAGTAATCAGAGATGTTGCTTTAATCACTGAGTTTTGGGAGTAGTTTGTTATACAGCAATGACTAACTAATACAGTAATAGAGCGAGGTTGCAAACTCAGCTACAAAGCACACACATTAAGCTCTTAGTTACATTGCCACTCAACACTCTATTAAAGTGAAGAAATATATCCTCTAACAAGCTGAGTGAATCTCAGAAAAGTGCTGAACTCTCTAGCCTCAGTGTTAGTAAACTATCATATGATCCAGCAATCCCACTCCTTGGTATCTACCCAAAGGACAAAAGAATGCTTAGTCAGAAAAGTGCTTGTACATCTATGTTTATTGTGGCATTATTCATAATTGCTAAGACATGGAACCAACCCAAATGTCCACAGAGGAATAGATTGAAAAAGCGTGGCACATATACTCTATAGAATACTAAAAAGCAATAAGACCCTGGCTTTTGACAGAAAATGGGTGAATATGGAAGATTTACTGCTGAGTGAAGCAAGCCAGGCTATGAAGGAGAGAGATTGTAAGTCTCCACTTAATATATAACTACTGTCGACACTCTATGGCTGAAACTGAAAAACTAGAGGACACAGAAACATACAAAATGGTTATAGATGCCAGTCACAGTGTGGGAAGAGGATGGGAGAAGGAAGAGAGTCTGAGAAAAGACATTAAGGAGAAAAATAGAGAGGCAAGACATTTATGGGACAAAGAAATTGGTTATTATCTATTGATGATAATGTGTATAGTATTCCCAATTGGACTGGTGAGAAATGTGTTCATGTTGGAATAGTCACTTTCCAAGCTAAGTGACATATGTGATTGAATGTATAAGAGAAATTAAAATAAAATTAAATTTAAAAAAATGAGCAAATTGAATTGAATCAGCATTTCTTAAGACATGGAAAATTACCTCCATATAATACTTAATTTAAAAAAAAGAACTGTATTATTCTACTGAAATTGGTTTTTCCATGAAGATACCTCAAAAATATTGGATAGTCAGGAAAGTCATGATGCATTTTTGCATAGAAAAACACGTCATGACTTTTCCGACAACTTAATACTATGTTATGATAGCTGATATTCTGTTATCTAAGTAACAGTGTGTAGTCCCTCCGTGAAAACATCTAACTCCATTACAGTATACATATCAAGCAAAAATAATTACTTAATTTAGGTAACTTGGAGACCACACTCAGGGGAAGTGGTTTCAGTGGCAACTAAAGTCTTTCCCTGTGGATGAGATCTTTTCCTACTTTCTTAAAAATCCTGGGAACCAGCAGTTAGCGTAATGGCTATGTCGCTGGACTCCCACGTAGTCGACCGCGGTTCGTGTCCCGGACCCGGTGGTTTAAAACTCATGCCGGGCGCGTGTGCATGCGTGCCCAAGATCCCAAGAGGAGAATGGAGGAGAAGGGATTGCGGCGTGACCATCCCCCCTGGGGGGTGATTTCTCGCTTTCTGTCTCTATGTCTCTCTCTGTCTGTCTGGCGAGCGCACGTGCCCTACAGTGAAAATCTCTCTCAAAAAAAAAAAAAAAAAAATCCTGCATATCCAATTTGCACCTTGAGCCAATGATGGCAGAAAAGGACTTCACCCATTTTCCTATTGGTCACCTTAAGTTCAAGCTTGCAGAAGAGCTCATGGAAATAAGAATCAGCCAGGACATGAGGCATCTCTCAGAAAGGCATCAAGGATTACTTGCTGCTTCATTTTCTAACCTCAGATTTATTCCTCAACCCTAGCCCTGCCCATTCACAAAATAAATGCTGTACAATGTCACCTAATTGTCATATTTTCTGGACTCCCTTCCTACCCTACCTTCTTCTACAATGTTTGACATGGCAAAAAAACTCTCCCTCCTACCTTGACTTGTCCTTTCAACCTTTCAGTTTCTTCTTTCTTTATCCATATCACCCCTTGATGTAGGTTTTCCAAACTCACTCTGCTGTCCTTGTTCTTCAGACAGGCCTAAGCCATTTCACCCCTTCATACAGCTTCGTCCTACATCATAAAGCATTCCCAAGGTGAGAGTCTCTGTCCATGCTTATTAGCGAATCTCAAGTCAAATTACCTTCTTCCCAACCCATTGTCCTAGTTTTATTCCCTGCCACCTCTTTCAATGATCTCTACAGTGCAGCTGCACAAAAGCACTGCATAAATGTTTCTTAAACTTTAATTCTACACTTTTTATTCTTTTCCCTCTGCCTGGAATGCTTCTAATTCCTATTTACATTCCTGATTTCCCCAGTGCATCCTTTCCAATGTTACCTGTTACCTTCTGGGTGAGATTCTTGGTCTCTACTAAGATTACTCACTTCAGCTTCCTGTTTCTCACTGCTTCCATTAGAATAGGGCTTCTCAAACACCAGACTGTAAGCTGCTTGAAGTTAGGACCCTCTCTTAATTACCTTTGGTGCTCCAATGCCCAGCAGACTCCCAGTGTGTAGAAAGGGTTCAATAGATGTTAGTGTGATTGAATAGAACTGACCTACAAGCCTTTCATGGATGGACATTGCCCACTGATTTGCTGATTCTGCTGGACCTTGTCTGAGGGATGACTACTATGCTCAAGGGGTAGACTAGATCTTGTCTATACCTTTATAAGCAAATGTCCACATTCCAGTTTTCCTTCAAGATTAGAGTTCAAGATAGTCCTTTAAGAGAGATTATGAGACTGTTTCACTTTGTTAATGTCACTAAAATAGTACTAATTACATGTCCGAATTATTTCTGTGTCGTTTGTTGGAACACATGTGCATATACTTTGTTTTAAAAGAAAAAACAATATTTGAGTGGCTAACATGTTCAGCCAGAGCTATGTCTCCTGGGGTACATTCATCAATGTGTACTTTTGTGATTCTTACTGAAACCACATCCTATCTCTACAATTATTCTATTAATCATTTTATTTTTAAAAATATATTTAATTTTTATTTATTCATTCATTTAATTTGACCAGAGAGAGAGAGGAAAAGTGAAAAAGCAAGCTACCAGGTCCAGGACTCTAACCATGGTCAGCCATGTGGGAATGTCCAGAACCTTAACCATTATGCCACCTACTGGCCCCAATTAATCATTTTCTTTAATTGTCTTTTGCCCCAGCCCCATATTAATATTCATAAATTCACATGATTAATTTGATGTATACATGCATATATATATCTATGGATACATGTATCTATGGCATGTATATCTACAGATAAGTAGGTGGAATATATATCCACATATATACACACATACAAGTATTATAATTAAAAATGTTCTTCTAAGCACGTAAAGTCATTTTGCAGGCCAGCAACAGTATATTTAGCATACTTGGGGAAGCACTGGCTCAGAATATTTAATCAAAGCAAAACTATCAAAGCATTTCTCTGCCAGCTAGTGTACTACTCGAGTGCTAAAAAAAAATGGAAATGTCCAATACACCTCATAGCCCAATGGAAAAAACCAACAAGCAAAATTAAATTGCAATGTGTGTTCTAAGTTCTATAACAGAAGCAAACACAAGGGTGCCAGTATTTGACACTTACTGAACACTAATACAAGCCCTCTTTTTCTACCTCTCGCTTCAGCAGCTCCTGTAGGCACCAGGTCCAAGCCATGAGTAGGTATAATCTCAAATTACTCACCCAGAACCCACTCAAGTGTATCTCACTTTCTCACTGGCAATAACTCACTAGGTTCTCACATCTACAATAACCCTTGAACAAAGAGGTAGGTTAGCAATTGATGAGTACCTTCCCTTTTCACTTCCAGGCAAATTGCTCTGAGTGTGGTTCATAAGGCTCGTCAGAAAGTCTGGAGCTTCAGGCTTCTGTCACAGTAGCCACTTTGATAGTGCATCCTTTTATAGTTCTAGTTCCCCTGTCTCTTACTCTCAATACCTGGGCTCACTTCCCAAACAATATGCTTTTTCCCTTCAGGCTTTTTGTTGTGTTGACACCGCAGCCCAGGGCAGGGCCCTAACTCTTAACTAAGAAGTTAAGAAGACCTGAAGACCTGAAGATGAGTGTGTGGAAACTACAAAAAGCCTGGTACATCTGGAGCACACCTCTAGTGAGCATGAGGGAAATCACAAGAGGCTGCTGACATAGACAAAGACTGGCTGGTGAAAAGCTGATGCCACAACTCACCACCGACACCCTGCTCTTTGATGCTGAAGTGGGGACAGCAAATAGTAAAACAGTAGATGCCTAAATCAACCCAGGAATACAAAGTGATTTCCAGATGTAAGGGGTCTTGAACCAAAGAATTGAGTCTAATGAAAGGAGGAATTAGAGGAAAGATGGGATAGGGTGAAATGAGGGTAAAGCTATTGCCTGCTTGCCCCTCTTCCCCTTCTTCCTTCCTCTCTACCTCTAAAGAAAGGTCCAAAATCCAATAACAATCTTAGAAGTGAGGAAGATTCCACTTGGATTCAATACATTATTAAGATCTAGGAATCTATATGTTTGGGGTAAAGGAGATGGAGACCTACAGGAGACCAATAATCTGGGCGCCTCTACCAATCATGACAGAAAAAAAAGGAAACTGGGGACAAACAAGAGAAAAGTAGAGACCCAACCCTGCCAGCAGAGTGAGACACAGTCAGCAATTTCCTTACCTGACACTCTAGATTTTTAGCAGAAGCCCAAGAATCTATAGCAATAACATTCTCTTTTCTTCACCTGTCTCTGCCCCATGCAAGGTCAGGCTTAGAGCACCAAAGGTAGCTAAGGAGTCTGCAAAGAATATGACCTGAGATTCCTGTCCTCATGGATGGAGATGTGCTTTGATAGAACTGGCATAATGCAATATAAGGGGCTCCAGCATTGTTTATAAGCAAATGATTTAGAACATCTAATTTTTACTAAGTGCTTACCACGTATCAACATGGTACTAAGTACACTTAAGTAGTATTACTTTTAAAATCTTCCCCAAACAGGGACCGGCAGTTAGCGTAATGGTTATGTCGCTGGACCCCCATGTAGTCGACCGCGGTTCGAGTCCCGGACCTGATGGCTTAAACTCACGCTGGGCACGTGTGCATGCGTGCCCAAGATCCCGAGAATGGAGGAGAAGGGATTGTGGCGTGGCCAAAACAAAAAAAAACCTCTCCAAAAAAAGAAAAAAAAAATCTTCCCAAAACAACATTATTAAGTAGTGCTAGCCTTAATTTCTAGGCCCTGGCCTAATATAAGCATAGAACACCAGTTGGAAGACATGCTTTAAGAAGCCCCAGGTTTGGGCTCAGATCAATTTCAATTTAACTCCTGTTTCCAGCATTTCCTATTGAAATGAAAATTAATCATTCTGATCAACCACAAGAGACAGAAGTCACCTGAAAACTGGCTCACATAACTGGAAAAGGGAGGGGTGGATTTCTGATCTCAAATCTACTGAACCCAGGGCTCAAACACAATCACACTGCTTGTTTTGGTTCTGTTTGTGTTATTGGTCTTGTTCTCTCCTGCTAAAGGCCCTTCCTTCAAGTAGCCAAGGAAACTAATAGCTTCAGGCATGCAGCATCTTCAGTGAGGAAAGAGCATCTTGCTTCAAAAGTCCTCAGATTCCAAAGAAAGAGTCTGATTGGCCTTACATCCTCCATTTGAACCAACTAGTGTCAGATGTTTGGGACATTCCATGATTGGCAATTTTAACACAATCACATGGAGGGAAATCATGGCAGCTCTTGAAAGGTAGAGAGATGTTAGGCAGTGCAAAATAATGAACATTCACTACGTTTTAACCTTGGGCAAGTCACTTTCTGAGCCTTGGCTTTCTCATGTATTAATAATATAATAATATAAATAATAATACCTATTGCACAAGAGTTTTGTGGGATATTAAAAATAGTATTATTAATCATTTGGCACATAGAAGTATTCGATATATAGTAGTCATTTTTGTTATTGCTGGTACTATTATTGTTTTGAGATTGTTTTTGACACAGGGATTGGAATTTGAAGCCCATCCCAGATTCCCAGATGTCTAAAGCACTCCTATCCCCAGGGCGGAGTTCCCTTTGGCTCTGCAACCAGACGCCTTGCACAACCCGGGCCCTGTGTGCCAAGGTTAAGCTGGTTCACCATCTGACGGCCACAGAGCAGTGAGTGCCTCCCCAGCCCCAGCAATGTCAATACTGCCTTCCTGACTCCGCCTATTGTATCTGGAGGAAAGTGGCTGAGCATTGTCTTCCAACGCTCCCCCCAGGAAGCATGATATCACCCTCTAACAAAAGCGGGAAAGCTGACAGATCTGCTGAGATGGGTGTGACCACCACACACCTCACTGGTCAAGCCCTGACCAAGGGGCAGTGACAAGCAGAGAGCAAACAGCTGCTGGCACAAGGCTCTTCAATCTGATGCCTCCTTTGGCTCACCTTTCAATCTCTTCTTTTTGCTACATCCATACCATGTCAAATATGGAGCTACCAGGCACTAGATGCCCTCTCTCTAACCAAAGGGTGTGTTAGAGTCAGAAGTCTGCCTATCTGGCAAACCCATATCTTCATATCTGCTCCTGAAGGTTTTGGGAAGGAACATGGGAAGAAGGATGATCAGATTCCTGAACGGAAAATAGGAGGTAGTGTGTGTGAGGTTTGGGAGGAACAGGCACAGCTAGATCTAACATTCATTCTGCACGTGCAATAGGAGTTAAGGAATAGTCTGGCCAGACTGGTGGGAATTGGGTTATCAGTTTAAAATTCCAGAAATAAGGGAGGCAACTTTAGACATTCCCTTTCCTGAAGGCTGGGAGTGACGCCAGCTGATCCTCTGACACCTTTTCCAGCTCTGGGTCAGTAATGATGCCAGAGCAGCTGGCTTTCTGTGAAAAAGCACACCTGCTGGTGCCCCCCATGCCAGGCCTGGAGATCATCTCTCTGCTGTCCCCCTTCTCAAAAATCTCTCCTTCTATGGCTACCATAACACCAATTCTCTAAAATCCAGGAAAGCAATCGGATTGGTTTTTCTCCTACAAACTCCCTGACTGCTTTTTCTTCATAAAATCTTTGGCTATCTCCTCCTTCTCTTCCTTTAAATCTTGGTATATACCCATGTCCATGGCTTCACTTCCTTTAAATCAAAGCTTTCTATCTCAATTCCTTGTCAATCCTTTCTTTTGAGTTTTAGGTCCAGAGAGCTGAACTTTGTTAAGCAACTCTTTACGTGTAACCTCAAAAATCAACATGAACCAGGACCAGCAGTTAGCGTAATGGCTATGTCGCTGAACTCCCACGTAGTTGACCACAGTTCAAGTCCTGGATCTGGTGGCTTAAACTCACGCCGGGCATGTGTACGTGTGTGCCCACAATCCTGAGAGGAGAATGGAGGAGAAGGGATTGTGGCATGGCCATGACCCCTGGGGGGTGACTTCTTGCTTTCTGTCTTTCTGTCTCTCTCT